>NC_045577.1:1582500-1914166 GCF_009819795.1 Aythya fuligula | reverse complement strand
TCCGTTTGTCCGTCCATCCATCCATCCATCCCTCCGTCTGGGTTGCGCCGTGCGGGAGGGGACCCGGGGGGGGGTTTACCGGTGTGGGGGGGAGGCTGCGGGGTCCCCGCCGGCGGCGCCGCGCCCTCGGCGCGCTCCTGGCCGCCGCCCTCCCCTTCCTGCCGCCCTCCCCTCCCCTCCCTTCCCCTCCTTCCCTCCCTCCCGTCCCCTCCCCTCCCTCCCGGCTCCGCAGTGCCGGGCCCGAGCTCCGCCGCCGCGCTCGGCCGGGGCCGCGCCGGGGCTGGGTGGCGGCGGCAGGTGAGGGGCGGGGGGCGGCGGCGGAGGCTGGGGGGGGGGACACCGGAGGCTGGGGGGGGGCCGGGGCGGCGGGCGGCGGCGGGGGAGAGCCGGGAACAAAGCGGCGGGCAAGATGGAGCCAGGAGGGAGAGGGGCCGGGACCCCCGCCCCGCCGCGCATCCCGGGAACGGGGGGACCGGGGGGGGCACCGGGGGGGAACCGGGGGGGGGGGGGGCCGGGGCGGGCGGCGGGGAGCGCCCGGGGAGGGGGCCGGGGGAGCAGGGCGGGGATGATGCTGTAAAACGCTTTCCCCTTCTCTTCTGTCAGCTGCGGGAGGAGTCCCGCCCGGGCCCGGGGATCGTCCCTGCTGCTGCCCCCCGGCCCCGCAGCCCCCCCCCCCCCCCAGCCCCCCGGGGCCGGCAGCAGCCCCCCCCTACCCCCCGGGGCGGCTGCCCGAAGTTGCTGCCATGCCCCCCGCCCGGTCCCGGTGCGGCGGCGGCGGCGGCGGGGAGCCGGATTGCGAGGGGGATTGTGCTGCAGACAATGCGCGGCGGCATCTGGAGCAGCCCCGGGGACCCGAGCTCCGGTTTTGACATTGCTGCACACACGGCACCAGCCGCAATGACAGCGGCTGCCTGGAGCGGCTGCAGGCAGCAGGCAGGAGCATGAAGTGAGGAGACCACTGCAGTGCTCAAGATGAACTCCTCCTTGGTCGGCAACCAGAGTGGCCGGCCCTTCTGCCTCCTGGCCATTAGCTACCTGGAGACCATCAATTTTTGCCTGCTGGAAGTGGTCGTTATCGTGTTCCTCATGGTGCTGATTATTTCGGGCAACATCATCGTGATATTTGTCTTTCACTGTGCACCTCTGCTGAACCACCACACCACCAGTTACTTCATACAGACCATGGCGTATGCTGACCTCCTGGTGGGCGTGAGCTGTCTGGTGCCTTCTTTGTCTCTGCTGCACTATCCTATTGTGTTAAGTGAGTCCTTGGTTTGCCAAATCTTCGGTTACGTGGTGTCGGTGCTGAAGAGCGTCTCCATGGCCTCTTTGGCGTGCATTAGTATTGACAGATACATCGCCATCACAAAGCCGCTGACCTACAACACGCTGGTCACCCCGTGGAGACTGCGGATCTGCATCCTGATCATCTGGCTGTACTCCTGCCTCGTCTTCTTACCCTCCTTCCACTGGGGAAAGCCTGGATATCACGGGGACGTGTTCCAGTGGTGTGCCAATTCCTGGAACACCGATCCCTATTTCACTCTCTTCATCGTGGTGATGCTCTACGCCCCGGCTGCTTTCACCGTCTGCTTCACGTACTTCAACATCTTCCGCATCTGCCAGCAGCACACCAAGGAGATCAACGAGAGGCGAGTGCGCTTCAGCTCTCAGGACGGGGAGACTGGGGAGGCCCAGCCCTGCCCGGACAAGCGCTACGCCATGGTTCTTTTCCGTATCACCAGTGTCTTCTACATCCTCTGGCTGCCCTACATCATCTATTTTCTGCTGGAGAGCTCCAATGTCTATAGTAACCGCGTGGCGTCCTTCTTGACCACTTGGCTTGCCATTAGCAACAGTTTCTGCAACTGTGTCATTTACAGTCTCTCCAACAGTGTCTTTCAGAAGGGGCTCAAGCGTCTCTCAGGGGCTATTTGTGCCTCTTGTGCTAGACAGAGGGTGGCTAAGGACTCCTCTACCTCTAGGAGCAAAAGATCTTCCAATGGATGTCACGTCTAAGACACCTATCAGCTTGACTGGGAAGTGCAGGGACAACTCTGTAGATTGCAAAAAATTAAATACGATTTTAAGATGTCCAGATTTGCAAAAAGGTTTCTGAGAAATGCTGCTGACATAGAAGAATCAGGAGCACATATCATTGTGATTTCACTTTTAAAAATTTATTGCTGTGGAGGCGGCCGTGGAGTTTCACCTCCATGTTCATTTTTAAGAATAAAGCTGTATCTTGACAGTTACCTCTCCAGCTGGTGTGACTGAATGGAGTGGGTGTCTGAGAGCTTCAGCAAAATGTAGTCTTTCTTACAGCTCTACTAGGTTCTTTGGAGATTCGTGCTTCACATGTAAATGATAGATCTGAAGTGGAAATGTCACGGTATATGGTGTATTACAGGGATTTTTTAATATATGCCAAAGTATATCGACACAATTTTCCAGCGTCGTAAGAGAAGGGGCCAAACAATTTGTTTTTCAGTGCTACCTAGACAGGATTTCTAGAACAGTAGTGAACAATGTGAACATTGCAGCATGAACTTAAAGTCTTACTGAGCCATGGGTGCAGCAGCCTGGTCTGGGCAGTCGTACGCGCAGGGGGAGTGATCCGGCTTCTGTGCCCCTTCCTCTGGTAGGCTGCCTGCGTGCGATCAGCGTGGCATCTGCGTTCTCCTATTTGTTGTGAAGTAGGAAGAAAAACTTGGATCAGACCAAATCTAGCAGTTAAATAAAATGTGTTTTGATAAGCTAAGAGAAAATACTTGTCGTTTTATGATAGCAGAGTTGTGGCAGTCACTCGAGGATGATGCCAACATGTGAAAATTATTCCCAAAACAGTGGAGAAATGCCACATTTTTGTGTGGAAATTTTCTCAAGAACGACTTTAAAAATAACATCTCCCCCCCCTTTTTTTTTAATCTAAATTCTTCTGATATTTTACATACTGGAACTTAAGGGGAAAGGAAAGAAAACAATTGTCTTCTAAACAGCTAAGGGAACTATGTTGTAAATTTAACTGTAGTATTTGAGTTATTCATAAGTGCACAGAGCTAAATCAGAGACATTTTTCTTTAGGCTGCAGGGGATTAAAGATGGTTCGAATATAGCAGGAGCTAAATCCTGTTGGCAAACGCATATTTAACTGGTCAAACAACGTACGGTATCTGAGAAACAAAGTCTCATTGACCACAGCTTTTTCCAAGCTCGCTTAGGTGAGGTGTTTCCGAGTATTGTGATGCTGTTAGAATGCAGTGCGGCCCTCAGCTGATTGGTTTTTCTAAAGAACATCTCTGTCTCTTTACCATATTGGAATATGAAAGTATTTGTGAACCATGTTTTCCTGTAATAACGGGTTACATCTGCATCACCTTTCCTAGCTGCAGCTCTGCGGCTCAGGGGGTCCCCGGCAGGCACAGCTCTGCTCTGCAGCTGGAGCTGCGCCCGCGGTCACCGCATTGTGCTCCCCCCCTGTGCCCCACTGCTGTGACCTGGGGGCATCCTTGGAGCTCTTGTGCTAGAGTTGCTGTTGGTGGACGCTGTTAGCCATACGGGGAAAGGAAAAAAAAATAAGGAAAATAAATTTCAGAGGAATATTTTCAAAGCAGGGTAATTCTTTTGGCCGAAGGGAAGACTCTGTGTATTTGTTAATTAGTTTCAGCTCTACTGTTGTCATTGACTGAGATGATCTGTTTTAAAGTGGTCTACCCTGCCCCTCCCGCAAGCATCTACATACCCTGCTCTGATGTGCTGCGTGCTCCAGCCCCTGGTTTTCCACGCTGTGCCCGGAGGATGGCAGGGCACTGCCAGAGGGCACCAGGGTGCTCTCGGCGTGCCTGGTCCTGCTCAGCAGCAGGCGTTGATGCACGAGTCCCCTGCGAGTACGGTGTGTGTCCCACTCCTGGGGACACCCCGACTGCTGCTCCTGAGTTTGGGTTGAGAGCTGCTGCTACAAACCGTGTCTAAGTCATGTCGTGGTCGGTGTTCAGAATGTCATCCATCACCCAAACCTCTCCGAATAAGCTTCCTCCTTCGTTCATCCGAAATCTTGAGGATGAAGGCTGTTTAAATCCTGATTCCTTCACGACGTTACTTTTAATCTTCTGTATTAAGACAGCGTCGAGAGCGAGGGCGTTCGCCGTGGCCTTCCCACAGACGTAGCAGAGGTGGTTCTTGCAGTTCTTGCAGTCTGACTTCTGGTTAGAGGCACCTGAATATGCCAGACAGCCGTGGGGGAGCAGAGCATAACGGTGTAGTGAGTCACTCATAAACGGTGTAATAAGCTCACGGCACACCAGCTGGCTAATTGCTCCTAGTGTTTTGTAGGTATTACGGCATGGGGGGGCAATGGAAGGGCTTGAGTCACCAGTATCAAAGCATTTCTGCGTGGCAGTTTTTGGAACAGCATCTCAGGTAAACTCCCCAGTAGCTTTTCTCTGACTCTTCACCTGAGCTAACATTTCCATGTCTTTGAAGTGATGCAATCTCGTGTTAAAATAACACTTGAATGAATTTAATAGAAGAAACTAATCTGCTAGGGCCTGAAACCCTAAAAATGGCAGTTCCAGGTTTAAGTGGGAGCTGGACTACAAATATTGTGGCTTTTATTTCAATTTTTGTGGCATGAGTAAAAGATTTATGTAGGAGTATTGTATGTTAGTTTTCGAGAAAGTTGGGAAATTTAAAATAAATCAAGGGCTGTAAACGATGGCATGGAGATTTAACTTGAGTTGAAGCAGTTGCTACTTCACCTGTAAGCCTGGAGCTGTGCTCGGTGCAGTGGTTGTTAGGATGTGGATGCATTTTTGCAGCTGTTGTTGCTTTGCAGCTAAAGTTCTAGTCAATATTCCTGACAGCTAGGTTTTTCTTCAGTTGCCATACTCATCTCAAAGTCTTCATCGGCTCAGGTGTTTTCCATAAGAGGTGAAAATCAGAACCTGGAAGTCTGCGAGATGAAGGGCAGAGCTGCGGCCAGCTGATGTGCTCAGGTTCCGTCCGGTATGTCCAGAGGCACTTCTGAAATTGCCTCAGTAGCCTCGTTCGTTTAGTTTCAGATATTTCTAGTTTTGTCTATGTTCATTTATCTTTTTTTTTTTTTTAATTTCCCCTGTCAGTTAATTTAAGGTTGGTTGAGTTTAGTAGGTGATTAGATGTTTTAAATACTCACAACATTTGAGCCTGTTGCCTTCAGTGAAACCACACAGGGGTGGATCTTGCTCACGGTGCCAGCTGTGGAAGAAATAATTTTGAAATGCATTACCTTGTTTGCTCGGCATTCCATTTAACATCCTTTGCCATGGACTTAACGTGAGGCACTGTAGTCCTTTTCATCACAATATGTGCTATGAATTGTTAGGCAGCTAACTTTCCAGCCGGATCGCTTTCATCGTTGTACATATGAAACTAATCCCTTCTTGGCTCTATTTGTATCCGAGTGTGCCTAGTGATTTAGAAATTGGTATCAAGAGCACTGCACATATGAATGCCACGATGAAGAGAACATAGAAATCAAATTCTGTCTTCATAAAAATGGCATGTTGGAGTACAGTTAAATGAACTAATCTTGAAATTCCATCTCAGACTCGACATTTATTTCTTATTAGGGTTATCTGCCTTACTTTCAAATTAAGCTGCTAGAAGGTTCAATTTACGGGATGGAATTCAGTGGCATTTTTTTAGTATCATGGGAAAGGATTTCTATACGCACAACTTCTCAGTGTGATTAATTTGCTTCATCTAGTACTCTTGATTAAAAAAAAAGTTTACTGGGTATTGAGGCAGTGATGATATTGTCATTTTCCAAATGGGCTAGGAGAAAACCTGTGAAGTATTAATTTTATAATCTTGAATCAGGTGACAATATTTTTTAATTTGTGTGAAGCAAAATTATTGTTGTTGTCTACCATCTATTTTTAATATTAAATATTACTGGTTTCTACAGTCATTATTTGCTGTTAGGGATTTTTTACTTTTTTTTTTTTTTTAAGCTGCTTATTACTCAGAAATTTGTTTCTCCTAGTTGGAATTCTGACGTGGCTCAGTGTCAGAGTGCCACAATTTTGAATATTTGTCATAAATCTACAAGAAGAAAGTGGTATAAAGTACTGAGGCACGGAGAATCTCAGTAGTTCAGGTTGAATGAAGGGTCTTTCACAGACAAAGACTTAAATGAGAATTCCCGAATTTCAGTCTTGCCCTGCATCTCTGTGGCAGCACCCCTTTCCCTTTTGCATAAAGCTTTCACCTTTAAGAAGTCCTCAATTTCAACAGCTTGTTTGTTCTGAAAAAAACACTTCCGAAGCATATATATAATGTCAGGTGGAAATATTCAGTATGTGAAATTGATGAGTAGCTTTTTGTATTTATTGTGTGGTATCACCGGCTGCTGGATGTTAACAGCAGCATTGAACCTTCCTGAGCCAGGAGGCCTGAAACTTTTCAGTCTGTTCTTATTCCTCATCAGGGTTTGAAGTTGATTGAGCTTCTACTCCTAATCTGGCTGGTGCTTTAGGAAGTATTTTTTGTAGGAACTAATACTTGAGCATAGGAGCCTGCCTTCAGACATCACAAACAAAGTGTCCAATTAAAATTTTTCTAGTGACTTTCTTCATCTGTTGTAGGTAATTATAACTCTCTATGAGGAGATGGAGAGTTTGGAAGTTTTAGCTTATTGTTGTTCTAACACATCTTTAGTTCTGGGTACTTGAAGCACCTGCTAAACTTTTGCTGACCTGGTCCTTATTTTCGTGTTATTTCCCTTACTGCCCTGGCATTGCAGGGTTACCAATCTGTAAGACGTCTTCTGCAGATACGCAAAGGCAGATGATTTAATGCTAAAATTACATCAGTAAAATGCTCCTGGAACAGGAGAGGTCTTTAAATTAAAATCTAGTATGTGTAAAAACAGGTGCCGTTATATTTAGAGAAAGAAACTGAAAGCTGTTGGAAACAAACAAAAGAAGCCTGTGGGCCAGCAGTGTGTCTGTGCTGGCGGTATGATGTAAGTTGTTAACACAATGGAGTATTTAACCTGGGTGTATCCCTTACGGCTCGCTTGTTCAGGATGGAGGTCACCCTTCTTGCTGGGCTGTGCTCTGAGGACAGCTCGTGTAAGCCTCGGGTTCCCCACGCCTGCAGCGCTCGGATCCCATCTGCAGCAGTTGTGTGGGCTGAGGCAGCTTCCCAGTTCCTTGCTGTGGCACGGGGTTTTCTAGGTATGTGAGATGTTGGTCACACAGACAGCTACATCACAGTTCTCTGCTCGTTATTGACTTCTGTCGCCTTCCAGTTTTTATTCCCATTCCCGTGCACGGCCTGGGAGGGCGGCCTGGGCTCCTCGTTGGGCTGCTTTCTCTGTGTGAACATGTGAGACGAGGGCAGTAGCTTTGGAATCCAAATCCTCAGCTTCTCAGGCGTTGCTGGGGTTCTTCGGTTAAAAGGTTACACAAATTCGAGCAGCCCTTCCTAAAGATGAACTCGGACAAGTCTTGCTGTGCACACGTGGGTCATCCTCCAGCATCCCGAGGGTGGCGTGCTACAGGCAGCCGGATGGGTGGCACAACAAGTCAGCACTTCTTGTCCAAATTGGGGGAAACAAAGGTTCTTTCAGGATTTCAACTGTACATGAATCCTTAAAAATCAATAATTAGATTAGTAAAGGATGATGTTTTAATACGCTGGCAGGAATATAGAGGGATTTGTCAGGGGAAGCAAAAACAGACTTTGCACTAAAGTGGCTTAGGTATTATTTATAGTGTTAGTGATATTTGTGTGCGTGAAAACTTTGGACAATTTTAATATAATGTAAGGCTTTGAGCTTTAGCTGACTAAAGTTGCTTGTTTTATGAAGTTACATTAGTACAACACTGTGAAGTATTTTTAAATATTAGCATTACTGGGTATTAAAAGTATTTCATAAAAACATTTTTTAAAACATTTTCTGTAGATGCTGTCAAAGGAGTTGATGTTTAGTGTACAAAGAAATAAAACTCTGAGGGCTGTAAGGTACATGTGTGGTTCTGATCACCTCAGTTTTTGAGGGATCAGGGATTTTTTGGGATAAATTTTTGTCGTTAAAACCTACTAAAAATAATGGTGCATTTAATCCTTTCAGCTACAGGAAGCAGCATTACCTCCAGCCATGCTTTTGAACTGTCTGAAAGGATTTGCCATCGCGTTTATTGTCTTCATAGACTGATGTCTTTAGCAATGCTGTACAGCACAGTGTTTTGCAAGTTGCTATGCTGATAAATTTCTCTCCATGTGTAACCTTTGGAATCAAGTTTCTATTGTAATTCTAGCATGTAAACACTAGGTTCAATTTTGTATTCCTCTAATGAATGCAACAGGATGGAAATGAGTTTGCAATTGCTAATGATGAGCTTTCTTACTGTTCTTAATACTCGTGGGTATGTCTTTACTTCAGGGAGTTCAAAATTGTATTAGTACCTTTTTTAATTGTTTCTTTTCTTTTTTTTTTTTTTTTTCCCCACATGCTGTTTACAATTAACCTGCAAGCATGGGAGGCTATGCATGCATGTGCTTCTGGGTTGCTTTGCTGAACAAAATGCAGTGGAGCGATCTGACTTTACGGATGCTCTCTTGTCCTTACATTCCACCTGTGTCTGCTCCTTCACAGTCACTGGGACAGCAGAAGCCACCGGTCAGATAATTTCAGAGTTCTGCGGGATGGGGCATCTGCCTGAGGGCTGTCACGAGGAGTTTTTCTGGGGGAGATGATCCAGCTCTGTACATGAGTAGTGTTACAACTGGTACTTTTCTTCCGAGCGTCAGCGAAAAGGCCAGGAATAGACAAAATCACACGTAAGAGTGTGTATGTGTGTTTGTAAGAAATTTGTGCACCTTTTTAATGCTGGAATTTTTTTATTTTTTAATTAAAAGATGAGAAAGAGGTGTGAGTGTGAAACCCCTGCTGTGAAAAAACTACAGGGAAAAAAAATCCACCAAAGCAGATGAGAAGAGCAAACAGGTGAATTCGAGGCAGTCCAACCCGTGAGACTCGGTGATGCTGTGTGTAGCTGTGACACAGGGTGGAACATTGGGGTGGCCTAGGCCCCTTAATGTTCCCCACCTCTGCCCGATTTGTTCTGTTTTGTACCCTGCAGGGGAAGGGGGGAGTAGTGAAGATGGGCATTTTGATGTTCACGGCAGCTGAGGAACGGTTATTGTTGTGGGTCCAAAAATGTGTATTTTGTGCCAACTCAGAATTGTTGTTAAAATACAGGGGGGAGAGGTACTTCTGCCCAATTATTTTAATAGACATTTCTGTAGCTGATTTTTCAGCTAAGGCTAATATAGGAAAAACTATAGTTAAGCCAAAAATTACAAATGTCACTGATTTAAAATAACCTACGTATTTTTAAAGATGAAATGGAACCGCATTAAAGCGAAGTATGTACATATCTGATCCTCAGTCTTTGCATAATTATTTCCAAGAGATAATTTTGCTATGAGCTGTTGAAACTCAAAGCAATGTATTATTCCCTTTGAGCCGACCTGTACTCTAGCTGTGTCATCCATCTCTTGGTTCGTTTCCTTTTTGCTGTAGATGTACGTACATACATAGCTATGTATGTATCTCAGAGTAAGCGATTTAACGTGGCAGTAATTGTACAGTCACACAGTTTAGGGCTTTGTAAAATATGTAATTTTAAGAATGTCAATGTGGTTCTTAGCGAATTTTATAAACACTTTTCTGAATCTGTTATCAGCACTTCCCATCCTAAGAAAAACTGCACATATTTCAGTGATTGTTCCACTGGTTACATTTTTGTCTGCCATTCGTTTTGGATTGATGTAATCTTGATACTACTACAATTTCAAGGGCTGTTGACGCATTTCACATAGCCTGGGATTGCCTGTTCTCCAAATGTATGGATCGTGCATCAACAGTACTACGTAGCCTTACTGTTTTGCCTAAAAGCCTAGCTAATTTATTTAACATTCTCTCTTTAAAGAGAGCTCGTCGGAAGGGGTAGCGTATTTTAGGATGCTCCTTCTCTTTAAAGGGAAACCTGGAATTGAATAGCAGTACTCGTTGATCAGTGATATTATTGTAGCCAAAGGATGCATGGGTGGTTTAATAGGAAGTTTTTGCTTCAAGTTTCTTGATGAAATGTAGTGTTCTACAGAGCTGTGTGAAGAGTGTAGTTTTTTATTCGGAAATGCACTTGTACACTTTATTTGAAAGGTCTGAATGGATCATAAATACATTTAAGAAATAAATGATATGTCACATGTTTTCATGTCTTGTCTCAGATGACTTCTGTGTAACCGGGCTGATAAAGGTGTGTTCGTTCTGGAGTGGGTGGCTTTTCCCTCTTATCTTTACTGCTCCAAATATTCTGCTTTTTACGTAAGTGCCAAGAGCAGGAAAACCTTCCATCATACATTTTGTGTTTATGCGTTATCCATACATGATGCAGGGCACTGTAGGCAAGCTTCTCTCTATAATTTTCCTGTGGGAAACTTGAGCCCTAAAAGGAAATGAACACAGCTAAAGGGCTGGATATCACAAGGGATTCACTTTTATTTTTAGAAGTGCACTATATTGCCATATTTGGACTGAAAGTATGCTGTATCAATGCACTATTGTATCAAATTGCAGCTGTTTGCCCATTCTGAATTTCTCTAAATTATTCTTTTTTTCTTCCCCCCAAATACTACTGTTTATTTGGGAGTGTTCTGGGTGAGTGCTGACTCCAGGTAGCACCCGTGTTCTGGGGACAGCATTTCTTGTGGGAAGCTAACCAGCGTGTTGCTTTGAAAGTGGGATCTGTGGGGCTTCCTCAAGGTCTCGGTAACAGGTGCAATTCTCCTTCCTAAATCCTCGCAGTGCTTTGGTCCAGGACACGCAGGAGATGCACTCACTGTAAATGTTCCTGTCAAAAGCAATGGTGGGAATGCCATTAACCTCGTTAACCTGCAGAATGAATTTGGTGACGTGGTGTCCTACCAACATCCAAAATAGCCATTGAAAGACCTTCGAATATAGCAGGATGTACTTGAAATGCACAGATCTCCGAATAACGTACCCATAGCATGTATCACTACCCTTGTTGCTGCCCATGGAAGTTTGACAGCTTCGTTTTCCCCGCTCGTTAGAGCTGCTGGAAGCTGTCAGCAGATGTGCTGCTTCCTTCAATGTCTTGTGTGTGCCTTGCATTGATACAATACGCCTTGCAACACCGCGCCGCATGCTGATCAGCCCTGGGCCAAAGCATCTGAAATGTGACCGACGGATGGGATTTTTAGGCCTTTCTTTTCACAATAATCTCTGCCTGTATGACAAAAGCTCTGCAAAGTCAGCGCGACCTCCTGAGAAGCAATTGCAGTGTGAAAATTTACTCCATGGTGCCAAGAGTGAGAATTGAGCAGAGTTTGGGTTTTGTTTTCTAACGGGAATGGTGTTTGAATTCAGGTTTATGCCAAGGAAATTCGTAATTTCCTTCATTTTTGTATTTTATTTGGCATTTCACAGAATCACAGAATGGTTGAGGCTGGAAGGGACCCCAGGAGGTCATCTGGTCCATCCCCAGGCTCAGGCAGGGACACCTCGAGCAGCTTGCCCAGGACATGTCCAGACAGCTTTTTCCTTGGACAGTTTTCTTTAATTCTTTTTAATTTCTTTAATTCTCTTAACTTTTTTGAACCTTTTAATTTTGGTAAGCTTTAAATGTTTAGAATTTTAATCATTTATTGGGCGGATGTGTCACCCCAGTGAACAAACTGTATTTTGATTTTTTTGGGAGATGGTCTTAAGTTTTAGACCTTATAGTTTTTCCATTTTTATATCACTTTTTGAAGTCAGCCTGTGTCTCGGTAAGGGCTCTGTTTTATGTCCACACCTGATTTCTCCAGGTGTGACAGGAGGAGTTGTTCCTCGAGTGGTGAGCCAATTTGAGCAGGTAACTTCCTCTACTGAAATAGATCATTTTAGTTTTCTTTCATCACAGCTCTTGTCCCTTCAGCAATTCTTTGCTGCTGCTGCTTTGTCTTTTCAGTTTTATGTAGGGGATTAGGAAGAATAAATCTGACCTACTGAAAACTACAAGTATTTCAGCCCTGTGAAGAGGTCCTCCTGACAACAGCTCTTCGAGATCTTTGAAGTGTGGCTTAAGCTCCTGAAAAAGCTTCCAGTGCCCCAGTCTCACTCTGAAGATGTTGATCGAGATTGTGACTGCACGATGCAATTTGCAGATCCTGGGATGCTCAATCAACCGGAGAGGAAGTTTTTAGTATAACCCCACTAATATTTTAAAGTGCATGAAAGGGGGAGGAAGGCTGTGTTCAGAGCATCCATATTTCCCTGCTTTCCTTCAGAGCAGTGAACTGTTGTGAGAGTTTTAATCTTTACTGCGCTTGCCTCAGTTCTCATGGCTGTTCTCCATTCTGTTTTCTTTATTACTTTCTTTTTCTTCCTGTCATTCTTAGCTTTCTATTTTTCAATCCCAGTTTGTGAAGGGTGTGGGTTCAGAAGGGTTTCCTTCAGTTCCCAGTCCCCTGAAAGCATGAGAAATTGCCCATTGAGCCAATTCTCACAGCAAGGTATAAAAATAGGAGTAAAGAAAAGGTTACACAATGCTTGGATTGCAGCAGTTTGTACTAACGGAGAGATTTCAAAGCCACGGTTTGAAAAACATTTTTAAAACCTTATCATTTCCGTTAATTTTTCTCTCACCAAGCTATGTTTGAGCTGCAGGAACTAGCTTTCCAGATTACTTGAGGAATTGTACTGAAATACAGGAGTCAAGTGCTCAACAAGTCACGCAAAGTCAGAGGGACCACTAATTGCTCTCTTTAGTCAAAATGAGTGATTTCTTTGAGAATCCTGTCCTAAGAGTTTCCAGCCAGATGCTTTTGTGTCTTCTATTAAATAAGGGAATTAAAAGGCAGGTGGATTTAAGGTTATTTTCTGTCATCTGTGCCCTTGCAGCAGACCACATGTAACTCCCAGGAAATCCACTTGTTTGGTGCCACAGACTGCTATCAGCAGTGGACACTGTCTGCACCCTTGCAAAGAAGGGCACTTCGCTGTAATTCAGCCTCACAAACTTCTAAGAAACTGGAAGTTATCACAAAGGCGTTATTCGCATGCTTTAAAATTCTGGATTTATTTCTGAGCGTTTGTTTTCTCTTCTTGTGAAATGAGCTGAAGCTGACAGCCAGCCATCATCTGACTTGTCTTTGTTGACTTAAAAGGATTTTTAATGCGTGTGTGTGTATATTTATAAATATGAAATTTCTTTAGTATTGGCTTCTCTTTGCTTCTGATTTCCTTGTAATGAAATGGGCCTCTTCGGCATATTAATTATTACCAAATTGAAATGCTGTACAGTACTTTTGATATCATTTCCAAAACAATCCAATAACTTGATTCTAATAGCAGTGTAATGCTTTCCTAATGAAATGTCTGTATTAAGCCACAGAGAGGAGCATTAAACTTGGATAAAATCTGAAGAGACAATGAAGTCCACTGCTGCAGATTTGTTCCTGTTTGCAACATTGAAAAAGATCAACTAAAATCTGTATTCCTGCAGATTATTTCATGCTCTCTGAAGTTACTTTACTTCTGAACTTTCTTCCCTTTGTCGAACAAACCCACAAGTTATCTGGCTGTAGTAAACCAGCCAACAACAACCACCCACCTCTTCCAGTGGGGTTCTGCGGGGCACCGTGGATGTTTGCAGCCGCAGCCTGGTGTGCTGCTCTGTGATGGTCTCAGGTGTGAAGCCGACCAGGGTTTTATTTGAGAGTTCAGCCAGTTGGCAGTGCCACCTAGTAAGGGAGCCTGGATCCTTCCCGGAGCAACAGTTGCTGATTTATTGTTGTGGGATCTTTTCAGCGAGTTTCTCACTGCCGAGATCCCCCTACCGAGGAGCTCTTGTTCCATGCCGAGGAAAAGCCCTCTTTTTGGCAGCAGAAAGAGGCACCAGTTGTAGGCAAAAAGAAATACCTACAGTTAAAGAGGGCTTCGTTTCTGTTTTGTTTCCAGCGTAATGGCCTCTCCTGATTTGGTGGTGGTCACAGACTTGCTGCGGGGTGTTCCCTGCCATCATGCACGTCCCTGAGCCACATCCAGCAGTGCTGGTGCCAGTGCTGGTCTGAGGGCTCTCACCAGTTACTGGCCTCCAGCTGGACCTGCACCGCTGCTCACAGCTATTGGAGCCCAGCAGCCCAGGCAATTTTCCACCCACTTTCTGCTCCAATTACCTAGCCTACGTCTCACTAATTTGATTTTAAGGAGAAAGTGGGAGACTGTGTCAAAGGCCTTGCAATCTGCTGGCCTCTCCTTATCCACAGCTCCTGTCACCTCACCGTTTAGTTCCAGGAGGTTGGTTAGGAGTGTTTTGCCCTTGTTACATCCACGTTGCAGCTCCCAGTCACCTTCCTGACCTTTGTGAGTTTAGAAGTGGCTTCTGAGAGGTGTGTGGTGCTGTTGCACCATGTGTTAAGCTCTGGGTGGTTAGTGTCTTCCTTGGGCTCATACTCAGTTTTCTATTTTTGTATTGCCTAATTTTTGGGGGAGGATGAAGAGTGGTTTCTCTAGCTAACACGTTTAAGAGAATAAATGAAAGAACTTAGGACGGCAGCGTGCAGCTGCTTACAATTGCTTGTTACCCTCTGCAGTTGTAAGAAAAATGAGATGCGACTAGGCAGCATTTGTGTTCAAGACTGAGAGGGAAGGCTGCTGTCTGCACTGCAACGTCCTGGAACGCTTTTGTGTGTGCGCTTTTTCTGCCACTCACTGACTGTTCCCAGATGTGCTTAGGTAACCAAATCTATCAAGATTGTGATCTGGAGCTGCCAGCCTGCAGGCAGGCTGTTCTGGCTGAGTAGACTGTATTTTGTTAAATTTAGAACAGTGCACTGAACACAATGCCAATCTCTTAACTCTCAGTCCTAGCATATTGTAATTTAGTCTCTTTTGATGTGTTTTCATTTACGTTACCTGAAGTTTTATTTTTGTCTAATAGGAATCTCCGCAAGACAGTGCTATCACTCGAGACATCAATCGAACGTTCCCTGCGCATGATTATTTTAAAGATACCGGGGGAGATGGTCAGGACTCCCTGTATAAAATATGCAAGGTATTCTTTAAATTCTTCTTCACTTATTTTGGTAACTTATGTTTAAAATCATTAACAGATGTAACTGTTACCTGAGAAGAGTCTGGAGGGTATTATCGTTAACTGTATTGTGGAGACAGACTGGTGCTAGGCTCAGGTTGGTCCTTAATTGTAGATGTTTGTCTGGTTGTAGTTACATTCAGGTAGGAGATCTAAAGTAGTAAGCCCTCTGGATCCTGAACACTAATTTGTTTCGTACTGAAACTTCATGTCAGTCTGGATCGGTCTGGACAAATTATATGCTGTTATGGAGATGAGGACTAATTCCGTAGTGATCAAGAACAGCTTGTCACTCTAGCATGCTCCCTGGTTGTCAATATTGTCTAAACAATTCCAGCAAAGTTGGGGACACATGCAGGAAATCATGCTGATGTTGCCTCTTGAATTTGATTTTGATTGACATTAATGTATTTTACATTAATGTGTACTAGCAAGTGTGAATGCAACATCTACGTGAAATAAATGAAAGACGTTGAATTTCTTCTGTTCAGCTTTCTCAGCATTCTTTAATGAATATATTTGGATCTAAAATGGAGATGGTGAACATTTGCAAATTAATTCAAGAGACCAGTTTGTAATTTCACAAAGATGGGAGACCCCTTCCCTATAGCAGCAGGAAGGCTGCTCATCACAGTGTAGTTGGTTAGAGATGGTGAAAGGAACCTGTAGGTGTGTTTGTGACAGGCCTCCCTGACCAACACTACTACAGGTAGTTATTCTAACAGAAACATCTGAGTGATTTGAGTGCATCAAACACAGGCAAAATGCAGCCATGAAGAAACAGTAAGAAATCTTAGAGTTTTTATCAGAACAGGGCAAATGTGGATAACTGCCTTTCTATAGATCACACCTCCACATTAAAAAAAAAAAAAAAAAAAAAAAAAAGCTGAAATCCAAACAGGGGGTGAAACTTTTCCAAAATTTGACTAATGAACCTGTAGGGTGTCATCTGAGATACGCTAGTCTAGCAAAGAGCAAAGATGTTGGGGAAAATGCACAGTGGTCTTTAAGACTGGAGATAGCTATGCTATAAAGCCACAGGCATGCACTGGAGTTGTTTATTAAAAGGCAGAAATAAGCAGCACAAGTGGGCAGCTTTTTGTCTGTGTCTTGACCAGAATATTTTAAGCTTCCAGCACTCCTTCTTTTGTGTTTCTTGTGTTTCTCCATCTTCCACATCTGACCTCCTAACACTCCTGTAGCAGCTGGTCAGAGGTAAAAGCACTGGGATAAACGGAGAGGCTGCAGCAGTCCTGGTACATTGCTGTAATCAGCCACTGCCACTACGTGCCATGGTTGGATTCTTCACATGGGTTGTCCCCTCATTTCCCCCTCAGTAGATGATGTCTACTGGCACCAGTACACCTCATGAAACTTTCATGGAGCTGTGTTTAATGTAGCATTCATTCTCATTGTGCTTTTAGGTTGAGACAGATATGCTGTAAAATTTGATTCCTTTTTTAGGCCTATTCTGTCTATGATGAAGAGATTGGCTACTGTCAAGGCCAGTCGTTTCTTGCTGCTGTGCTGCTTCTACATGTAAGTGGTGGTTTTTTTTCCAGTTTGTCTTAAGCTTAAGAATAAATATTGCTCCACATGTCTGGGACAGACATTGGTAACTCCCGAACTAGCGGGATTGCAGGCTGCTTATCCACTTAAATGTTGGTCAATAACAATGTGATTTTAGACTGAGAAGAGTAAATTGTTTAAAACTTACTGGGATATTCGTAACAAATGCTGCCTTTATTTGGAGGCATTGTAGGGCTTTGTACTTCTTGGATTTAGAGGTTATTGAAGGATAACATAGTTTTTATATTTGCTTTGTTAATATACTCAAGAATACTTTTTTTAAACTTAATTGTTGGTAAAAGTGACCTCGGCAGAGTAATATCCTTTAATTGCTTGCGTGTTCAGAAGCCAAGAGATTTATGGTTACTGTAAATCAGAAAAAGTTTTAGATTCACTCATGCTTGGGAAATATGAGAGGATTAGAAATCTGTACAAATTATTTATAGACCGTTCTTTTTTAAAGGAAGGTCTGCTTTTTATCACTGTGTGTCTTGCAGCCATGGGCAGTTGAAACTGACCAGTTCCTAAGCCCAGCAGAGCTCTGAGATTTCTTTTCCCAAGTTGATTTTTAGTTGCTACCAGTGAGAACTGAGCATGAAGTCTTCTCTGCAGTTTCCAGTGGAAGGGGATGTCTGATCTTCGGTGTAGTGTTTTCCACAATGTTATGAAGTCGGTGGAGGATGTCAAAGATACTGTAAACTCCATTCTTTTCAGACATCAAGCAAATGACTAAGCAGGGCAACCTTTTAATTCTTTGTGACTGCAGTCTGAAATATTTGCTTGATGACCAATTAATCCTTTACTGCTGTACTGAATCAGATCAAGAAGGATGATACTTTCTGACTGGAGAATTGAACCATTTTACTGAAACATACGTGCTTTCTTTTATCTTTTTCATTGTCTTATATCCATTTTTTGAATATCCATTGCATTAGAGAGAGTGGCTGTCAAGAACAGACCATGAGTTATTCCAGAATTCTTTCTTAATAATAATTGTTGCCTGTGGGAATGAAGCTTGCATTAAAAAGGTTGAATTTTAAATAAGTTTCTTTTTATTTGATTCTCTTTGAAATCAGTCCTTGGAGTATGGCTGCTAGGGAAAATAAATATTAAGAAAGTGTTGCAGAGAAGGAGCCCTTCACTACCAGTTTGGCATGTCTCAGCAAAGTTTTCATTTTTAACAGACTCCATCTGCAGATTAATAATAGAATACTTGAGATGGATGTTCTGGCCTTTACAGGAACAAGTGATCGACCTGAAGCCAGCCTTCACTATTACTGAATTTTGATGTTCGGGAGAAATGTCTAAACACTGACAAGCCATGATGAGTGTTCCTTCAGTTTTTGGCAGGAAAGGGATATTGAACATTCCCAAACCAATGCTGAGTTGTGATAAATAGAGCTTTTGGTAGCAGTTACTGGTCTCTCGTAGTTGTGGCATCTGAAAAATAAACATCAAATGTAATAATGTCATTTAAAAAGGTAAATATACAGTTAAAAATAAGGGAAAGATCCAGTTAAACATCATCTGATATTGCTTTTTTCTTGGTTACATAGGTGACAGAGTTAGGCTGTTTAAAATCTGTAGGATTCTGACACAATTTGGAAAAAATATGGCAAGAAGCTTCTTTGGTCTCGATGTCTGAAAGACGTGTTTTCAGTTGGGCATTGGGAGATGGTTCATTCCACAGAATAAGAATGAAGTGCAGTTTCCAATGCTAGGCCTCCTTTTGTGTGTTAATACTCTTGTTTACTTTTAAACTGGTTTGGGCCAGATTAAATAGTAGTAATAATCTGGCATTCTGTAAGAGGGAGGAGAAACAGCAAGGGCAAATGGACCCAGTATGAAAGATTTAAATGCTCTGTGATAAATACACTTTCCTCTCACAGATGCCTGAAGAGCAAGCTTTCAGTGTTCTGGTCAAAATCATGTTTGATTATGGACTCAGGGAACTTTTCAAACAAAACTTCGAAGATTTGCACTGCAAGTTTTACCAGCTGGAGCGCCTCATGCAGGTAGGTGCTCAAACTTGTGTGAACTGAATGGATCAGAGCCTGCAATTCGAACGGTTAGCAAAATCAGCCATTTGTTTTACACATGAATGTTTGTAACCTCTTAGTAAGGATGAAGAGTGAGGATTATCCATGCTGGAGGTTTTCTGAGACTATAGAGTGCTGACATGAGACAGTCGGATAGCACTGGCCACGTGCAGTAAGTCTGAAGGCAGAGGTGTGTGAGAGCTGGAGTGGCTCTCGTACAGACTGTCCTGCCAGTGACTTTTGAGCTCACTGCGGACATGCCGCAGAGTGGCTTTGCAGGGTCAGCACATCTCCTGTCCGGGTTTCTTGCTAGGGTGAGAGCATGGAGACTGGGCTCATTGTGCATGTAATACAGTGGCCTTTTGAGCATCTGCACTGGGACATGCCTTCAGCATCCTTGGAAGGTTCTTTAACAAGTCATACAGCTGGCTTGTCAGGCATGAGTGGATACAGAGCCTGCCTATCTGCACTGATTGTCACTGTAAGGGCTCTACCCGACTTCTGTTACTTTGGGATTTTATCTAATGCTCCAAAATAGTATAAATTAACTTTTTTTTTTTTTTTTTTTGGTAATATTATTCTTAGGAATACATTCCTGATCTCTATAACCACTTTCTGGACATTAGCCTTGAAGCACACATGTATGCTTCCCAGTGGTTCCTTACATTGTTCACTGCAAAATTCCCTCTCTACATGGTCTTCCATATTATCGACTTACTCTTATGTGAGGTACGTGTTATAACTGGAGATTTGTACTACTAGTAACTTTTGACAGTTTTTTACTATCTTGGTTCATGTCCTTGTTACTATCTGTTCTTTCAGAGCTAGGCAAGTGATACTTATTTTTATGTAGAAGTGTTATGTTTTTGCAGTGAAAAAGAGATCTCAGCATTTTAAAGGTATGAATTGGGAACATATGTGATTATAATATCCCATTTCATTGAATACTGTTTAATCTGTATGTATAATTCCATACAGTGCTCATGGAATGGAAATTAATTTACAAATATGTGGATGAAAGATTCCAAATTTATTTCATGGTTAAATTGTATTATACATGATACCATTTTTTTGTAGAACACTGTTGCAAGAAGGCCATTGCATATAAAATTGCTCAGCTAACTTCTGTGCTGGTAACCTCACAAGCTTGGGGCTCTTTTTCCAGGAGACTTGACGTCTCTTTATACTTCCCAGCATATAAGGAGGAAAGCAAATTCTTTACTTTGAGGTTTTGTACGTAATCATGTTTAAAACAATATATTTGATGGTATGTTGGTAAGTAGTGTAGTTTCAGTTGGAGCTTATTAAAATATATGAACAATTCACATTTTGTACTGAAGCATCCCTGAGTTAACTAATGATTTACTTTTATACTTGCTGATTAATATTATTCATGCATTCTTCACCAGATCTGCAGTTGCTGCTGTGAAGTGGCACAGTTTGTCTGCATTCCCTACACGGAGGGGTTTCAGCATTCATAAACCTCCTGGTCAATGTTTTTACCCTTTCACTGTTATCTGTCTGCTGCTTGATTTGTCCATGTGCCAATGAAACAGAAAGTAACAGATGGTATCTAGAAAATCAGTTTTATTTGTTTAGAAACACATTTTAAATTCATAAATAGTAAATGTGTTCATAGTGAAGGCTTAGGGGTTTCTTTGTCATTTAGAAAAAATAATTCATTGGGGAAGAGAAAGACAATCTTGAAACAATATCAGCAATGTGTCTCGATTTTTGAATGTACCACTTAAATTGCATGCTGCTGTTGACTTTTCATAATTAATTGCTCAATTTAAATAAAACACTTCTAAAAAGTAGTGGCAAAGGTTAGATGATGTAGGACTCTGTCCTAAAGTGATGACTTTCTTTGTCATTAATGACTTTCTTTGTCATTAAAAGAATTATTCCAGGTTTTGAATACCAGAAATTGATGTATTCATGCATATATTGCTGCATATGACTCCAGTGTTTTCTGAAGTTGCTATATGAAAATTAAGGGACCTTGAGCTGACCGACTAGTCGTTAAAAATAAAGTACAGTGCTCTCATCATTCTGGAGTTTCAGACTACTAAGGAGATAGTAAAACCTGTGCTGAAAGATTGGTTTGCTATCACATAATGTCAGTCCAGTAAAATACCTTCCTCATTTTTTGCAAAGTCATTCTCAGGGCCTTTGATTTCATGTAGTACCTGTAGTTACCTACAAGTGTAAACTTGTATCCTGGTTCTCAACTTTACAAAAACTAGACAAACAACAAAACCCACCAAATAACTAGAGTTGTAAATACCGAGAAATTAATTTATTTTGTTATTATTTTTCTCTTTAGGGAATAAGTGTTATTTTTAATGTTGCACTGGGATTATTAAAAGTGAGTATCCAATTTTTAAAGTGTTTTATGCTACATCATTCACAGTATCAAAACTTAAGATGTTTATTAAAAACTATTTAATAATAATAATAATAATAATAATAATATATATTTAAAGCGAACAACTTCCTGTATTACATATACTGTTGTGTGGCTTGCTCAGTGCAGCAGGGTGCTTTTGG
Source organism: Aythya fuligula (assembly GCF_009819795.1). NCBI lineage: Eukaryota > Metazoa > Chordata > Aves > Anseriformes > Anatidae > Aythya > Aythya fuligula. The sequence continues at coordinate 1,892,853 of NC_045577.1, read as the reverse complement.
GGGATGGGGTGGCAGGGAATAGAAGGTTGCAGAAATAGAAACAAACAGAGTTTTTAGAAGGTTAAAAAGTAAATATGTTCTTGGAAGCTTTACAAAACTGTTGTTGCGTTGTCTCTGGGAATTCAGTATTTGTTCAAAATCTGCTTTGCAATTACTGGGTCTTCTGTCCTTGTCTCCAGACTACCAAGGATGATCTGTTACTGACTGACTTTGAAGGGGCATTAAAATTCTTCCGTGTACAGCTGCCCAAGAGATACCGTTCAGAGGAAAATGCAAAGAAGCTGATGGAATTAGCCTGTAATATGAAGGTAAAGATGTGGTGATAGCAATTGTGACTATATCTTGAATGGGTACAATTTCAGTCTCCATATGTAACTTCACAATTTATTTGTCCAAGTGAAAATAATTGCAGATTTTTTTGCAGAGAAATACAGTAAAGCCCTGAGATTTTCAGTGATAGAGGCCCACATGGAGAAATAAGAGACTGGCTTTCAGAGAGCAATATTCAGTGCTACTAAAATCAGACTTAAAAACAAACAAACAGAAAACAACACAACAACAACAAAAACGCCACTAATGGCACTAAAATAAAATACTGACATAGCTGCAGTTCTTTGAAGTTCTCGTCTAGTAGTAGGTGCAAAAAGGGTAGTATCTTTAACTGAGAAGAAGGGGGGAGGTTTTATTTAAAATGGAGTATATAATGCACAAACAAAGTGTTATCTTTCAGAGTGTGGCTATTTTTAATTGGGCACACATGATACTGTAATAAAAAAAATACTGAGAATGGTTAGCCTTATGACTTACAGAACAGAAAACGTGTATCACGGGAAAATATGTCATCTCTGATCCTTTTAGGAGCCTTCTTTTGGACAGAATAGAAGCTAGAGTTCAGTATGTACTGTAGACTGGAGAGATGTTGTCCCAGAAATTTTCTCTCTGTAAATGAATTAATCTCAATAGTTCCTGTTTTCTGAGATAATTTATTCAGAGAGCTCTGTGGGCTTCCTTGTGTGTTTGAATTGCCGAGGTACACAGTGGAGTTCTTTTGTTTGATGTTTTTTGTTACATTTCAGTTGCCCATTAAGCCCTATTTATTAAGTATAACTACATGAAATGAAAGTTCTAGCCTTTGACATTAAGACTTTAGTTATATACATCAAGTATTGCATTATCTTGTAGCTGAAAGTCAATTGCTTTTATAATCAATAAATACTCTAGCTAAAGCTTTATATTGGCATTTTGGAATAGGCCCTTAAAATAGAATTTCAGAATGAAGTTACTGTAAGAAATGTATCCTTTCCTCTTTATAGACGGGATGATTGAGTTCTAAAATGGAACTTTGATAATTTATTTTGTATATTTTAAGGAAGCTGTGATTCTTTCTTTATAATTTCACATAGATTAATGTTTGGTCAAATATACTGGTATGATTCTTTTTTTTATTTTTATATTTCTTTAAATTCACTGGAGGAATTCTTTTGTAGCGTCAGTTTATAAGTACACATCTTCCCTAGTATGTTAACATTCAAGACATCAAGTAGTAGCGATATTCTCCATAGAATTCAAGCATGTCTTAAATGACACTAGTGTAGAAATTAGGAAATCATTGAGAAGTAAGCAAACTGTTTTAGCTCATCCAAACATTTGATGTTAGCCACAGATCAGACATGGATATACATCTGGTTAAGATCATGTAATGGGTGCATTTGCTTTTCATGTTTCCAAATAACTTGTTCCTCTTCCCACTCTGCCAAATTTCCCTTCGTTCTCAGTGCTGTGTGAAGTAGTTAAGGCAAACAGTCAAGGTCGTACACTGCTTTCTTGAGTGCTTCATGTTTTCAGGGGATTAAATGGAAAGTTATGGAGAAAGTGCAGGCTGCACTGCTCTGTGCAGGCTCTGCACAGATGCTGCACACTTCTGTATCTCATCCATGTTTGTTGCCTCTGATTGGAGTGCTGCATGTAATAGCCTTCTTTGACTTAAAATACAAGTCCTTTGCTGTCAGTAGAAATCTCCAGCTCTGTGTCTGGAAGTGTTTTTGAGCAGAAAAGGGTCTGATGTCAAAATAAATCATTTATAGGAAGGGAGAAGTAGCTTGGCTAAGGCATTGTGATTACAACAGCATTCTGCTGAAAAGGAGGTCAGTAAATGATGAGCTTGAGACAACACTAATTCCTTAAAGTCACTCCTCAGTGGTGCAGTCAAATGTTAACAGAGTTACTGCTGCCTTCTGTGCCCCTGGAGAACTGGTGGGACTCCAGCGTCCGTTTCTGCCTTCCATCACCACACACACCCAAAGGCCTTGCAGACTCCCAGAGCACGGCACCCCCTCGGGCTCCAGAGTCAAGAACCAGTGACAACAGCAAATGTTCTCATGATCACCTCGCTATTAGTATCTGGAGGCAAAACTGGTTTAATGCACTCAGAAAAGTTGAAGATGAAATCATAGTGGTGTGACTTCCTTCTCTTCCTCTTGCACAGCTGGATGCCTCACTTTGAAGAGCTAACCTTTACACAGCTTGAGGTTTGGTGTATGAAACACAGCAATTTGGGCAGTGTTTTGGCAGAACAGTGACATAACCTCCTGAAGTTACTGGCTGTATCGTCAGTAGGGTTAATACTCTCAGTATTTGTCTGGGCTGCTTAGTAAGAATAACTTCTGCACTTGTGATGGGGCTGGCTGACTCTACTTAAATGGGTTGGCTTCTCCAAAAAAATGTCACCTGAAGTACATTCAGTGAAATGTTTCTGTGCAACTCTCACTAGGGGGAGCCTACCTACCAGTTATCTACAGCTCATTTCAAGTAAGAGTGTTAGTGATAAAAAACACAGATAAGGGAAATTAAAGTGTGCTTTCCATTGTCTGCCATTCATGCATGTAAAGTTTGTTTAATATGTTTCTCAGACAAAACCTGTTTTTAAGAGGAAAACATATCCATAGCTGTTCAATTTTCTTGGTTTACTAAGATAACAATAAAGGCTCAGCAGCTTTTCATACTAGCAGTTTAATTTAGATGGGTGCTGCCTTGCATGTGAAATGCTTGCAGCAGTGTGAGCATAGCCTGTCCTGCTAAACCATGGTGGTGTACAGCGTGCCTGGCTGCGGACCCCTGGAAATACACTGGTCAGGATCTGTTGTAGATCCCGTGGTCTCTGTCCCTGAAGGACTTGGACAGTGTGCACAAAATACTGAATTTAACACCGCCTTTCTCTCCCCTCTCACAGAAAGGGAAACCGGGACCCTGAGGGAGTCACCTGCCTAGTGTTGTACAGTTATTGTCAGAAATGAGAACAGAATTCCTGTCTTCTGAATCCCAGAGCAGCAGGGGACACAGCATGTTTGCTTCTGAGGTGTTGCTGCTTGCCTGAAACACCTAGACAGCTTTAGGACTGGATTGTTTTCTACTGGGCTTGAGCAGCACTAGCAGAAAAGTCAGCTGAGCCTGCGCTTGCCCTTTCAGCATTTGCAGCCTCATGCAAAGTAAAGCAAACATTTCTGCATGATGATGAATGTCACAGCTGAAAAAACAGCTGAAGAAACATTGCCATCATGCTAAGTTGGAAATTAAACACACGCTGTGGGCCTCAAAGCAATCTTGTTTTGCTAAGCCACTGTAGTATTTGGAGCATCAAATACGTTGTACATTGTACAGTACCAAGGAGAACTTGGGTAGGCTGCTCCATGGGATCCCTTTCAACAAATTTTCTGTTTCACAAAACAGTAAGAGAAAGTGATACTTCTGTGATTATATTGAGTGGAATGGAATAGAATTTTGGACTCTGTCTAATGGTTTGACACTCAAAATTTGAGTGAACGTGTTAGCTGTGTTTTGTAGAAGGCAGGAGTTGCCCAAAGCTTGTACCATAACCCTTTGTGAATTGTGTGTTCTTTTATTGATGTTCTGGACAGGAACTAATGGGCTGCTTTAATTTAGATTAGCCAGAAGAAGCTGAAGAAATATGAAAAGGAATATCATACCATGAGAGAGCAGCAAGCTCAACAGGAGGATCCTATAGAAAGATTTGAGGTAATGCCTACCTACTGCAATCTGTTTTAACACAGTGTACCTGCAAGTTCCCACTTGGGCTTTTTCTTCAAGCTGTTTTCTTTGTTTTGTGACTAGTTTTTGATGTAGCAGGAAAATAGACTACGTGAACATCAAGTACATTTCTTTGTATTGGCAATGTTAATTGTGGCAGGGTTCTTGTGGGCCCAGCTTCTCAGTGAAAAAAGGAATAGTGTGAATTTTTATTTGGGCTTATAGAACTGTTTCACTAGAGCCAGGTTTTGGCACTTAAATAATGTGCTGATTGTGCCAATGTCAGGAACAGAAAGAAAACTCCTAATTGATTATAGCTCTATTTTCCATTGATTATAATCTTTGCCTTTACTCCTCTGCCTGATTTTAAATGATGTATGTTGTGGTAAGTATATAATTTTATAAATATTTGTTTTGCAAAATATAGGAATATATTTTATATATAATATTGTGTGCTTATACATTACACATCAACACATACATGCGTACATTTATATATTTTAAGCTGAAAAGTTGTATATAAACTTTAACATCTGTCTGTGTGCTGGAAATTGTAGCAGGAGAGTATAGAGTGGCCTTCCCAGTACCATCCTCTCTCACCTTTTTCTAGCATGCAAATTTTATTTTCAGCCAAGAAAATCAGTTTTTGTAGGAATCTCCTTGCAAGATATTGATGGCAGAAAGACACCCCTATCATTGCATTCTTCAAAACCAGTTCTCCAAGAAAACAAGTAATAGATGAGCAATGTTATTTATATATGGTTTCTTTTCAAGGCTAACATTTAATTTATATTAACAATACAGCTAGCTGCTTTTGTCCTCAGTAAATTCAATGCAGGTAGAGAGTTCTCTTTCAATACTTGAGATATAAGGTAGCTTTTGGATTCAGCCACAGTAAGCATTGTGTTTTATAGACAAATACCTGGTAAGACTTTTTTCTTGACTTCTTTTTTTTCCCCATAGCGTGAAAACCGTCGTCTGCAAGAAGCAAACATGAGGCTTGAGCAAGAAAATGATGATCTTGCACATGAACTGGTGACCAGCAAGATTGCTCTGCGAAAAGATTTAGACAATGTAAGACTTCTTTTATGCTCTGTAGTAGAGACAAAGTACTGGGCTAATTCCTAGTTACTCCTCTCATTGAAGGTATCATAGAATGTTTTCACACTTAGTACATTTGCATTTTCTGTTCACAGGACTGATAAATCCTATTCTTTGTTCCTTACGGAATTTATCTTCACTCATGTCTTGCCTTCCGGCTTAGGGATTGCCTTTATGTTTATTTCTGAGACTACTGGGCTACTTGCAGTCCTGTCAGGTCCATAGGCTGAGCAGGTGCAGGTTTTCACATTACATGGTGTGGGGGGGCATGTTTACAGGGTATCTGATACGCTGCAGAATGTGGTGGTATTGATTTGGATGGGATAGGATTCTTTCCTCCTCCATGTTTCTCGTGCAGAACGGTGATATGTAGACCTGTGTCAGATATCCACAAGCAATAGGACTGCTGACTGAAATACTGATTGCTCTGAAAAGCATTCAGTGTAATCTGAGGAAGAAGGCAGGTTCTAAACCTGTACTTGAGTAATTACTTTCTGCTGTATGTATATTGAAAGAAAGTATGGCAGGAGCCAAGTCTTTGAATTGTTACAAAAAATAATAGCATGTATTCTGTTTTCCTTCAACTGGTATTTTCATGTGTATGATCTCACAGGAGATGGGCTTTTCTAAAGTAGCTAATAAATTTGAAAGTCTGAGTCTGTCTGGCTCTTAGATACCTCAGGCAACTCTGAGAAAGTTACTGTGGTTTGGTTTTGGCTTGTTGAAATCCGCCCATGAAATCTGCCCACTCACTGTCAGTGGTTGTTTCCCATATCAGTAGAGCTCTCAGGAGGAAGCTTCAGGTTTGCTTTGTTGTAGGTTTTGGGTTTTTTTAAGCTTGCTCTCCCATTCCCTTCTTTACATAGTCATATCTGGGAGAGTTTATCAGGTTATGTTTTTTTACAAGACATGCAGAGGCAGCAAGATACTGGCATTGTAGTGCACGTAGTAGGCTAGAACACATTTGGTCTATCTGCTTAGAGACATGAAGAGTTCACGTACTTGGTGTTTGGCATTTTCGTTCTGTACTGAGATAAGTACAGAAAAAAAAAAGGAAAATAACTTTCAAAAATCATATAGTGCAGGAGCTGACGGGCTTTAAAGCATTTCAACTTACCTGCTGCAGAGAACATTAAGGTTTCTCACAGTCTCCTGGAAACTTGGTGTTAGAAAAATATTCATAGTAAATGTTGACGCTAATGGATGAATGTTGCTCTTAATGAGGTTTGTTTTGTGACTTTCAGGTTTGTTACATCTACTGCTCTATAATGTTAAATGTGGAATCATAGAAGTATGTTCCATACAGGGTTTTCAGAAAGCATTGCTATGTCCTCTTCCTATTACCTATGCTTTTTTACTTCATTAAAGATAGCTCATAGAAGGCTACACAGACTGCCCAGTAGTTGCACTCAGAGGGTGAACTGTGGCAAATAAAATGTACTGAAGAAGCTTTTTGTATCTGTTTTTAGCAGTTGTTTGTGGCTGCTTCAGTACATGTAACCCAGTTATGCTTTTATATTGATTTGTTGAAGTGGAGAGCTACGAGAGGAACAAAATTAAGCATAATCTTTGAGATACCTCAGTGGATATATAACAGTGATGCCTTCAAAGATAGTAAACGATTGGTAGCATTCAGGTTATCCCCCAGGAGGAGATAGGTAGGTTTGATCCCACTTTAGGACCCTGATTAATTCTTCTAATTGGAACCTGAAATGGTAAGTTTCATTCTACTAGCCAGATGTCCTGAAAGAAAAGTACCAAAGGACATTGTTTAACACACCTTTTCTAATACCTTCATGGTGTGTCTGAAATCTTGCAGCCTAAAAGATCAAAGCAAAGCATTTGGGAATATGAGAATTTCCTTAATAACCTTTGCACTAGACCAGCAAATAGGCTTCATTTTTCTGCTGTTGCTAGACTCTCACCATCCCAGTTATCTTTAACTTTAAAACAGCCTTAAAAACCATGTATAATGAAAGGATATTCTCTTTGCCTTTGCCATCTGTTTTAAAGGATCAGCAGGACTTTAAGGGACTAAAATTCGCTTTCTGATTTTCTTCCTTTGAAAGGAAATGGTACAGCTACTCTCTGAACATTTTATATATCAGTTGAGTTATTGATCTATTTTTATGTAGAATTCGTACACCTGTTGGGAAGTACTGGGCTGCCGTGTATAAGACTGGAAAAAGATGTCTTACTTTGCAGAGGTATTTTTGCGTGACTTATGAAGAGCACAAGATTTTTCAGCTCTACAGCTTTATTACAAAAAAAGTTAAAAAATAAAAAATGTATGCTTTCTGGTGGGACGTCTCTTTTCTTAAAAGAGAGGAGTCTGACATTTATTTTTGCAGATAAATTTTTTCATGCATTTTCTGGGTGACATTAAAGTGGTATCAAATCCATTGGTAGGCGTCAGAGAGGTGTGTCTTTAATGTTATAGAGACATTTTTCATGAATTCTGTTTGCATTACAAGTTTGGATGCTTGCAAATTGAACTTAGGTCTAAGCTGATTATAGTTGTTTATTGATCTTGCACATTATGAGCTGTTTTGTACCTTTCATTGTCTTCAAAATGTATTGGTCAGCTTCCAGCTTGGATGAGAAAACAAAGCTTAATTCTGTAATTGGATTTCTTTGGAGCAAGCCCTACTCCAGTTTTGCTAAAAATAATCACTCAATTCAGGAGAGGCTTTTGGGGTGATGGAGTATAGTGGTGTACTCTGTTAATTATAATTTATTGTTGCTTTGCCATTGTAGATGGTACTTTTTCAGAAAAATAATTACAATTAAATGTTTATTTATTTATGATGAAAATAAAACAACACCACAATAATCCAGCTATTGTTATTAGTAACAATGAACAGACTTTTATTAATAAGAATTAAAAGACTGTTTTCTTGGTTGTGCCCTAATGGAGCCTCCGCCCATGGCTGCCTCACAGCATCAGCACAGCAAGAAAGCATCTCTTTAGTGCTGTAAACTTCTCTGTGTTTCAGGCGGAGGAGAAGGCAGATGCTCTGAATAAGGAACTGCTAATGACCAAGCAGAAGCTGATTGATGCAGAAGAAGAAAAGCGGCGCTTAGAAGAAGAATCAGCTCAGGTTAGGGGCATTTCTGTCATTTTCACATTTCTGTGCAGTACAGAGAGAGAGGGAAAAAAAAGTGACAAGCGTGGGCAGAGCGTAATGTTCGAAGTCATGTTTGTGCCTCTTCTGTAGTGTAAAGGACGTCAGCAAAGCAGAATTCTTTGCTTTCCTGTCAGGTGCTTCATAGAGTAGTGAATTTTTAACTTGAATTTGCGAAGGCGCAGACTGTGCCAGAGATTGCTGCACAGAGAGGCAGCATAGGACTTCACCTGTCAGTACATTTAATACTTTCTTCTCTAAAATAGTTATTTTTCTAGCAATGAGAGCCACCAAAGTCCAGCTTTTCCATGTTCCCATGTAGGTGAGGTAGACCCTTGTTCCCTATAGAGTACTGCCCTGTGCAAAAAGTATTGAGGTTAAGGAGAAGGAGAAAATACCAACCATTTATTTTTTCAGTTTGTCACAAACCTTTTACCTTTTTTCCTACAGCTGAAGGAAATGTGTCGTAGGGAACTAGATAAAGCAGAGTCAGAGATCAAAAAGAACAGCTCTATTATTGGTGACTACAAACAGGTAAGCACAATTTAAAGATTATGTGTTTGGCAATCTAATCCCAAGACTTTCTCATGAACATTAGGAGACTTCTTTGCCATGCATTCAAGGAGATGTTTTATCTATTTTAAGCAGGAAACTTGCTCTTGCTTTGTGTTTATTTTGCTGAGATAGTGATAGCCAGTTCTGTTTACCCCTGACATAGGTATTTGTAGATCACCAGTCACCACTGCCTCGGTGACAGCCTAACATTGTTCAAGTTGGCTCTCATATATCAAAGTTGTACCTTATTATAAAAGCTCTCCAATCTTCACTTCTTCAATCAGGTGGTAATTGCAGTTAAGAAGAAAAAAAAGATGTCTTTTTTTCTTTTCAAAGGTTTTGCTTTAGAATTCAAGCACCTGATCATCAGGTATCAGGGGAGTGAATTCGTGCATCTTTTTGTTTTTTTAGACTTTTTCTTTGTACTGTTTTTGGGTCTTGGCTGGTGCCTTTTGTCCCAAAGACAGTAAGAAGAGCCATGCTTTTCCTAATCTTTTTGGATTCCTTTGGCAAGGCCAAACAGAAGGCCAATAACTTATGTTGAAATTGCACCTTTTCCTATAGGCATAGGAGAATATGTATAGAATGAGACAACTTAATGTAGTATCCCAATTTTCCGGATTTTTCTCGGAGCCTTCAAACAATCCATATTAACATTCTTGTAGCACTTACCTGTGCTTTAGCATTCATCTTGGAGAAAACGTACATTTATAAATGATCTGGTAACATAATTTTGCTTTCAGATTTGTTCTCAGCTGAGTGAGCGACTGGAAAAGCAACAAACAGCAAATAAAGCTGAAATTGAGAAAATACGGGTAAGAGACCAGATAGAACCACAGTCTGCATTGTTTAAATCTTTTAGCCAAATCATAAACAGAAAGCATATAATTTGTCATTACTAAAATGATGGTTGAAAGAGCATTCATTGTTGACTTACAGTTTTGGAAATAAGATTATGAGGGGGAGATCTTGGAGGAGGGATGGACAGCTGTCATCTTTCTCCAATGCTGTATTGGTTACATTTTCATGCTGTGCAGTAATAAATGTTAATTGTTCCGAGGGGTCTTTTTTTAAAATTTAATTTTATTTATTTTTTATTGGAGGAGATTGCTCTGGCTATCTTTTCCAGAGCCCACTATCTTAGCCAGTTTTACCAAAAATACAGGAGTGTTTGTACAGCCCACAGATCTGGGCATGGCTGGAACCTACTTGGCTGTGCTCCCTGGTAGTTAAGAGTTTGCAGGCCATTGGTGGTCCCTTGCATTGTGCTGCTCTGCCAGAGCAGAGGCAGGAAAAGGCTGTGATAATATCGTCAGTGCTTCAGTACAAGCATTCACAATCAGGTATTTACTTTAGCAAAAAGTGGATGACTGTGAACATTGCCGGGAGTTCTTCAATAAAGAAGGCCGTGTGAAGGTTGCTAGTTCAGCCAAGGATGGTTCAGATGAGGACACAGATGAGGAGAAGGAAACGCTGAAAAACCAGCTGAGGGAGATGGAGCTTGAGCTGGCCCAGACCAAATTGCAGCTTGTGGAAGCAGAATGTAAAATACAGGTAATACTTTGGGGGTTCATTCTGTAGTGTGTATGGTGTGTCTGCATTCCTGGAAAAGTGTGTTTGTTGTAGAGGGGTTGGAATAGATCCTCTTGGTTGAAACTGTAACCTGCTGTTTCCTGTATGGCTTATTTAACCAAACATTGTCTGAAACCTGGTGTATGCAGATAAAATAATTGAAATTGCATGAACTGTATTTACCAGCTACCACAACTTCCAGACATTTGCCTAGCTGCAGTGCAGTACTTACTGACTGACCTTCTGCAACTTCTTGGATGAAATCCAAGTTCTGACAAATTACTGAACCATGCATTTCTTTATCTCACAATGTTAAATGAAGAGCTAATGTGACAAATGCTAGACATATTTCTTAAAACATGACTGAAAAGCACTCCAGGTATTTGAGGTACTAGTGTAAAATATGACAATGTTGTTCTTTTAGCCTAAAACTGGTATGTTAGTGCTTCTTCACAGAAACTTAAAAATTAGTCTGTAGGAACGTCCACTTTTTGTGGGAACACCTCCTTCTCAGATAGAAAGAATTAATGGATTTACATGTACTAAAGAAGGCTGCATGTTTCACTGTGGGCAATGACAAATGCTTGTTTTGCTTTTCAAAGCTTTTTTTTTTTTTTTTAATCTGGTTATATTACTTCTAATTTATGTAAGACTCGTTCAGCTTCTACAGTAGCCAAGAGATTGTAGATGTCCTATAGCCTTCTAAGTTTAACTCCTGTAGCTTTGTGTTGTGAATGCATACCAAATTAAAGAAATTACTCTTCTGTTTGCAGGATTTGGAACACCATTTGGGTCTGGCATTGAATGAAGTACAAGCTGCAAAGAAAACATGGTTCAACAGAACAATAAGCTCTATAAAAACAGTGACTGGAGTCCAAGGAAAAGAGACTTGTTGAAAAGCAGTTTGGTCAAACACACCTTCTTAACACAACACCTTTTGTTGCCTTCCTTGGCCAGATGTTTAATTCTGTGACATGAGAGGACCAGAATGTAAATACAATAGAAACACAGCATGTCAGGATTTCAATAGGTCAGTGATAAAAAAAGATGGAAACACAAAAACGGCTTTATTGCTAGACACGGGATCTTCATACTACTGATATTTAACAGGTGATGTAGCTAGATTGAAGCTCTTCAGAGAAACACTCCATTCTGCGGTCTGGCTGGAGGCTTTTCACAGACTAGGTACGAGAACTTACCAAACCCTAATCGTTAAGTTTACATATGATAGGTTTTTTTACAGTTATAATCTTTTTTAATATTTTATTTGAAAGGAAAAGTGTCACTAACAAAGTTTAAAAAAAAAAAAAGAAAAAAAAAAAGAAAAAAAAAAGAAAAAGAAAAAAGATAACTTTAACAAGAACTACATCAGTGCCAGAAAGCAGTCCCCAGAGGTAGGATATGGAGAGTAGGAGGTGACATGTTTTGCTTTATGAATGGGGATGATGATTTCAGCATTCCTGTCGGAGCAACCCCACTTTAGTTTAGTTAGATGCAGCATCCATCTCTCTGTGTTTGGCATTTCTTTCTGTTACTAATCAATTCTATGCAACTCTGTTTTTTTTTTTTTGTTTTTTTTTTTGGCATGGACTGCCAAACAAATTCACAACCTGAGGTTGGGAGCCTTGTCTAAGTGCTAGACAAGAATAATCGGAATTCTTGGCAAATTTCCGTTTCACTTCTGTGTCATATTGTTTGATCCACATATCAACAGCGTTAAAATCCCCAACACCAGAACTGCTAATAAGTACTAGTTATGTGGATGGTCTGACAATTAAGTCTTTTTGTTTGTTCTTTTTGTCCATTTTTGTTTTGTTTTAGTTGTTTTGTTGTTGTTGATGTTTTGTTTTGTTTTTAACTGGCTGTAGCAGGCCTTCTGTGAAGCTCTGAGAAAGCTTCCAGGATTTAGTTTTGCACATAGGTATGAATGGGACAAAGAAACAATAAACTGAGATATATATGAGGCAAAAATCACTGCGTGAGTGTAGCTGCGAGCATCTATAGCTGTCCAACTGGCTTCCCTGTTAACATGTTCAGAGGTTGTGTAGGTCATTTTCCACGCTCGATGCAGTTGCACTAATAGGTGCTAAACGTGCTTGGATTTCTTATTCTTTGGATTGTCTTGAGTTCTCACCAGAAAGCTGTAGAATGGAGTTTGCACCTTGTAATTTTTTTTTAATTTATAATGGTTTGTGTTATGCTGAAGTATCTATTGCATCAGTGGATAAATTTTGTGTGCAGTGTGAGTATAAGCTGGTAACAATAAGAGGCACTGGTTTGTATATAAAGATATTTGGTTTATTTTGTATTTCTACCTTTTTCTTGTTTACTGTACTAATGCTAGCTAATGTACTCTGTAACTACAGAATAGAACATGCTATGTCCAAGCTTTTTTCCTTAACTGCATACATTATCTCTATTGTTTAATACCAAAACAAAACAAAACCTGTAACTCCATCAATATTAGATGCGTGGACATTGTGGTAGCATAGTTGCAGTGTGTATACTTTATGAATTGAAATATAAACTAGTAAAATTGTATAACTACTTTGTTGTTTCATTTCATTTTAACAGGAAATTCATTAAATATTTTGCAATATGAAACCAATTTTCTTCTTAAAATAGAAGCATTAGGATCTGCAAGATTCTGTAAGACCAAAACTATATTCATGCTGCAAAGGGCTTTGCTAAAAAGGACTGCATGTTCTTCATGTTGCCAACACTGCTTTATATAATAAAATCTAGGTTTTGCTTAGAAAAAAGAAACTGCAAAAATGACCTTGTGCAGCTTGAGGCTTGTGACTCAGTATTTCTCAAATATGTCCAATTTAGAACGCTTTTTTCCATGACCCTCCAAATTCTGCTTGGATCTGCAAAATAAATGTAGCCTAGCTCTGCTTATCATCAGGAACATAAATTCTGTGGGGTCAAGTGTTGTTCACGTCATCTTCACTAGGATCTTCTAGTCATAGCTGAATGTAGGGTTTAGCAGTGCAACCGGATGAATGCACTAATTGGGTCACAGTGCAGATCAGGCTCCCCTAACTGCATGTGTTCTGCAGAGATAACAAGGAGTAAAAATGTATTTTTGTCACCAAAATGACTAAAGGTGACTCTGAAAGCAGCCCTACTCTGGGAAGCTGTTATCACACTGTCATTTTTCTAACCATACTTTGCTGTAAGAGAATGGTATTATAAGGCTGCGTGTAGTCTTTGCTGCTTTGTCTTTCACAGACTGGTATCCCTTGGCAATTTCAGCTCTGCAGTTTCTCAGTAATTACACCTTTTCGAGAAAGTTTGAAGGCAAATAGGTGAAAGATGGGGAAGAAGAAACAACCAAAGACCAAAGGAATTAATCCATTTGCCTTTCCCAAGGGGAATGGTAAATAGTATAGCTTCCTTTCCTCCAAAAATTAGGTACTTAAAGGAGGGGAAAAGTTGCTTTATTCCACTAAGTAAACATAACCTAAAAACTTCATGCAGCATATATTCCTTTTAGTATGGCCATGGAATGTGGATTTTGATGCTCAGAAATGAATGTTACCAGTATATTTCACATCTGACTCCATCTAAAATATTCACAACTAATTAAGAAAATTGGATCCTCCATTGAGAGGCATATCTTCTGAATCTTAGTTACATGTGAAATACAAGGAAACAGGTCATTTTGAAGATGAGGAAGATGAATTTACAGATATTTGAAACTATGTATTAGCAAGGTTAAAAAAAAACACATTGTGTCAAAGCTGCTATAAGCTTTGTATTTACAGGCATGTAAGCAAAGAATGAATGTATTAGTTAGCATTTTTGGCATTAATAAGATGTCTAGTTATCTCCTGGTAGTTAATTATCTTTCTATTCACATATGCCTCTCAGCTGGCTTTGTGCACAAAACTGAAAATAAGTGCCACTTTTTTAAAAGAGTTTGGTGTGGCCCAGGCTCCAGATTTGCATGTTCTGTGCTGCGTCATTGTGTTCCTAGGGTTCTGTAGCGTTGGTAGCTCCAGTGTTACGATCTCCTTTCTGTTGCAGATCTTCTGCTTCTTGGCTGTGCAGGGTCTTCAGATGGAAGTGAATATTCTAGATCTATCAAAATCTTTACCTTTAAGTGTTGCTGGTAAGCCTTCTTGAAATTTATATAACCATCTCCTTGACTTTTTTTAGCTGCCCTTCTTATCCATGGCAGTGATATAAAGTTCCTGTTATCAAGAGGAGGATTTCACTCCATCTGTTCAACAGCTTGGCTCGTGTTCATCCAACCTAACTTTAGACTCTTCACGGAGGTGCCTCACTTAAGAGCTTAATCGGCCTGGGTTGCTCGGCAGTCCCTGGACATGCCGGCCCGCGTGCTGCGCTATGACTGAGTGAGGAGGCTAATGGCAACCAGCTGCATGAAGGCTCTGCTTAAATCAAAAAATAATAATGAAAATAAGGCATTGTGTACACAGCAAGAATTGCTTTCTAGTTTAGATCCCCGCCCTCCGCCTTATTTTTTCTTACTGTGCATTATCTTTCCTAACCCTAACACTATCCCTAAGGGCAATGAAAGACTGTACAAAAACCTTTAGAGTTTTACTAGAATTTACAGCTACGTGTCCAAAATGACTTTGAGGAATGAGAATTTGATTTGGCTGCATTTTCTGCATGCTAATGAAATAAAGTGTAATCCCATGCTGAAGGACTGTTCTGAGGATAATCCAGGCACTCAGCTGCAGTCCAGTCACAGAGATGGTGGGAAAGCATGGACTAGGTATGACTATGTTTTAAGAAAGCATCTTTAATATTTGTAGCGTTTAAAGTCGTGTTCTACAATGGCGTAAGGTCTTGCTGAACACGGGCTAAGCGGAACCGAGTTCACTTTGGAGCCTCACACATGGCTGAGGGAGGGGCAGTGAGAGCCCGGGGCCGCCGCCCCCTCAGGGGCACTCCCGGTTCCCGCCTGAGGAGGGGGGCGTGTCCCGCGTGTGGCAGAGCGGCCTCTGATAGGCCGCTTGCTGATTGGCGGCAGGAGCAACCTATGGGAGACGGCAGCTCGTGAGGCAGGTGCTAAGGCGTCGCCCACAGGGCTCCCGCTCCGCCGCCATTTTGTGAGCTGCGGGGCTGTGGTGAGTGAGGCGCGGCGGGCGCTGTGGGGCAGGGCCTCGGGTGGTCGCGCTTCAGAGGAAAAGCGTGCTGAACGTGGCAGGGCATTAATGGCTGTTGTGGAAAAGACACGTATGTACACGTATTTTCTAACTTACATGGCATTTATATTGCGTTGTCCTCTGTAGGCCCCCTGGGTTGAGGAAGGGGTTGGGACTTCGTGTGGTGCGGGATCAGCACCTGCTGTTGCAGGGGGTTGTTTTTATGTCATTTTGTCACAGTTGCAGTTAGGTTTGTTCTTCTCTTGTGCCAGCTTTGCTGAGAGGTGAACTGAGGCCTCCTAACGTGACAAGCTTTGAACTAGCACTTGAGAACTGGCAAAGCGCCGTGTGCTCAAACCGTTTGGTTCGTGATGTTATGAGCAGTGCCATTGTGCCCACGATGAGAACCCAGGGAAGTCGCTGGCTGCTGCGCAGGGTGAGGCAGATCCTGGTCTCCTCCACCCTTTGTGGGCTCTGCTGAGTGTCAGCTGTGTTCTGAGGCTGGAGGTAAAGAAAGCTGGAATAAGAAAAAAGCCCTACCCCTGTAAATCGTAGAATCACTGAGACAATGGTTGTACAGGTGTGTAAAAGGAAGCTATTTCTATGCAGAAATTAATTTTTTACAGGTAAAAAATCAATAGCCTGTGTGTTTTCACATCTAATGCATACAGATGCATTTCTATAGGGTACAAGCTGCTGTAAATAGAACTTTTCTTGTTTCTAATCCTGAGGTAATGGGAGGCGAATATGATTTATCAGATCTTCTGAGAACTGCAGAAGCAGTTTGTTAAGCAATTCTTTGAAATTATTTTTGTTTTTAATTGAGTAATTATATTATGAGATTTGGCCCAAATTGGCATAGATGAAATTATTGCAGATGGTACTGTAAAAATTCTGGACCCTGCAAGACTTCTAAAGAGCAATGTTAAATAACAAGATTCTTAACAGAAATGATCTTTGTTAAATGATCTTTTAATGCTTAATTAAAAGTTTGCCATACTTGCAGGGAGCTAAAATCTATTTCAATAAAATTCAGCAATTAGGCAATTCAAGCAATGGAACTATAAAAGACAGGATCTGTCAGGATGCCAAACAGCATCCAGCCAGAGATGCAGATTTCAAGATAATATTTATCTTGGTGCTGTCTTGTCCTTACTACGCGTATTATTCAGTCTGCTTGGCATATCATATTAATTCTGGATATCAGAGAAGAGTTGAAGAAGGAAAACCGTGGCCTGATGTTTATTTGTTATGGAATCAATTCGTTAGTCTGCAGCAGCAGAGACAGTTTTAATGTGTGCTTAGGCTCTTCTCAAAGGCTCAAATCATTAGGTCTGGAGTTTTCCAAGGAATCTGAGGACAGTAGGTGCCCAGCGTTAGCAAAAGCCTCTGTGTGAACCCTCATTTCCTTTTAGCAAATCCAAAATCTACAATCTGTGAGATAACCAGGGGGTATTTACAAGACTAGGACATTCCATGTTAGTGTCCTGTGAGTTTCTGTTCTGAAAGCTGTGTTGTTATAGCCTTGTATGAAAAAGATCTGCTAGGATGGAGTGTGATTAAATTTAAGTATGTATGAAGTAAATCTGTGAGATGTATTTGTAGTACATCTTAGACTTGGCTTAGCGTACTGATAAGTTTTTCTGCTGCTCTCTTGCTTTAAGAGTACTGCTTTAGATATGAGGCAGAGCATACTAGAGCAACATTTTATCATGTTACAGTGAAAAAAAAAGAATATGATTAAAAAAATCAGCTTAATTAAAACGTTAAGACAAAAGTATTTTTTAATCAGCTTTAGTGATGAGTTAGTTCGTGTGATGTGACCTAAGTTGTTTGTTTGCTCTACTGTGATCCTGCCACATGGGCCTTCCATGTGCAGGTAACTCTGTACGTGGCTGTCTCCAGAGGTGGTAAGTAGAGTATCGGCTGGTTTATAGAAATGAGCACACTGTTTTCGTTCCAAGGTTGCAGAGTTTCTCCTAATCAACAGCTCATAAGACAAATGTCTTGATTTGTAGCAAGGTTCTGTAGTGCTTCAGGTAGAATCACAGCCGCTGCGGACTCTCAAGACGCCAGAAGGTGCAGAAGTGATGAAATTTGCAGCCTGCCAGATAGGAAGCAGAAGCCCTCATGCAGAGTGCGCAGTTAGCGTAAAACCATGAATACATCAAAGTTGTGTGTTTAAACTCCCTGCTGTGAGCATCTGTTAATGCACAGAGTTGTCTGTGATCCAGGGTAAGGGGGGGCCTCAGAGCCACACTGATAAATGAACTTTGGGAGGTGACACTGGAATGATTCCTGATGAGGTTTTCTGATCTGTTGTGTGACCAGTTGATCTCATATAGGGAAAAGAAAATTCTGCAGATTTCACTCAGCTTCTGTGCATGAGAAAAGGCAGTAAAATACTTGCTGAGATGAGGCTGAGAGCTGTGTTTGCTATCAGCTTTCACAGTGTGAAAGTTTTTTATCAGTTCTTTTAGAATACTGTAGAAACCCATTGTGGTTTTGGCACAGTTCTTGGCTGACAAGAAAAGAGGGAAGTGACTTAATGCCTTCTGTGCCCTGAAGGCTTGTACTAGTTTAAAGAAGTTGTTTTATGGTAATTTAATAACAATGCACCAGATCAAATGGGTAGGGAAGAGGAGAAGAATGAAGGCTTTAACAGAGTAGTGTGTGTCTGAGCTCTCCACCGGCCCGGGACGTAGTAGGGCTGCTGCATAATCCCACTGAGAATCACTTGTGGAACACGATCTTGTCTAGCACAGAGGGGAAGGGACAGTGTTCCTAAGAGGTGATGACTGTGCATCTCCTTAAAGTGCTTTTTGCATGGTACGGTGAAAACCCCAGCATGCCAGAGGGGCTATGGAAGCCCGTGCCAGACTTCTGTGAATTATGAATGAGATGGCTGCTGCTAGTACAGGCATGAACAGCAAACTGTAGAGCTCCTGGGTGCCGTCAGTCTCAGCAGCACAGTAAAAGACTGAGTTTAGAGTCAGGTAGCTGCTCAGCAGCCTGCTCTGAGCTCATTTCAATGTCTTTAGATGTCGCAGGTACTGCTGGTGCACATGGGTAGGGCAGAGTGAGAAGGCCAGTGGTGAGTAGCATAACTGGGAAGCTGCAAATCTTGTCCAAGTCTTTACTCATTTGTTCCCAGGGAGATCTGTTTAACATGTTTGAATTTAACTTGTTCGTCATCTTTCACCTGAACACTGCTTTGTTTTCCTAGTCTGAGTGTGCGCTAGTCTGGCCTGTTTTGTTGTTCTGTAAGTTTTGCGGGGAGGATATTGTCTTTCCTTCAGGTGTTTAATTTGTACTTTGTTCCAGTAATGAAACAAAGCAGTTGTAGTCCCAGACAGCCCTGAGTAACCCTTGTGCCCTTCGTGAACATAGCAAGCAAGGTGAGAGAATAAATAGAGCGTAAAATATCTTGAGATAGCTTCTCGGACATGCAGCCCAGCCTTGGCGGACTGGTTCCACTGGGCTTCTGTCAGTGTTCTAACAGATGCCTCCTTTAAGGAGCTCAGCTGTATGCAGAGAAAAATTAGTGAAGGAAAGATTGGTATAATGGCAAAGAAGTTGTGATGCTCAGCTTTCTGTACGGTTAGAGGTACGAGGGAGAGATTTTATTTATTTTATTTTATTACATTGTGGTATCACTGGTGTGGTTTGTTGACTTCTGTGCCTTCTGTCTCTGGGTACGAAGCTGTTGTGTAGGAGCAATCACTCGTCAGCCAGGCACAGTGCCGACAGGGCTCTGCTTTCGCTCTTCCTGAGATTAATTGCCCTGAATGAGAGCTGGCAGGTGGAGCTGAGGCTTGCAGACTGCCTCCTGGCTTTCTCTGAAGCACCTTTCCTCTTAGACCACATAGAAATGAAGCCCTCAAAGTCACTTTGGACCAGGCTACTCGTCTGGGGTTTTAAACATTTCAAACTTTCAACCTTTTTAAATCTGGTTAAGAAACCAGCATAAGAAAGGTTTTTTGAATAACTGTCTTAACAGTAAATGTAACTAACAGTAGATGGAGAAAGCTCTCTTCATACTTACCTGGTCACTGGGACTGGGTCTCACCTTTGTCTTTCGGAGTTGTTTATTCATTGCTGAAACTGAGGCACCCACAGATCTCTGCAGTCCCCAGGCTGCAGGCTATGTATCTTCAGCATTTAACAGCATCTTTCATTAAAACAGGGATAACTGACCTGCATTTTGCAGCTGATAGCCCCGTCCCCAGGCTCTTTGTGCTGCATGCAGTGATTCTGCTACACCAAGCCCTGCAGTGTCACCATGTAGGAGTTTGGAACTGCTTTGGAGGGCAACATAATTTGATTTGCTTGAGCTGTAGTTTGTCTTCTGCTGTAATCAGAATTGCCTAGTTTAAAAAAAATCCTTTTGGAATAACTTCTAATGAGCAGGGGGCTGAATGTGCTCTTCCTGCGAGCAGGAAATCCTATCTTTGGTGTGTGTCAGCACCTAAGGAAGGGGCACTAGAGGGAAGTGTGAGTTGCGCTAGGGTGTGTGACCCTTTTTGGGGATCCAGAGGCCTCTTCAGGTTTTTGCTCTGTGTTCGTATCTGGAACAAGGGAGGGCCTTTTTGTACTGCTGTGACAGGAGTACACGCAGGTTTTTTGTACCTTTACAAATCTGCTGGAATGTATACCCCAAAATGGGGATGAATTCAGGGCCCTGAAAATGTTAGCAGCTCCAGTTTCTTTCAGTGGAGTACCAAGGATTGGGTTGACAAAAGGCAAAGATAATTTACAGCTTGGCAAGAGGGAAAGAGCTCTTTCTAGCTGACTTGCTGGAACTCAATCTGCAGCAGAGGACCAAAGTCAGCATTAAGTGGTGAGCAATTAAGCGAGGTGACATTTCTCATCTCGCAGCAGGGGTGCTGTTCAGAAAGAATTGGTGCTAGGTTGGCAGGGGGGACAGGCATGGTGAAGGAATTACTGTTGTGATTTATTGACAGCTAGCCCCGTGAGGATGGGTGGTACTCGAGTAAGCCTCAAATTCTGGTTGGGAGCTGTGCAGTGGTGAGGGAGATTGCGTGGCACTGGGGAGGGCAGGGGCTCGGTGGTGGGCCGGATGCAGAGTGCTAAAGTTGTGTGTTGGATGACATTTTGAGGACTACATCGGCATCCAGCGGGTAGCTCCGTGGTCGGGCTTCTTACCGGCTCCCTGCAGAACAAAACAGGTTGCTCCCATGCTTACATCTGCAGCGGGTGACACGTGGGGGCTGTAACCAAGCTGCCCATCTCTGCTGGCAAGGTGTGGCTCAGACTGCTGGCTTCGGAAGTTTTCAGAGACCTGAACGCTGAACCAAGAGCCTTCTGATCTTTTGTCAAGGAAACCTGGCAACATGAGTTGTGTCTAGCAGCCTTGTGGGAGGTATCTGTGAGCCTGGGGAAGGCAGACATCCTTATTTGAGGCACTATCAAGATCTCTACTTCACTCTGCATTAACTGCTTTTCCTTACCATTTTCCAGTTCTTTTGAAACAGACCAGCATTAGAGGAGACCACCGTGAGGGATGGTTTAGTGGCTGCTGTACACAGGCTGCGAGCGTGCTCTTGAGTAAATAGGAGCCACTGGCATCCCCGCTGCCTGGGACAAAAATTTGCAGCTGGGACCTGTTCTGTATTCATGAGGAAAGGGAACTGATGCCTAGATAAATCAAACTGCATCAATAAGTTAAGAGGCAGTAGGACACGGAATGTGCATTATTTGGTGTTGTGTGCTTATTGCACAGTGAGACTAGAGCTGGTTCTCTGCATTTTGGGGCAGGTTTAGAGATGCATCAGGCCATGTGGAAGCGACAAGCTGGGTTGCTAGTTACATGGACATCAGTCAATAAATCATTTATTCAGCTTTGTTTGTATCAAATACAGTTCTTCAAGGTGATGCTGATTGCAGCAAGAGAAACCGGGCTTCCTGCCCATTAAGAAGCTGGTTCCTGCCGCATGGTCCCTTCGGTGCTGTGCCTGCAAGGGATGAGGCTGGTGCAGTCCAGCGACTGTGGGCTGCTGAAGAGTTCCCTGCCTGCCTTTAGCCCCAGGCTGGTGGCACTGGGTGTTGGCGTGGTAAAGACATTGCGTTACCCAGAGAGAAAGCAGACAGACTTGGGTGCTCGTTTGTGGTTCCTTTTGGTTGTTTGGCGGGGAGTAGGTGGAGCAGTGTTGTGTCCATGGGGCCACGATGAGCAGCCTCCTGTTCTACGCAAGGCTCCATGCAGCTGCCTCGACAAGTTCAGGTTAGCTACAGCAGGACAGGGAACATCTGTCGGCGACCTCAGGCAGTTTCACAGGGAGGAAGGGTGGCGTGCTAGCCTCCCTTATTGATCTGGAACCAAATCATACTGTCTCCTGCGTGCCACTCTCCTGCCTACCCCTTGTTCCATTCCTCTGAGGCCACAGCTATCCGCCAGCTCCTGGAGCGGGCCCAGGGCATTTCTGTAGCTGGCACTGAACAGCACTTGTCAGGCTATGGCTGAAGAGCTGTCAGCCTTCCTGGCACCTCTGCGATGCTAATCCTGAGGTAGCTTTCTGAATGACCTCTCGGTAAGCCAGGCAGCATGTACAGAGGCACGGTATGATGTCAGTGTATAGGGTAAAGCGGCCTCTGTTTCAGCCAAGTGTTAATGGTGTTTTCTTAAATGGCTAAGGCCAGTTCTTTATGGCTCTTACTTGCTAAATATTTGATGCAGCTCTGCATTTTTAAAAGGAAACATGGTTTAGTCAGTTTTGGCACAGAGGTCCCTCAGTAGCTCTTATGTGCACAACTGACTTGTTTGCCTCACAACAGCAGACTCAGCTGGCTGCCCACTGTGTTGTTGAGTACAGAAGTCACACACCACATCTTACTCCCAGTGCCATACATGCTAAGCTGTGGGTTTCCACAATTCTCATGTTTAAGAGCGCTCTCAACTATAGTCAGCTCACAGTGGTTTTAAAACCTTCCTCGAGGTTGAACTCCTCTGAATTTGATTAATGAGCTCTGCACTTAGACTTGAAAAGCTGAATTAAAGACCATGAAAAGACTTTGAAGGAAAGGTAAGGCCATCTGGTAAAACACCTTCTCTATCTTGGTTTCTAGACTAAAAGCGTGTTCTCTAACTGCAGACACCTGGACATACACATGTTCAGTAAAGCCTGCTGTGGGATTCAGCCTCAAGCAAACAGGCACACAGTTCTCCCTCTGCCCTCAGGGCCTTCAGTGGCTGTGGACAGGGAAGTGGCTTGGGTTTGCTCCAGACCTCAGAGGGCAAACCAGGACCATGAGAATTGAATGTTCTAGGAAATGCAGTGAAGGGATAGCAACAAGAATAGAAGTTATAGAAAGAACTTAACTCGTTCTTCGTTTGTGTAATTTATATTTTAAGAAAATAAGCATCCCACTATCCCACTTTACCAATTAACTACATGCTAGAAAATGAATGTTTTTATTCTGAAGTACAGCTTGCTTTCCTGGCTAGTCTCATCACAGCCTTTCCTGAGCTTTTGTTACTGCTGCCACTGGCTAACACCAGGCGGTGTTTCTGTGCAGCAGCCCTTCACGTCAGTGTGTGTGTCAGACATTAGTCCTGCATGCTTTATTCACCTCTGTGACGGAAGGCATTCCGCTCGGTACAGGCGGTGTAAATGTGCTTTACGTTTCCATCTCCATGACACAGCTCTGCTAACAATCGCCTCTGATCAGACCGCAGCCTTGGAAGCCTGTCTTAGCCTCCTGCCTAAAGCAGAATGGACTTCTGTGGTTTGGCTCCCCAGGCTTCAGAAAAACCTTAAAGCCAATTTCCTCGCTGAAGACAAAAAGAATAATTAAAAAAAGAGTCATAAGGACATAATTCCCATTTACAGAGATAAGCCTTTATTGTGTGCTATTGGAAGCAAATGGGACATGGTTATGGTTTTATATACAGAGAAGTCCGTAGCATTGGGTTACAATCAGTGGCAAATGAATCAAGGTTACAGTGCAAATATCGGTGTTGTGTACAGTTCAGAACAGTGGCTGGCATATAAACCACAACACAGAAGCCAAATGAAGCCAAGTGTACTGGGTACAGCATCACATGAGGAAGCAACTTCATGTCCAAAGAGCATTCCATTTACTTTACATTTGTAGGCTTTTTTAGCTAGTGAGTACGTACAGCTCACTTTATTAAAAAATATTTAAGATGCCTCCTGATTTGTAAAGTATTCTGTAATTAGACCACAAGGATCTCCTGTACTTCATTTGGAAATTTATTTCTGAGTAACTTCTTTTGAGAGGGAGACTTATTAGGAAGAAGGATGGAATTGTCCACCGTATTACTTAACTTATGGAATTTGGTGATAGGATTTAAGGTTTAGATAGTTCAAAGGCCATATTTTGTATTATTCAATATCATATGTAATCTTAGTGTAAAAATAAACACTCTGTCCTCTATGGATAATTAAGTCCATCTGGTGGCTGCAGGTCAGACCTCTCTATTGGTGAAAGAGATTTATAAAAATAGTCCTTTTCTTTAATGTTTACTATGCTGACCCACAAAGGAAAAGTGAAATTCATTCAAGTCTAGAAACAGAAATACAGTACAAGTGATTTATAGAATTGCATTCCTTCCCTCTGCGAACTTGCTGAGCATGAAACACTGCCCCAAAGCACTGCCTCAGTCTTTTTCTTGTCTTGTAGGCGTAATTGTCATCAGAAAAGGAGCACTGCACTGCATTGCCAGAGCTCCTGTCTGCCTTGCAGTATGCATACTCTTAGCAGTGATCTGCCTCCAGATGATCCTTCGTTAAAAAAAAAAATAATTCTTCAGGTGGATTGGTGGTGGTAGTTTGGGTTACACAAGGGGGATATTTTAGCCCAAATTAGCAGTAATTATTTGAACAGATTAGACTGACAGTGAATGGTGGATGGAAGCTCAACTGTTTGGGGAACAAAAGGATTGTGAGATGAGTTGGACTTGGAAGACACCAACCTTTCCTCAAGGTCACCAGATTCACATCTCCTTCCCATAGATGTCCTCATTAAAGGGCAGGAGTTTTGGTGGTACAGGTTTCATGCTCAGCTTTGTCACTAAGACCTGGGTGGGACTTGAGAAAGCATACAGCCCAGCGGGGGTTGCGCTGCTGTGTTACTGCAGCACTTCTGCTGGGTGCCCCCACAGCAGCGCTGCTCTGAGAAGTGCAAGTGTCCCAGAACGCCTGGGCCAGCTGGAGGACAGGTGACATTCTGCAGTGGAAGCAGTGGTTAAGCACCAGTTGTTGGCCCCTGCAGAGGCTTGAGAGGAGAACAGAATTGCTTTGCGGAGAGCTCATCGACCTAAAAAGCTTAGTCAGTTTGATCAATAAATACTGCTCTAGGGTTAGGATCAGAAATAAGACACTGAGCTTTGGAACTGGAAGACGGCGTCAACTTCCTTTCTTTTCCGGCCGAAAGGAGACTATCTGTAAAACACTCATCCTTAAGGGCCTTTGTGTCACCTGGTTTGTAACTCAGTAAGCACATCTGGATGTACCTGTCTCTTTTTTTCAGGGAAGAATAGGTGTATGACTGGACAAAGGTTCGAGGCTTTTTTCTGGTTTTTGTTTTGATTTTTTTTGTGTATTTAAAAAACAAAAACAAAAACAAAAAAAAAATCTGTTTGGTGTTCTGTTATCCCTGAAGGCATGTTTACCCACTCTTAAATTATGCAGCATTGCCCAGAGAATGGCTCTGTATAGTAGAATATGCTCTCAGCATTACAGCCTCCATTTTCATCCAGTACATTTCCATGCAATACGCGTTACTGGAAAACTACACTTGTCTTATCCTGTTACTTTGAGCAGGGAAGCAGGGATACTAGTTTGAAAACACAAGAAATAATCTGTATGGTAGAGTTGTTTCATCATTAAATTTATATCACTGCTAATTTTCCAAAAGCTGACTAATTTTCCAATAGCTATTCTGCTTTGAGTAGTATCACTTTGCAACTGCTTATAAACAGCCCTTTGTGGAAATAACGAGGGAATAATACTTGCTTCTACACTGACCACATTTTACTTTGTTACAGGATGATCTTGCAGAACTCTAACTTATACTGGGAGTGCAGGAATACACACATTTCCATATGCATAGATCATTAAATTGTAACAGTGCCAGTAGTAAAGCAAACCTGCCAAGATGTTCTTTTCCTCTTAATTAAGCTTGATTTATATGTGCCTGTTGACTGAAGATGCAAGTTGGTGTCCACTGCTGAGATGACACAGTACCCTGAGTAACTTTGTGTTGATTATGCTTATAGAAGCTTGTGCTTTTCTAAGAACATAGAAATGAGCACAAAGAAAATAAGTACGTCAGGTTGTTTCCATGGAACACTGTTAATCGACTTATTTGCAGCAGTTTCGAAGCACAAAGCTGAAACTTACCTTCTGCTCTACTGCCTTAGAAAAATTACTGTGCTATAATTAACTCCCTTGTAGCTTAAAAGATAGAAGCAGATAGAATGTCAAAATAAGCTTTTCTGGTAAGATGAACTGATCTTGTCATAACTAGTTATGCCAGTATTAGTGACCTGAAGTATGTACATTACAACATGTAGTTGTGAGAGCAGTATCAGCTTTCCCTTGTTACCATGCTGCTCTTCTCAAAGGCAGGTTGTCTAGAATACCATGGTCATTGTATCAATAAGTTACTAGTATTCCTTTAGGGAAAACTACTAGTATTCCTTTCCCTGACAAAATTCAGTTGTATGCTTTATATACTGCATGGAGGAGTCTCCCTGTTGCGGATAGCAATGCATCAGCAAATACAATTTTAAACTACAAGAGGGTACCTTTAGATTAGATATGAAGAATGGGCTTGCAGTATCCTGGTCTAGTGGGAGGTGTCCCTGCCCACGGCAGGGGGTTGGAATTAGGTAATATTTAAGGTCCCTTCCAACTCAAACCCT
The DNA here is from genome assembly GCF_009819795.1 of Aythya fuligula. Lineage (NCBI taxonomy): Eukaryota > Metazoa > Chordata > Aves > Anseriformes > Anatidae > Aythya > Aythya fuligula. Next base: position 1,866,424 of record NC_045577.1, on the reverse strand, counting down.
TCTGTGATTCATTGGATTGCTCCTGTTCCTCTTTCTAACCTATACCTGTTTATTGAAGCAGGAAAAAAGTATTATCTGCTCCAGCAGATTTTTAGCTTGTAATATGGGTAGCTTAAATCTCTTACCTAATTTCATACAAGCTATTGAAAAAACAATACCGCTTCCTCATTGCTCTTAGTGTACTAAGGCTGCTGATTTACCACCATAGACAAACGTCCTGTTTTTTCCAGAGACTGTATTTATGGCCTTGGAAAAGGCAGTGCAGCTTTCCATGCAACTTCCTTTTCTATTTAACCGAAGACTGGAGAGGTGCACTCTACCTTCATTGTTTTCTTCTCTCTCTCTCTCTTCTGCCTCAGTCCATTCTACCAGGACCAGGTGCATTCAGCAAGCAAATGTGTGTTCAAGTAGAAGCTGTGCTACACCTTGCAAACTGCAAAGCAGCATAAGGCACCTGGAGCTTCTAGATTCAGGTAAGAGGCAGGAATGAGGCTTAAGTTCACATGCTATTTTGGACTTAAACATTAACTGCAAATCTGACACATTCCAAGCCCCCTGTACCAGTGGATAAAGGATAATTGACTACATTCCATTAATACCCTTCTAAACTACATTCAGTTAATACCTTCTAGTGCAATTTGTTCTAGTAAAGATAAGAGTCCATAGGTTTTCACAAACACACACTTCTGGCCAGTTTGAAGTTTACTTACACAACATAGAAGAGATTGTACCTTTATCTCATTGCCACAAACCTTTGAAGTTGGAAATTGGATACATTCAGTCCCAATTCGTAGTTAAAAAGTTTATATAGTCTTTAAATTCTTCAGGTTTTGTTTATCAGTGGATTATTAGTTAAACATGCAGGAGAACTCACACTGAGAAGGCTTGTCGTTGCTACAGTTTCTGTAGCCTAGCTTGATGACTTCTCTTAAAATACACTTACCCACTAAACTACCTGTGGTACAGTATAGATAACATTAGATTGTACAGAGTTAAGGCACCGAATACATGTTAAAACAACATACAACATAAGAAATTTGATTTAGAACTGCACATCTCTACTTAGCACTTTAGATCACTCAACTCCTCTTAAGTGTCAAGGTAAGCATTTAGTCTGAATGTTTTCACATAGCCACAGAACTTGGAGAAAAATATACTGAATTTAAGTCTTAAGAACTTTTTTATTAAAAAGATCACAGAACTACTTTTAGTAAGCTATTGTACTGCCTACACAGTATTAGACAGGTCTAGCAGAAAGAGCATCCTCTCTCGTAGAAAACACCAGGCTAAAGGAACAGGTCTGTATGTGTCCTACTCATGCTGTTTTATTATCTTGAGCATCAGTTGCACATAAATAACTGAATCACTCTTGTTTCTGTGAGTACAGTGGGAAACAGAGAGATGTCTTGGGGCACTAAAGAACCTACACACAGATAGGTATGGAATTAGATGAGAGAAGCTAAGCTAAGGAGACTTAACTTCAGGGGTTAAGTAATAAAGCAGCTTTGTGATGTGAATTCTCTTAATGTCAAACAATAAATTACCAGCTGAAGTGGTTAATGTTCAAAAGAAAATAGAGGTGAAAACTGCTGCCACAACCTGTAAGGGTAGGACTCCAGTGCTGAGTTTCTTCAGTGAATTGCTCTAAAATGACTGCAACAGCATTTCTACTTTACAGTAGGGCTCAGTTTCACAGCAAACCAGATCTCCTAAAACAGGAGACTGGAACCAACGAGCTGTTAGACAAGCTGTCTATATACTAAGAATAGTGGCTGCAACTATGCTATACCTTTGCATCTCTTTAAACAAGTCAGCAAAGTATCTAATTTTTCCGTAACTTCTTCCAGCAGGACACTTGAGAGGGTCTGTGTCCTGAAAATTCAAGCTCAGTTACTGGTTCTTAAGACAGTACAACTGTACGTTAACGGAACTTCTCTGTAAGTCCAGCAGAGACTTCATTTTCATTCTTTTGTTGCCAGAGAAGAGGCCCCAGTGTGATTCATGACTGAGAACAGCAGTCTAAACTTTATATTTGTGTATCTCATCATGTATCCAAAAGAATCTGCCCTGGCAGAGTTCTTGTGCTATTTCCCAGAGCCTCAGGAAGTAGGAGCCTTTTTTTTGTAAGCTGCTGATGTGACTTGGAACTCATTTGAAGGTGGAAGACATATTTTTCCCTTTATTTATTAGCAAGCAACTGACTACAGAGGATTTATCTAAAGGCACTAAGTTCTAATACAAAATGATTGTATCTTAGCCTACAGAGCAAAGGATGCAGAGGGAAACTTGGAATTTTGTCTAAGGCTCAAATATTATAATGTTGTGCTAGCTCTTAATTTACATAGTTCTGGTGAGATGTTTGGGAATCTCATCGCTAGACTGTGATGACCCATGGACTCTTGAAGTACAGATGGAGAATTAAAAACAAAGCAATGGACCCATGTGCTTCTACACTGTTTCTGTCAGAGATCAGTGACTGAAAACACAGGGACTGTCAGACTCGTTCTCTGAGGACATTGCTGGATTGGATCAAAGATAGTACATTGAAGCTGCTCACATTTATTGCTATCTTGGAATTTTAGAATTGCCGGGAGATTGGTGTCCCATAGTTGAACAGCCAAACAAGGAGATTTTTTTCTTAGAACACCTGAAAAGTCTTCGTGCCACTCCTTCATTTTCTACTTCCTATTAATACAAGAAACTTGTGGTCAGGGAAATTTCTCTTAGTAGTCCAATGGAAGGAAAAATGCACAAATAATTTTAGAACTAAGACAAACATTAAATAAATCTACTTTTTCTGCCAGAAGGCAAGTATCCTTAAAGAAGGAGTACTAGTGCCCTTTCAAGTGATCAGAGATACCAGAGTATTTCTCACAGATGTTTGCATATGAGTAAAAATAGTAGTGTCTTGGCACATTAATAAGTTTGTAGGAAAACTTGTTCCCTAAAGCTTTTCATTGGCTTATTAGAAATTCTCAACAATCTAGAAACAGCTACATAAAGATTCTGTAACTTCAGAGACTTGATTATTTACTGGAATGCTAGAGGAGATCAGAAAAGGCAGCGGGAAGCACAGCATTCACAGAAGCAAAGGTATTCAGCTCCAGTGAAACTTAGGACAGCAGGGTTTACAGCACATTAACTGGGAACCACGACAATTGCTGAATCATCTAATTAACTCACATTGGCTGCATGACAGCAAATTAGACAGATTAGGAACCACCTACCCAGGCACTAAATTGCCTTTGTGAGGGTTGGATTGTGTACTGTGTCCAAGAGAAATTGCTTGGGCAACAGAGGCCGCGTGTTACACAGTCCCTTCATGGGTATAGGCTGGCCTCCCTCCATCCGTATGGCTCAATGCCCAGGAATAAGGTCACCATGTTCCAGCTCCAGAATGCATGCGTAAAGTAGACAGCAAGCACTGGCAGAGAGAGGATACGATGGCAGGAAGCATCGTGTGCCATGCTTTCAGCTCGCCAAGTCCTTTCACAGTCATTCAACCCTGGTACTTTAATGTACAGGCTTTCAAGCAAAGGCTGGTGATGGAGTTATGTCTCAAAAGGTTTAGGCAGATTTTTGTATGGTGTTTGTATCATGTACAATTAAGACACTAGCTCAAGATAACACTTTCCTTCCAAAGTCACCTTGTTGCCTTAAACCCTTCTTTAGACAGACCATGCCTGTAGAAATTCCATGTAGCTGGCAAAGTAGAATTTAAGTTCCCTTGTCAAATATGTTATTTCTTCACAAATCACAGTTTCCTATTTGGAAAAATGACAACCATTCCAGCTGCCACTCAACCATCAGGAAGAAAAATGCTGAGGTATGGCTAGCAGTATACTGTACTTAGAGGTTTCCATCTGTGAAGACTGCTGTCCTGCACGGCCACTTCAGATACCAATCTGACAACTCAAAAGGCTGCTTGTGCATTTCTCCCTCACATGGTTCCAGAAAATCCAAACTGTTAGAAAGGGAAAGCCACTGTGTGTGATTGTGGATTTGTATGCAAGAACAGCTATATAAAAGCAAACAAAGAACAGCCTGTATTTTAATCTCGCTATTCTGTAAATAGCCTCACTTCCCTCCATGTCAACCAACCAGGCCACCCAAGCTCATATTTATACTTCCAAAGTCATTGTTAATGCCATTCATCTCTAGTCCAGGTAACACACTAAACAGGTCAGTTTTTCATTGTAAAGCTCTGGTTTCTTTTAATCCTTTAAGTGCCAGACATCATCTCCCAAAATACATACTGGCATCTGGTTAGCTAAAACTAGAATTAAGGTGGGAAGTGAATAGATACAGACTTTCCCAAGTGTCCTATTGATATGTAGTAGTTGAAAGGAACTTTTTCAGAATTCTTTTCCATGAACCAGAAATTCAAACTGTAAAATATTTTTGCTTCACATAAATGGTACTGCAGAATTGGCAAAGATAGCAGCAGCTACACAGAGCACATGGAACCAGGTTTCCACATTGACTGCTGCATATATCCAGAAAGACAAAGCTTGGTAGCCATCAAATAACAGACCTCAATTTCTCAGAAAAGGCACTTCAGACCATTCTCTTGGTGAGGTGGATTTTCAAAGGAAACCTGCAAGTGTTAGGCAAAAGAAAGCAGTTTCTAATTCTGCCTTAGCAAAACAGTGGCTGTGATGACATTGATCAAGTAGATGTTATCCAAATCACTCATCAAATAATAGCCTGGTATTTTGGTTAGGGTAATACCTGCTGGAATAGAATGCAGTCCGTAACAGTTCTATCAAATGCCAATGTATTAGGCACTTGTGGAACCTCCATGAAAGATGTTTCAGAACATGTGAATATTTTGCTCAAGTACCACCGTGAATGAGACAGTCCTAGGCACTAGGCAGTCTTAGCACCCACATTAGGGTCTTGTCACTAACTCCAAATGGCTTCAAAACCAGGATTTAGGAGTTTCAAGTACAGCATGTACTTCATGTCAGGAAATGGTGTCCTTCCTATTGCGAAGGCATGCAGCAAAGCCAAGGGGACAATTTTGGGACCTAAGTGTTTGTCTACCGAGCAAAAATATACCAAAGAAATTTAGTATCTTTTCATTGAAAAAGAGGAGAAGATCCAAGAACGTGAAAATGCCAAAAAAGCAGAAGGGCAGAATGCTTACAATTCGAAGAGTTAAAAGGGTAATGACAGAAAAATATGGAAATTCACAGTCAAAACAATGCTGATGCAAACCAATACAAATGGATAAAGCTGCCAAATCCAGGCCACAAAGAGAGATCAAAGAAGTCAGTTAAGAAGTTATTAATCAGTCCTTGAACTGGACAGATAAGCTGCTTGTCAGACTGTTATCAGTTAAACCTACAAAAGGAATACTCAAGAGAAGTTCATTATAATGTGCCTTAACATCGCCTTGAAGCATATAAAACACTGTCTTTCAGAGGAAACAGAGCAGCCTGCTGCTCCGCTATCAGGATTGCTTTGCCTTACAGGCTGAACAAATAATTGAACATTAAGTGAGCTTCAGACCAAACCCTATATTTATACCTTGAAGATAACAGCAGATGAAAATCTGCACCACCAAACAGAAAGGTCATGCTGATGGCTCATCAATTGCACCTGCAAATGTAATCAAACAGTTATGTGCTTTGGTGGGCAAGTCACTGGTAAAGTTCCTGAACTTAAATTTCTCCAGGTGCAGATACATAGGCCACTTGCAACATCAGGTTTCCTCCAACATTACTAAAACCAACAATATTTGACAGCTATTTTTCTACATCAACCTATGTATTTTATCCAGGCATATCCTGAGTTATGGAGAACCTACACATGCAGTTATTTACTGAATTTGATATTTTCAATATTGAAAAGAAATATAGTTTATTTTTGCTGTTATATTTTGATGCAAAACAACAAGCTTTAGGCTCGATTTACTACATATTTCATACCAAGTATTTTTCTGTTTTACATCAGTATAAACCGTGATAATCAGGGTTTTTTAATGCTTTCATGTCTGAATTGAGACCCTAAAACACTAATACATCATCAACCCCCTGCTTTTTTTTTGCTTTTTTTTTTTTTTTTAATATAAAAGAGTTGTTTCCAGCAACTTCAAGTACTGCAGGTACTGCAGTTGTGCAGTACTGTGCTATGCAATCTTGCATAATGTAAGGTTATATAAATGCAAATTAAGAAAACAAGTATCTTAAAACTACACATATCATGTGCACCATATAAGTCATAATCCAAAATCATTTTACTCCAAGTAAAATATCATCTAAAACATTTACTACAGAACTGAAGATAATTATTTATGGAGGCCCCTGTCTTAATTTCTAGCTTTAGAAAACTACAGCCAAACAATTTATTCATGCACAGTTAGATCTTTTCCTGCCTGCCTGCCTTCCACTGCACCCACAAGAGGAAAGCAAACCTGGCTGCTTCATGAATTAATTTGGCCTAATGTAATTTGATCTCTGCAGATTTAAACTAACATCATCAAAGTCTTTCATTTTCCGTTTGGAGTTTGGCTTTATTAGTTTAGGGAAATAATTTCTCTCTTGTTAGTTAGATAATACCACACATTCCACTTCACATTTTTATTTCACATAACTGTAACCATGGTATGGCTTTCAGTGCGGGCCATGGCCAGGCTTTAGTACCTATCTAAATGTTTTCCACAAGTATGCAAGGAATGCGGTGCCTGATACACAGCATTATCAATACAGCTTTTTAGGCTATGCTAGAGAAAGATACTTGAAGAACAGTCTGTTGATAAAACCAAACTATTTCTTAAAAGTATTAAGAAATATATATATTTTTAACTGAAACTGGAATATTTGAAGTGGCCTTGAAAAACATGAAGTTGGAATCCAAAACTGCATATTACTTGTTTACAGTTAAACAAAACATAATAAAAATCTGCCATATACAAGATTGTCACAGGTATGTGAGATTTTTAGAAAAAATCAATAAAAATATTCTTTAAGCTTAAAATAAAATTTCTTACCTTTTACATCACGATCTCAGCTTACAGTCATTACATTTCTGCTTATTTTATACAAGTGCATATGGCTATGGAGGTCCGGAGAGAATGAGAATAAAGTGGTATTAACCTGCTGAAAACTGCTTAAAAGTCTTAACTGCAATATACAGATGTTCCAATACCATTTAAATAAACAAGGACATTTACCTTTTAGTTATTGCTGATTACTGATTCACAATCTCAGAATATCAACATACAAGTTTAAGAGGAAAAAAAAAACACTCACTAGTAAATTTAGAGAAGAAAAGATTTTGAATTGAAGATTTATCAAATACTACAATTTCCTATCATTTGGTGATGATTTTAAGAGACACAGAAGAACTATTTCAAAGTCAAATTCAGGCCTACCCTTTTTGTGCCTCATATTAATGATGTGGTAAAGAAAGAGAGAGAGAGAGAGAGAAAGAATAACATTTAGTTATATTTTGGAGAAAAATAGACTATTTTTTCTTCCAGCTTTTTGCTACATTTCATGTCTGCTGACATGTACAATGGTACAAAGCACTACTGCTTCAAGAGCGACCATTGCAACTGTTCGTAGCAGTTTTTATAGGAAACATGCAAATACAGTCATAGTATTAAAATTCTGAAATACTTAAATAGTGAAAGTAAATGTGGGTTCACTGCTTAAAGCAAGCACCCTATGAGGTTTAAAGTCTTGTTTTGTTCCCCCCCTCTTCCCTTCTAGTGTAAAGAAATAACCAGAAGTATATACACATCTATTGCTATGTACCCAAAGAAAGGACTGTGGCTTGAAGTAAGTATTGCTTTTCATTAAATGGAACAAAGTTCAAGAAGTGAGAAACACTTTTGAGAGAAAAAAGAAAAAAAAAAACAAAAACAAAACACCTCAGATTCCATGTCTGAAGTTGAGAAACCTCAAAACGAGCCAGTTTTGTTCTTGCTTTTAAGACATGTACAAAATGCCATTTGGAGCCACACAACCTGATGGTTCTAGAAGTCAGAGAAGAAATCTTGAGGGCCCAAGTGAATAATAAAAGGTGCGATGCTGAGAGGCTGGCAATAGGGACTGTCAATGAAAAAACCACCTACAGTGGGAAAAGAGCAGAGAAGCAAAAACTTCATGTTAATTTCAGAGAGTGGCTGAAGCTAAAGCTCCATTTAAATTTCTCTGCTCTTTCAGCTGCAAGTGGAATTTTCATTGTAAAATGGGCACTTTTAATTCTGTGAAGGTATTGAAACATCTAACACTTCCAAGGTTACCACTTTCTAAACAAAGAACTGACAGCTCATTCATATTTCAGTAAAGCAGAGAAATGTAAAATATGCAGCAAGGGGGCAAGTTTACAATGTGGTTAGTAACTCCCAACAAATGACAAAAAAAAAAAAAAAAAGACTTCTATCAATCATCTGAAATGACTGCCATCATGTTGGAAAAGAGCATAGCGCCCTCCTTGTTTTTGAAATAAGGAACAAGTTATCGGGCATACAAATGTTTATTGTATAGAATTGGTTCAGACAATATTTTGTTAGAAATTTTACAAATCCAGGGATTAAAGAAAAAAGAAAACAGTTGCCAATCAGGGGAACTCCAAAAGGGGGGTGGGAGGGGGTGGAACGTGTGCAGAGGAAAGATTCCTTTAATGAATATTTGATTAACAAAAATGGGCTCTTATCAGCCATGCTTTTTCTGCTCCGTGATGGCTTCCTTTCATCCATAGGCCAGCAAAATGTATTGGTGACTTACGAGCACCACTCAATTTGATTACATCCCCAAGACCCTGCTCTTTATTTCAACACTATCACATGGATGAGAACAGCAGGCTCACCGCTACTTGTCAGTAGAGATGCATTTTTTATTAAAGTACCACCAACACCAAACAAAAGCGAGAGCTATGTCAGAAGGAAAACCATATAAGATATGAACACAATTCTAAGCATAGATATTAGTTTATCAGGTGCAGTTAATTCCAAGAAGAGCAGCTTGTTAAATAAGCTGCCCTTTGTTATGCTGTTCTACTATTTGTTTCCCTGTAATGGGTGGTGAAAGGGAGGAGGAACTTTACATGGCTTTAAGCACTGTTCTTACACCCTCTTCATAAATATAGCTTCCCCCTGCCTCAACAGCAAAATCTGTTGGAGAACAGAGTGTATAAATTCAGTCTTGGAAAGAGCATGAACTAAAGCAAACCTCCTGAAAAGCAACTTAAAAGAGTAGAGAAGTACAACCAGCAACGCTACTTATTTGTGGGGGTGATACCTTAATAAAGACTACTTGAATCCCTCAGTAGAGCCCACAGCAGTTTTTCTGCAGGAGTCTAAAACACATGGAGCCAGCACAGAGCTGGGGCCTGTCCTGGAATTTGACAGGTGCACCCGCTCCTTATCTGAAAGGAAATTCTTTTGGTTTGAGCACCAACTCTTAAGAAAAGTACTGGCCTATGGCTGAAGTGTGTCACTTTCCACAGCAGCACTCAACAAGAACTGGGACAATTAAATAGCAAGTTTTCATGGGGACCTTGTTGCTGCTTTAGATTCTTGTAAATGTAAGGGGAAAAAGGAGAACCCTTTGTTTTAATACAAGATTGACAACTAAAATGCTTTCTGCAAAAATGGTGAATGGAAAATCAAGGGTGGGCAGACAATCTTAAAAGTGAAGAAGGCCACAAGAACAAGTGCAATTTTTTATTTTTTTTTTTGGTCAAAAACAAAAGAAAGGAAAACAAGCAGCTTTTGAGCTCTAAAGAATGAGATTGTAACATTATTGACGTCCTTTCTCTGGGCAATACGGACTGAACTGTGTATCCCTGTAATTATGAGCTCTTCTGTGGGAACTTCCTTTGTTTAGTATGTGTTTCACAGAATGTAACCTAATACAAAGAGGCTGTCTAGGATTAATTCCCTTTGCTTTGTTTGTTTTTCAGTATTCTGTGTACAAACGAAAAGCCTTCTTAGATAATTAAGACTCTAAAGTCACTGAGAGTTACAGGATGCTGATTTTAAAGATTCTAAGAAAACTCACATACTGATGCTTAGCTCTATAAGATAAAACAATATTTAACCCATATTTTACTAACTTTATTACACACCATAATATTTACGAAGTTATATTTTAACTGAAGTTTCTTTTTTTAATTTTTATTTTTATAATTTTTTAAAGAACTATGCCCTGCATTAAATAACCCTACAACAAGTACAGGTCACTAACTGAATCTGTGTGACTGCATTAGGAAACAGGCAGTACTCTTGTGTTACAACAAAACAGTTTATTTGTGATCAGTGTTTTATATTCTATACATCCTTCACAAATTTAATTTTACATAATCGGATACTTCATTTAAAACGTAAGATTTAAGCTTCTAGTTCTTCCCTATAACAGAAGGCTGGTATAAGTTATTTGAAAATGAGGTAACATTTCACAGAACATTTTTTTCAAGTTTTAGAGAACTAAATTTGCATTTTGTTAAAATCAAAAAGTAGGAAAAAGATGTTTCTTTACAAATGACTTTGCTCAAGTATGTGTTCAAAGAAAACAGGATAAAAAGGCTCTTTTTTCTTCTAACATTCTGCACTGTACTGTGTTGTTCAATCAATAGGAATTAGCTTCTGCCATTTGCTAAAAGAATGAGTAGTGGGGAACAGGATAAGTTGGGAATTTCATAACTGGTAACAGAACCATTCTCTTGGGTAAACCTACAGAGAGAAAAAAGGGAGAGGACTCCAAATAAGTTCAGTGATCCAAGGAAGTCAGATATGAGCTTACAGTAGTGTTCTCATTAACCTTTTCCAGATCAGTCAATGTGACTTTAGGGTACAGGGCCCCATAAACAGTAACACTTCAACACTTTGTACTACTTCAAACAGATGGTTAGCTTAAAGTTTGCTTTTATTTTTGTCCCGGTGTTTGTTAAAATTAAAGCAAGCAGTAGTCTCAAAAATAGAGTGTGTTTTGTTGAAAAGAGGTTGGACTTGAAGCTATTTCATAATCTTTATGATAATTAATCTCTACTACCTTGTTCTGTGTTCGTATTTCACAGGCCAGTAACAATTGCAGATACTCTTGACAGGATCTGCTATGCATAAAAGAAAATTCATAGAGAAACTGTCCAGCAGTTTTGATAAGCTTCCACATAGGTCAGCCAAATAATTCAGTACCTACAGTAAATTTTGTATCTGCTGCTTTATTTTGCTTTTGCTATCCTGTATTGAAGTGGCAAATCTGGAAAGATTAATATTTGCCTGATTTCATGGTTATTACAGAGTTCTTGTGGCCTCACAAGCTTCTGCACAATTAAATCCTTTTTTTTTTTTTAAATAATTCTTTCCTATTTAAGTTCTAGTGTTTATCCTATGTGTCCATTTAGAAATCACAAAGCAGCAACAGCAGGTATTCCAGAGCACCAGATGATCAAAGTGAAGTTTCCCAACATGCAACAGCTTACAAAGGCAGAGACATGTTTACCTTACAGCCAAAAAGCATTATCCCAGTACTTTGCATCACAATCATAAGACATTAAAAACAGAAACTCTTTATGTGAAAAATGGGGGCATTCAATTCCACAGTGTTTTGAAGTCAGCGATATGTCACATGTACACAGTTAGTTGATTAAAATCTAGCTCCCAAAATACTCATCATGAGAAAAAAAAAAAAAACACAAAGCAGAAGGAGTAAAGGAAGACAAAAAAAGCTGTAAGTAAAACTCATGCTGCAGGAGCATTGATAAGTTGTACTGTCTTCTTCAGCCCGAAAAAGATTCATGTTACATCACTGCAAGCCCCTGGCTTGTAAAAATACACAAGTGCATATACCACTGGATCGTGGTTATAGCCAGTCACTACAGCTTGGAAAGAACTAGAGGTTTTTTAAAAATCCATGCCTTGAAGTAAGCCATAAACTAAACTTCCTTTGATTTTTCCTTGAAAAACAAATAACTGTTCCTTCCATTTTCAGTAATACAACACAGAAGACAATGTAGAGCACACTCTGTAGGAAAGCACAGCTGTCAGCTGCCATTTTGTCAAAGCACTTGGCCGGTCAACGGGGCAGGATTTGCAGAACTAGTGAGGTTTGCTTATATTTTGAAGGGAGAATTCCCACTGTTAAGTGCAGCCCATTGGCCCATTGTACTTCCCCTCTCCACTGCATGAGTACAGAATAGGGCCGGCTGCTCTTAGTCAAGCAAAGAGAATGTTTTCAATAAAGCAGCAGCATTTTGTTTTCTATAGCTCATACCTCTAAAAGAAAGTAATGAAATAAACATTTGAAAATATTTCTAACTTTTATAATGCTATCAGGGGAGTTGGTATTGCCCAAGCTATAAAAGCTATGCAAATTAGAGAGGAATAAGTATTACAAATACTACAAAAGCTAGAAAATGAGTAGGAAATTGCAAAGCTCAGTTTCCCATATGAAAAAACTGCAGGCCTTGAAATGTACTTATTGTCATTTGAGTAGCAGAATTTCCCTCCTGTCCTGTGACAGGAGAGGACAGTGGGATGGGTTCTGGTAGGTAGGTGCTGGTGTTTTTTTTGTGTGCCAGGACATATCACTGACTCCAAACTGCTTTGCTCCCATTGCCACATAAACCTCATTCAAAGTAACCAAAAGGGCCGGTTAGAGGTAAATACACTTTGTTAGTCTAGCATTAAAAAAAAAAAAAAAAAAAAAAAAAAAAAAGCAGGTTGGTAGGGAGAAGCTGAGGTAAGAAAAACCTTTCCATCAGTGCTGATTTTTAGTTTATTTTACAGTCTTAACCAATGCTTTGCCAGCCTAATTTCACTATGCTTCTTAGTAAAATCATCGTGGCAAATTCCTGTATCCTAGCTTCCTTGCAGTCTAATCACCAGCGATATAAGCTACACAAAATCGTTCTGCTTGTCCCAAGCAGCAGTGGTTTAGCCTGCAGCAGGGGGAGCGGGGTGGGGCAGGGATGGGATTGTATGCACATAGACTTCTCTATGAAATAATCTCTGATATAGTAGTTGACAGCACTAGGGGAGCTTGGTCCACAGGCCAATTAAAACTTGTAGGCAAACATTGCCAATTATTTGTAAAGCCATTTAGATAAATATTGCTCAGAGATGCTGACATAGGCCCTTAGGTAGTCTTTGAATGGAGCACAGATTGGCTGTAAAAAGTAAGAAAACTATTTCAGTTCAGTTTCAGTATGAAAGGGAACAGGCAATTAGAACAAGCGGTCCTTCCACAGATCAGGCAAAGCATAGGCAAAAAACTACTCCAACCAAAAAAGAACCACAAGGTTATGGCAAGGTGTTGTCATCATGGTTTAAGAGCTTTAATCTCTTAAATTTCTCCTGCAAAACCTAAACCAACTTGGACTGCCACATTTGGACTGGCACAATGGTTTCTGTATAATTTCTAATTTGTCAATCACTGGGCTATACATACCGTAAGCTGGCGCAGCTGTACTATACCCATATGGTGCTCCATAGCCTGCAATATAAACAGATGGGGAATGGGTTTTCATTTCTTGTGATACCTGAAGACAATTGGTATTCGCGTATCAATACACAGGGACACTTTCTGGTATACAAAGAAGGACCACAGAAAAAAACAAAAACTCATATTAATGCATGTGAAAACTGCTGAAAACACTAAAATCCTTCTACACAGTGTCTTAAAGAACAAGCTACCCAATGACTTTCTTAAACCTCAGCTCTTGAGTCTGTACTGTCAGAGCATGGATCCAGTTACACATCCCGTATTTGCTTATGCTACCTCTGAAGTACAAATACAGTCTGACGCAAAGAAAAATCATCGTCCTCAATTTGCATTATAAAGAGGGGAATGCCTGCAGCAGATACCACATTGTCATCAATAAAGTTCCTGTGTGAATTCAGCGTGCTCTGCCACTTCTGCAGCCAAAAAGGACAAAGGACATGGGAACAACTAGATGCAAACAGAAACAGTATCTTTTTTCCAAAGGGCTAGGTGTTACTGTGGAGTGAGACAAACAGGAACAGTGGAGAACACCAATCTTGGTTACTGTATCTCAGTAATTAAGATTGTACAGGGTTGTGTCCTCTCCCTGCCCCACCTGCTGGAATCGCTTTAGTCCATCAGAAAAAGCAATAGATTTCTGAGAAGAGGATGAAGAGAAATAATCTGTGTAGGCCAAGACCAATAAAAGCTTAACTACCGCAATGACTTGGAAATCAAACCTATTTCTGGAGTAATTCCATGCTGGCAAGGAGAATGCCCTTGACAGGTTAAAATGTCTCATAAATGACTCCTCAGGCAGCAAGACAGTTCCAAAAACAATGTTAACAGCCATTAAAAATGAATTACTGGTTTTTAATATTTATAATTACATCAACATACAGGAACAATGAAGACATCATGCTGTTGACTGTGCCAGAAAGCAGGTCTAGCAAACAACAGGGCTATGCTATTAGTATGTGTGAATGGATGAAGAGTATAATTAGAGTTCCTGCTGTATTCAGAAAACTTGAGTATGAGTATACATACTACTTTTGGAAGCTATTGGATTTGCTTTGCCTAAGGGATCTCCAAGCATCTCATTCTTAAAAATCTGTGATTCATATTCAAAGTCAAAACAACGTCTAGACTCCCTTTACATTACTTGCAAGCCTCAGATCTGATGCAGAGTCACAAAAAAAACAATGCACTTTAAGAAGTAAGGAGAATGTTAACATTTCATTAAAGTTTTCTTGTCTGTGGATTGTAACAGCTTACACTCTGTATGCCCTTCGTATCTGCTTGCAACCTACTGGTTAATAAAAACCATCACTATTTTGGACCAGCCACTAATAGTTGAGCACGTAAGCTCTTCAGAAGCTCAAATAGTTTTGCCTCTGATGGTTGCACATCTGCCCTGAGGAGTCAGCAGTGAAATAACCTGATTAGTAACTCACCTGCTGTGTACAGAAAGTACCACGTATGTGAACCACAAGGCCTTTGGTTTTCAAAAGATCCTTTGCTACTCAGAACAATACAGCACGGATGATGAAGATGAATTAACAGAGTGTGAACACAAATTCTTTGGTTTTTTTTTTTTTTTTTTTTTTAGGCTAGCATAGAAGCTACTGATAGATATTGTTCTCGCATGCCCGATTCACGTGGAAAGTTTCTGGGATCACAGTGACTGCCAGTTCTATCCCTGCAAGGGTTTATTGGGCAAGCCAATCCTACTGCTACAGGACATGTGATGCAAGAGGTTCCTGACCCAGGAAGAAAGTTCAGGAAATTGTTTGGCAGTCAACTACAAAGACAGATAATAGAATGATAAAGCCAGGAAAGCCATTATGGGGATAACTGTGTACTCATGCCCTGTACACATGGAGTTTTAAGTTGCAGACTTATAAAGGATAGGTACCGCCAGTTGTTCAGCTCTTTGATTTATTAAAACACCCATGAATTCTCTCTTCTGCTTCATCTCAGATGACTGAAGCTGAAGAGGTCACTTGCATAGTTGACTGACAAATGGAATAGGGCACACCAGTAGTCAGAATTAAAGTATTAGCTGTTAGTGCCATGCCTTACCTGGTGTTATGTATCCAGTAGCAGCAGCTGCCCCAACAAATGCCCCTCGTGTTAAAGCACCTCTTCCTCTACCTCGAACAGCCTGGACTGCTGCCGAAACAGCTGTATTGACAACCCCTTTAGTCTGCTCAGAGTAATAAAAACAATAGCAATTCAGAAGGTGGAAGTGTTGCTGGAAATACAAGGCCATCTGCATTAAATCACCACCTTTCCCAAATCTCTTTAAGAATGCTTGCTGCACAAGCCTTATTTAAGGCAGAGTACAAAATGGAGAAGTAACATTTAAAAAAAAAAAAAAGACTGACAGAAAGAGTCCTTTCTGAGAGCTCACTGCGTAGCAGTCTGAATCTAAGAGCGTGGTCACTTCACTGTGTCCTGGCAGTTGGCATAGTCAGGCCGTATTTATTTCCTTCCTTAAGTTTTGGCTGTGTGAGCGTGATCAAACGTGACTAGTTTCTGCCCTATTCTCTGATGTGCCTTGCCGCTATCTTTTCCACATCCTTACAAACTGCCTCTCCCTGATCTACAACGTGGTCTTTGCTTTTTTCCTACAACCCTGAATCTGCAAATTTTCAGCAGAGCCAGGACTTCACCACAAAAGCAAAACCACCTCATGACAACGCTGGATTAGTTTAGACCAGCTTCTTCTAGAATGCCATCTTCCTTTCCCATTGTCACGAGTGAAAGAATTCAGAGTACAGCAAGGAGCTGCAGACACTGGTGTTGCTCACTGCATCAGAGCAGAGCTTTGCTGTACTACATGCCCCCCGGCTACCTTCTGAAAACACAGTAAAATCAAGCATATCTAGGTATTTCAAAGACAAGTTTGGCCATAAACACAGAGGAAAAAATTTTAAAAAAGAAAAGATTTAGTTAAGTGCCAGAATCAGAAGTCATTCTCATATTTTAGCTGCCTATGGAACATTGTCCTGTGAGGTACCATTTCTTCTGATCTACTAGACTTTCAACACAGTAATAAAACTGAAATACTCCTAACCAAAAGTCTTAGTGAGTTGAGGAGGACTTAGTAATTACAGACAAAAATAGAGTTGACTTTTAATTTTTGTAAGTGTATTTGGGGATACATTCTGCTCCTGTGAAATAAGAAAATCCTAATTCTAACACATTTGCACAAAAGAGAACCAAATGGTAACCCTCAAGGGTGTTTTTTTTTCCCTGATAACAGTTCTTTGGAGGAGGAACACTGTTGATAGTTTCTGCTCTGTTCAACCTTAAACTTAATAGACTTGAGAAATCACTGTGGCTATTAAACCTAATGGACAAGACCAAGCTTTGTATTACAGAAGCGTCCTGACTAAATAAAATGTCTCATTTGAAAACTCTGGTGCAAAAATCTCAACTTACTCCAGAACATAGACTTAATGCCTTTGCCAAGCTATAAATGATTTATTCTCTATGTATCTTAGATGGTGGAGGAGCACAGTATGGCTCTGGCCTTACACACAAGAGACTTCCATGTCATCAGCAAACCTGATTGTATTTCCTCTAGCTAATCACCACCTCTCTTTGTGCCTCCTTTTCTACTCTTGTGTCCTCTAGGTTAAACCCCTTAATAATAAATAGGAAAATATTTTGTAATAGCACTAGCGCAATACAGTCCCAGCTACCATACTATATGCTACAACAATTACTATATAAGAATAAAAATAGAAACTTTACAGTGTGTGCACAAGGCAAGAAAATGAAATTACCTGCTTCCTCTAGAAGGTCATGTGTCATAAAACCATCCAAGAGCTGTGGTAACAGAGTGATCCAAAAAGCAAGTAACAATTCTTACCTGAGGAAGAATCTTCTTCTTCTTGTTGTTTGCTGCATTAGGCCCAGAAAACAGTTTCTCAAGTGCAGCTAATGCAGCGCTTGCTTTTGCTACTTTCTTATTTGGACCTGCACCTCTGAATTTCTGGCCATCTACTTCTACCTGAAAATTAAGATACAAATTTATGTTAAGATATGAATTTATGTCTAGTATTTTATCCTTGGGAATACCATGCTGCACCTACTGGTCAGTGATGAGAGAGCCTCAATAGTTAAAAAACAAACAAACAACTAAACACCATTCCATGTTCTGTATGACAGATTTCTCATTTTATTTTCCTAAAGCATAAGACATTCCCTTCCCCAGTCACATCACAGCTGTAATAAGAGATACAAAAGCCTGAAAAACATCACTACAGCTGTGCGGTGCAAAAAGCACAACAAAAAAATCTACAATCATAGCAGCAAGAACCCCAAAGACTGAAGCACAGTTGCTAAAACCACATACCAACTCTACAAGCTTGTTTCACTCACCTCCATCACAAAGCGCTTGTCGTGGCTTCCACCCGTCTCGGAGATGAGCTCATACTTCAGACCTCTTCTTTTTTCGTTAAGCTCCATCACTGGGTTTTTGCCACTTGCTGTCAGTATAGGACCCTGAGTTCTTACCTAGAGACACATTTATGGTGTTGCTTTAGAGCCTTTTATCTTCCTATGGCAGACATCTACAGTGGTATAGCTTACAGCATCAAACGGCCAGCCCCTTGGAGAAGGCTGGCATTATCACCGTGTCAAGCCTCTGCAACAGCTCGTTGTTCCCAGTACGTACACCACACTGGACGTTCCAGTGGCAGACCTGTATCACAGATAACACTGCCTTGGCTTCAGTAGAACATGCTGCACCAGAATAGTGGACAACTCAGGCAATTCTATGACTCTGTGATCCTAGCATGATTTCTGGGGATGTTCTGCCAAGACTGCTAAAGTTACTGGAATTTTGTCCTTTGTGGAATACCATATTTGTTACAACTTCAGTGAGGAAACAAGCACTGCATACTGCTTCGTAGCAAGCGACTTCAGTCAGCTACAAGTGCTGAAGTTAACGTAAATGATCCAATTTCAATGTAATCTTCAGTGTGGCTTTTTCTAGGTCATTCAATATGCACAGAGGTATTAGGTTTTACGTTTCCTAACATCCCTTGATGAATTGTTTTGTTTTCATTGGTCTTCATGTGTATCAGTAAGATACTGTCTACAGAACTATACGTTTTTGACAAACCTATTACACGAAAGAAAATACCAAAATTGCATTACCAAAGCCCAAAGGTAACAAACAAGATTATGGTGTCCCACTCCTAGGACTGGACTGTATGTGAGCAAAGTAGAAGAGACAACACCTGTCAAAGAGTTTATGGTCTTAAAAGCATAATATGGCTACTTTACCTTAAATTTTAGGAAAGGAGGCATAAAAATCAAGCTATTCGTGCACAGTGACAAAGCCTATGGAAGGTCTGAGACTGGAAACTCAGTTTCTTATCTGCTGCCATAAAGAAAACATCATCCTTTTCTAAGACAGGAAATAAAAACCCCACACCTCTCCATCACTTGTACTTTTCTATGTAATGTTTACCTCTAGGGTAGTGGAGGTGTCAGATGTAGAATTTCCAGTATTATTGCTTGAGATTGAAGACACTGTTTCATTTTTGCCTTCGGTATCTGATTTTTCATCAGAACTTACACACTCAACATCTGCATCAAAACCAGTTGGATACCCCATTGCTTGTAAAACCTACAATAAAAGCACATGAAATGAACTGTAAAATAGGCTAATGCTACCGAAGCAAGTATAAACAAATAGAGGCCTAATCACAACACAAAAGAATGGCCACTATACACTTAATAAAGGCAGATTGCTTAGAAAATGCATTTTCTCCTGTGTGAAATGGAGAAAAGCACAGCAGCAATGGGGGAAATAGTTCCAGGTTTCCAGAAGTGGAATCAACACAAACAGAAATGTTTGTCTCAAAGACAGCAATTACTCATGAGCATCATTCATCTTGATAATTCCATGCAAAATAATAGGGTAAAATTAAAAAGTTCATCCACTCCATGATACTGCTTAACAGTATGATAAGATTGTTTTGCATACTTTCCTCTCTCTCTCTGTATATAGACAGGTGAACAGATTGACTGCAGGGCAAACAGGACAAACAGTCTCATGAGAATCAAAGCACTGCACTTCTAGAAGATGGCACTTCTGGAGCTTCCTAGAAAAGTGCAGTGACAGCTGGTCATGCAAAGTGTATCCCTAGAGCTACAGGGCTGACATCACCTTCCTTGCTCGCATCTTTCAGAACACTGGAGGGTAGATGCTTCCAAAGTTCCACAGGGAACAAGCTCGGGTGTCCTGAGCTGTGAGATGAAGGAGGGTCCAGCTGGCAGAGCAACAAACCACTCCATCTGCAGTAAATTTTAGTGGAGCATTCCACAACTTCCTAGTTGTTGCTTCCAGCAGCTGCACACCAAATGAAATTTTACTCTCCAATTAAGGTACTAATCGGTTCCTTCAAAAACATCCTCCGCTAGCAACGTCAGCCTCTCCTTTAACCAGCTACCTAACCTAGCTGGACAGAGGTACCGGACACAGCCCCAGGGAATCTGAAACCAACTTGAAGCTCCACTGAAAACGCAGTCCCAAGAAGAAAGTGCAAAAATCACTGTTTAAACACTGAACTGAAAACTATACAGAGGTTATCCCAGCCTCAGCTCCCGTACAATTGCTGTATATTTAGGTGAATTTTCAAGGCTTCTATGTTTTAAAAAGATCAGATCTGGAAACTGAAATGGTTACACTAAGCTCTCTTGTAAGTCTGCGAAAAAAGGCCCCAGATTTGCTCAGGGGAAAAAAAAAAAATAATTGTATCTACACACCATCCATTTGCCCTTGGCTTGAATCGGGGATGTTTTGAAATTCAACCCAGGATTTGTGTACGTGTAGACTGAGAGAGAACAGAGCTGGGTGTGTACCAGCGCAGATATGGCAGATACAGAGAGGTTCAGTGGCAGAGAAACTGCAGCTTTTCAGGGCAAGTTTTGTTAAAAAATAAAAAATCTCTCTCTATATATAGATACATCTTTTTTCTTTTTTTTTTTTTTTTTCCTCCAAACGACTGCAGGGAGTGAGGTAAAATAAAAGTATGAGGAAGAAGGTCTGGAAGGACACACATGCAGAGAGATGCTTTTCCTGAGGAACAACACATTCCCTCAGATAGTTCTGGACACTTTGAACTTGAAAGCACAAGGGACAATGGAATTTTCAAAACGGAAATCAAAAGAAAGCAGAAAGTTGCCAGATGAAGCTTCTAAAAAGGCAGTTCTTAAAAACACAAAACGAAGCACAGAATGACAGATGCGCTTGCTCCTATCATAAGTGCAGTTCTATTAGAAGAGGTTCTCTTTCACATGAAAAATCTGTAGGAAACTTTCCTTTCTTCCCAGAAACCCAGAAGGCTCGGTCTGCTTTAGCAGTCTGAACTGTCCTCTTGCCATACAACAAGGGTGTTCATGTTGGGCATTCCAGTCTATTACTGCTTAACAGACAAAAGCTCTGCCATGTACAGCACCTACAAGAAGCAACAGTAGGTTGACTAGCGACTGCATGAGATTAGTCTTACTGAAAAACTGACTGGAGACCAACCATTTACGTTCAGCCCAGTGCACAAAGGTACTCTTCAAACACTCGGGACAGGAAACAACTCCATGTTTCAAGGAGTTTCACAACCCAGGAATGGACAGACAGAGAAGGAAGGGGAGAAAGAAGGAGCCATCAACATGCTGTTTTCTAGCCAACAGGAGAAAGGAGGAGAACAGAACAAAACCAGCACGTACACCCCCCCCAATCCAGAACTTAGACACTGCGTTCAGTCCTCTGGCACATGAGCTGACCTGCAGAGCCCTGGGACGTTTTTCCTTCACATTTCCACATTGTCCCTCTCCACTAGTCTAAAAGGAGTGGTGCCCTTTGAACCTCTGTTTCAAGTACATTGGTAGCACCTCAGCTTCATCCATTTTTAAAATTCAGTTTTAAAATTTTATTCGTTACTGAGTTTTACTAGTATTACTAGTTCTAAACATATTTCATGCTCTATGTTCCAAGATTTGGGGTTAGCAGAGTATTTTAGGCTGCCTTACCTTCACTGCCACATGGAGCTTGGCTGTTTTCTTAGAAGGTCCTGATGCTTCATATGTCGTACCATCAACATCTACAGACATTGTGAAGACTGGGGCATGGACTGGACCAGACTGTGACAGCAGCTTATACTGAAGCCCTGGCCTGATTTGGTTCAGCCTCATCAGAGCATTCATGAGATCTATTGCTTTACTATCTAGTACTAGTACAAGATAGTGGGGAAGGAAGGGGAGAAGGGGGGAAAAAAAGGGTGAGGGGAGATGAACAAAACAAAATGAACAGCAAAATGAAACAGTTTGCATTTAAGAGCTTTCTGTCTGTATAAAGGAGCAAAACAACCCCTCAGCCTCTCAAAGATTGAGGGTAGTCATGACACTGTTAAGTCTGTAATATGCCATTCCACTTTTGGGTAACTATAATTACCCATCTTTTAATATTGTTAGTGCAATTCCTTTGCAGCTACCTGTATTTTTCCTGGTTGATATCAGAGTAACAAGTTTCATTGGTAGTGAAGAACCAGACATAGAATTGGCACCAATGTAGCACAATCAAAACAGCCTCTGGAATTGACTGGATCCCAGAAATGCTGAGAGTTTTAGTCTGTGCATTTTCATCATCATTTTGTAGATTAAACGTTTTATTTTTCTTGAGAACGGAAGAATGCAAAAAGGCGAATCTTCACACAGCAAAATCACTGCAGTATTTGGCAGAAAAAAAGCTGGTAGAGGATAGTAATCAATAAAATATCTCAGTTGCTTGGGCAACTTAAATTTTCCTATGACCTGACAAGCAATCCTATTTAGATTGCAAATCATTCAGTTAGTAAAACATGTCAGGGGAAATTCAAATGCCCCATAAGAAATGTATATTCTCAATGTGAGGCAAGAGAGGCGCCATTTCTTGTTCCAAAGACTTCCTCGCATGCTATTCCACACCAACAGTGAGAAGCTTTTAAGCCAGCTCCCACTGTACAATGGGTCTTTGAAAAGTCAATGGAGGAGCATTGCACTTACTTTTCCTCAGATTACGCTTCATCTTTTTATTTGGATCTTTCTCATCCCCAACACCATCTTCAAATGGTCTCTTGAGAGCAGATGAGCCTGTACCTAGAGTATAAATTTCCTTGTAATATGAATAAACTATTAAAAAAATTCCATTGCAGGAATCTGATTAGTCCCATACTGTTCTTTCCACATTTATAACTAAGAAAAGAACTCAACCTTCAGTCAAAGCTTTGTTACTGTTACATGTAAACCAATAATAGCTCATTACTCATTGCACCAGGCCATGCAAGATGTCTGTTTCTAATATTACGTGTACTGTAAGTACTGTAATTCTGTAGTGACTTTTTTTGTTTGTTTTATATTTAGTCTATGGCAAGACCTATAACAATTTTGTTTTTCCAAAAAAGAAATACATGGAAAGTTTTTTTTTGTTAGATGTATACTATTTTCTAGGAAAAACATGAGTAATTCTCATTATGGACATTCGTTATACATTTTTCGACCAGTCTGAAGTCTCTCCTTCCCCAGCACAAGAATCGTAAATATTAATTTTACTCTTCAGACGCCAAAAGGATTTGTGCTTTAAAGAAAGTCATCAGCTATTCCCTAACTGCTCCTTTGTTGGTACTTCTGGAGAACAGAACATTCAGATTTTCTCCTAACAATAAAATACGTATATTAAAAAGCAACAAACCAAGCCACCAAAAAAGAACCCAAACAGCAAACCAACCAACCAAAACAAAACAACAAGGCAAACAACTAAAACAAACCAACCAACCAACAACAGCAAAAAAAAAAAACAACAAAAAAACAGACAACAAACCAAGTAAAAAAACGAAACAAAAAAACATTTGACAAAGAAAAATCTTTGCTGTAAATTCATAGCACGGAACTCAGGAATTTCACTCATTCTATATTAACCCCCTAGTTTACTTCCAAATTAGTGATTTTTAGAGCATACAATACCTACCTTCTTTGTCAGTTACTGACCAGGAATATTTCTGAAATGACTTATTTGATGGGAGAGGATCCATTTCCAAAACCTTATAGATTTGACCAAAGGCTGATAATCTGAGGGCATGCTATAAAATGACAGTAGAAATACAAGTTACATCACAATGTTATTTTATCTGAGTTGTCTAAGTTTGTAGACACAAAGTAACTTCTTCTATGAAAATGTTAATTTCTAGAAATCTTAAACACATCAGTTTCTGTAATATGAAGTGCAGGACACATTGACAGGGAGCCTACCCAAGGACTGTGCCTTAAGTGTTTGAAGTAGGATGCAAATGGTGCACACACATTAGGCTGCCTCGTGTAAGGATTGTATTTCATCTGTATTTAACTCTTGCACTCATAAAATATTATTTCATCTTTCCAGTGCAGGGCACCGTAAGAACCATCAGGACCACCACTAAAATAAGCCATCATGCCAGAGAATAAGTTGAATTAATTAGCTGAAATCTCGAGTATTATAGCACCTAGCTCCTCCATGTGAGTTTTCTACCTGAGCACTGTGCGTAATGGCTTCTTTTTGCTGAACTGTCATATACGACAAAGCATCTGTTGGCTCCCGTTCACAGGGGTCATGCAGACCAGGGCCTCCTGGGAAGGAAAAATGTAAGACAGATTATTGAGAGTAAACACGAAGCAACATGAAAGAAGAGAGTAATGAATATTCTAACAGCTAGCCTTCATCTTCAGCAGAGTGGGAAGTGCACCCTTCCCAATAAGGGATTCAAATATTATACAAAGCAAGCTAACCCATGAAGCAAGAGGCCACAGAACTTATCAGTGTGAACACTGCATGGGTACAACAATGTGAATTAAAAGCAGGAGGTTTAAAAGGAAATAATGATGTTTTGGGTAGATATGCTGATTTCAGTAAATCTATATGAAGTAGCTAGTCATTAGGTCCACATTTGTTTGGAACCCCTTAATGAGATCAAGGTTCATTTATAAACAAACCTAACATTCCCCATGAACTCCTAACTGTGTTGGAAGTACTTCATTCAGTTTGACCATGCAATTTCCTTTTATCTTTCAATTTTAAATAATAAGCCATATTCATTCAGTTCCACTGCAGATGGGAAGCACAAGGCAGGTGTTTTTCATCTAATCATACAGCAGCATACTTTTAAATGGGTTTGGGCTGCCCGAACAACAGTCTGTATTCCTGAGGTTAATCTGGCCCCTTACCAGGAAGCAGAATTCCAGATGCCAAACACTCCATCACTCGTCGTAATGCTTCCCCAGCGCCCAAAGGTCTATTACAAGTACCTATAGATTTTTCACATATAAGCTCGAGTGGCTAGAAGACATTAAATTATGATTAGTATGGACACAAGGGTAACTGTAACTGCAGTTAAATATGGAGAGGTAGAGGGGAAGAATATTCACATCAGCTTACTTCAGCTTTAATCCACTACAGGTCTAACTGACAGAGGCTGTCCATCTCAGAGGACAGCTACAGCACATATATTTGTTCCCTGCTTTGAGTCACCTTTTGAGGAAACCAACTGCTCTCCGTTAACTGCACTGTTAGTCTAAAAGGAAAAGCCTTCTACAGCCAAATCATGTGAATATTCTCCTCCTGTCAAAGGGATATCAATTCTATGCAAGAGAAAATGCTGCCTCCGCTGACCTCCAAAGTGTTCCTCTCTGGACACAGAGAGCATTTTGCCTTCCGCAGAGCTGCTAGCATGAAGTGGCTGCTCTGACAGGACCAGCTCTGTCATGGTAGCAGAAGACTTGAAAAACTGAGGTTGGAAGCAACAAGTGGGATTCTACTGCTAATCCATGAGGACGTGCAAGGCCCCACAATGTCACGCCTCTTCCCATGGTGTCAGTACATCTTACAGACTGAACAGGACTCATTCTCTTTCCTCCCGGTAAGCACTTTTCTACACAGCTTGCAGTTAGTGAGGAGCGGGGAGAAAAGGGGGAGGGAGGCAGGTTAAAGGGAGGAGTGTCATACAATGCACTGCTTCTCCCAGTCCAAACACCGCTACAATCCGTAGAAAATTTGAGATCTGACCAGGTTGCCTTCAGCTCTTTCTGTACTTACCCATCCTTTCAGTGGTGCCCATGTGGGGACTCTGTTGCACAAATCCCGTAGAATACGAAGCACAATTACACATGATTTTAGTCCATTTGCCCTGGCCTAAAACAAACAAAAGGGTTCCAATATACCTGCAAAGACCTGGCCTTCAATTTTGCCTTTTTTTTTTTTTTAAAAAAAAAAAAAAGCAGAGTCCTGGGATAGACTTTTTTTTTTTACGATAACTATTTAATACTTAATCAGCTTCATGCAAAACAACAGTTATATTAAGTAAAATATTTCAACTTATAGAGAGACAAAGAAAAGGAAGCAAGATATCAAGATTGCTCTCGTAGCCTCATGACAACTCTAGACCAGTTGGCTGTCTACCTGTCATGCCTGCCCCTTATACAGTACAGCACTGAATTCGGAAATCTAGACCTTTGCTCTACTAGGGACTAATCAGAAGTTAAAGAGGCATTAAAATTAAATATCTGAAATTAAACCTCATAAGGCTACAGTAACAACAAGGTAAGAACAAATAGCCAACCTGAAACCATTTGGCGTGCCGCAGAGACGCCAAGGCCTCCAGGCATTTCTGCCTGTCCAATAAGTCCGGAGGATCTTTCATCGCAACATTATCTACTGGTAAAAATGGGATAAAAAGAGACAGATACAATTTGACCAAGGGGTTTCTGTCACAATACAAAAAGAGCGGCAGCATCTCAATGAGGTAATAAGACTCCCAGAATTTAAGTGCACTGTTACTTAATTTAAACAAGCCGTTAAAGGTAGTAAATGTGCACGTGTGCAACAGAAGCAAAGGCATTCACTCCTCATACAATAATAGTAATAATAGAGATGGCCACTGCTACAGACAATCTGGGATCTTATTAAAAATGTAGAACATTTCAGGGCAGAAAATAGCTATATAGCACTTCTTTCATTGTTATTTTTCTCTTCTTTGTGACTTCCAAGTGCAAAAAGTAGCACAGAATTTCAGAAACATGCTTCTTTTGACAAGGGGAATATTTTCTTGAGGGACACAGAATATTGAGAAAAATTATAATAGGTAGAAACACTTTGAAGTTATTCCCATGCAATTGCTGAGAATTAAAAAAAATTGAGTACATTTGAAATACTTTTTCTTGAATAGTATTAGTCAATATAATTCAATGAAAGAAATATGTAAATGCTAACAATAATCTTTCATATAGGCAGAACGTATGAAAGAATTTTGTTAACTACCAGATTATTAATATATTGAGATGTAGTCTCCACTTATATAAAGCTTCTCTTCCCAACAGCAACCAAAATTGACACGTGAAGTTCAAAGAAGGGTTTTAGAGACAAGACATCTTCTGTGGAGCTTTACACTCTCCACCCTTCCCTTTCTCTTTTTTTTTTCTTTTTTATCCAGCACACAACAAACTGCTTTTAGCAGTCACAAGCAATTCTGTAATGAGGGATATTATACAACAGTCCTTTCTTCCCCGATTTGTATTTATTTATTTTTTCTTAAATGTGTGATCAGCACTCAGATTCACTGGAAGCTATGTACAAATGACAAATTTTGCATATCAGAGAGTTCAGGTTACAAGGATTTTAGATTTCAGCCGACATGAGAAGAACATAGCGGAAGAGCTAAATGAATCCATGGCTCAACTAAAACCATGAATATGTTATTTTTCTATGAATACACGATTATTCTTAATTTCAAAATAATTTGGAAAAAACTCTCTTTTCATTATTCACAATGGACAACTCTGCAGGTTTCAAGAGAGATCCTGGAATGCCTCACTGAAATGCAGCATCCAGTCCAAAATCTTTGCCAGATAAGCAAAATCCAGTACCCAGAAAGACATTTAAAATATCAGGTTGTTAGGAGAAAAAAAGTAAAATCAGTTTATATGCATAATTTAGTTACATCTCAATATACCTTTACATAGATTAATTTGGGTAGTATTGACTGCAAATGTAATTGCATCTTTAATGTTCAGTTACTCTACCTCCTATGCCGTTTACCAGGAAGGTTACTCTGGTAAAAGCACATTATGTTACAATGGATAAAAGAACCCAAAGCAAAAAAAAAAAAAAAAAAAAAGAAGTGTAAAACTGAACAGAAGCAGGTATCTTGTCTGATTGGTCATGGTTGCATTTTGTACCTGCTGGCTCTGCTGTCTGCAGAATGAAGACTTAAAGTGCTATAAGCTTATTTTCTGACCCTGATGAACTTCACAGCAGATATTTGCATTGTTTCTTATTGCCCTCACCAACATTATTACAATATTGAGCTTAATCACTCGTCTTGCCTGCTATTCAAATAAAAGCTGCAAAGTCTCAAGGCACTTGATTTCTGTGAGCACAAAAGGTCACCTTGAAACAAAATTTACTTCCAAGTTTCCTTCGCAGTTTCATTTATTTTCAGGAGTAATGTTTTGTGGCACACAATTATTAAATGTACTTCTATGTGGCTGCATAAAAAAAACCTTTATTTTGGACAATATAAACATCTGCTTAAAGCTCACGTACTGTATAAAACAGCTACTGTCAATGAATGATCAGAATCTTATTTTAAAACGTTAGAATTAGCAAAGATGACTGATTGCAAAATCATTGAATTTTGGCAATATTTTCACATACCTAGGGACTTTCACTTAGTATTGTACAAGACTGCTAAAGCACGTGGCAGCTGTTGACAAAGTAAATTAATTTTGACTTTAAAGTACAAGGCCATAAACAGAATGTTATCAGTCATTCCGGTGAATTAAAGGCCTTTTCTGTTCTCATAAGAATTGTTTTCAGCAGACTGAAATGTTACTTCTCCAGCAGGATCAAGGCTATTTCCAAAGGTCTAAATTACAAGTAACTTGGAGAATTTTGCCAATTGCAACTTCCATACTAGTGTTGTGAACACCTTTTGCAGATGTTGCAGTCAGCCAGCTTTTGATGCAAGATTCTATTAAACAGAAAGATGAAGAGAACAGGCAGTGAAGAGGGTGAGCGGCTTGCAGCAGACTCCCTTTCGACATCCTCAGTAGAATGGCATGTTTCTTCATGCTCTGCCAGTCAGGAAAGTGAGACCCAATCAAAATTTTTAAACGTGATTGCAAAGCTTTCCTTTTTCTCTTGTGGTTTTAACAAGGACAAAGATACAGAGTTTAATAAACAGCTCATAATCAAGCCCTGACATTAGCTCACACTCTGCAACTTAGAACCAATCCTTCAGTAATTCTCTCCCCACTTGCTGCATTTACTCTCTTCATACGGTGGCTGCCGACTTCATTCCTTACAGCCAGCCACACAAGGAGTGCTGCCTTCTCCACAGAGGCAAGGTACATCAGTGGCTTGTTGCCCCTTCAGAGGGGCTTGGCACCTTTGGAGCATTGCTGGCTGCCTGCAAAGGCAGGCTGTTTATGCAGTAGTTGCTCAGTTCCAGAGCAAGGCTGATTTCAGCACCACTTCAGTGACTGAACTTGTTTATTATTATAATTATATAAGCTTGTTTTACTGTAGTGCTCAGTAACAAGAATTGATTTGCAAGGTACCACATTCTGGCCTGGAAAGCCCAATTTGCATTTGATGTTGTGACTAAAAATTTAGTTTCTTAAGTTTAAAATTTAAACTGATGCAAAATGCAGAAATTTTAGATGCTTGACTTCTTAACATGACAAAGCAGAGCTTTATGGATAGCCATTTGTGAGAAACACTGAAATGCACACACACACACACACACACACTGGTCTGCTATTTATTTTTGCTAACAAGCAGCAAAAACAAATAGGGCAAACACCACAGTTTAAACAAGAACACTTTTCCAAAAGAGGTGGGGACTGAAGAGAAATCCAGGAACGTTTTTCGATACATTCTGACATCAGGGCATGAAGGTACACACAGCATTCCTACAGAACAGATGGGAGCACTGGTAACGAGGTCATTGCACCTAACCTTGCTGATTTGGTTAGAGGACAGATTAGTGACCAACACCGAACTGCTGGAAACCTTGGTCAGTTTCACACAGCCTCTGCTCACTGGGAGCTGCTGCAGGGGCCCGCAGGCTCTAGGGCAAACCCGCAGCAGCACCTGGACCCAAAGGGCCTATCTTACAAGGAAGATGAACGGCAAGCTGACCAGCATTCAGAGCCCCTTCATCCAGAAGGATGTACAGAATAAACTCGAGGCCATTTTTAGAACTGCACAGAAGCTGTATTATGTTTGGTTGGCATTTTTTTGGGAGCATTGGAAAAAATATGGCAATACTTTGGAAATCTTTCCCAAAAAAAGGTTTTTTCACCTGATGGTTTCTCTGAGTATTTTCCATTGATAGATAGAAAACTTTTTTGGTCTGAACCCAAGTTAAAGTGACTAAAAACAGTTGCAAATATTATGAAAAAAAGTATTTTTTTTAAACTCTTTAAAACCTGCATTTAGTGATATCTGCATAATGTTTCACATACCTTTGATAAAGGAATACAGTAAATTCCAATTGCACTTGTGATGAATCAACATCAAAGCACCTGGACTTTGACAGGATCCAATTATCCTACAAATACTTATTAGCTTTACAGCAATGATAGTGCAATGCTGCTCTAACAAAGGCAGTGAAACCATTTTAAGTCTTTAAAAAATAGTACAATATTTTGAAAAATATTCAAAGACACTGAAAATAGGACACATACACTTTAAATATAAGAAAGCATAAAAATTCAAATCCTCATTCATTTTAGGATGAATTCAGGAGTCCTGAGAGTTTACTGCCACAATGCTATCATTTTGGTGCAAGAAAATATTTGGATGGAAGCCTTTGCACAAAACTATTCCCTTATGGGAATCTTACAAATCTTTTATCATTAAAATTTGTTCTGCACTTTGTGCTCCTCCTTACAAACATCCGTCAGCTGCAGTAACACCAGGCCTGACCTCAACATCTTACAGAAAGTTGAAGAATAACTGAAGTAATGTGCAATTTATTTTAATGGTCTTGCAAAAGAGCATGGTTACTAATTTGAGAATAAAACAGACATCACAATTAGGAAATCTTTGCCATTCATCTGTTTTGTAAGATTTTTCTGCATCCAACTGCTGCCAGAGGGCTCTGTTTCCTTTCAAGGTTATCCTTCTTGCCCTCGCCTCAAACAAAAGTGAAGAGAAACTGACCAACATTTCCCATTGTATCGGTAGTTCATGTGGGAGGGGGGGAGAAGCAAAGGGCTTGTGGCAAGTCTAGAATGGGAAGAGAGCGACAGGGAGTTCCCTAGCCCACGCGGGCCCAGCTGCCTCAGTTGTCATGACAGAGAGTGGCCAGTTGGTCAAAGGTCTGACATCGTCCGGTGGCAAAGTTTCTAGGGATAGGTTTGGGAAGCGGAAGCAGAAATTACTGACAAGATTTGAAAAATAAAATAAAATATGGCTACATTTGCTCTTCTCTATTGCTCGTTTTGTTTCCAGCCTCGTTGATACTACCCGTCCTTACCAAGGGGCTGAGGACTAGATTGGAAGTCAGGCAGTTAGGGGGAAGGAATAGAAAGAAACTAAGTTACAGTTTTCTAAATCTATTTGGGACTAGGGGCATGAGGAACAATACTCAACTCAGAAGCAAAAGTACTGCATTATAGCACCCTAATTTCATTGACAAGGAAACTCAAAGCTAGAACCATACACATGTATCAGCAATTGATAAGAATTGAGGGCCAGGAGGATATACTTGTGAGCTTTGCAGTTATTTTATGCAAAAAGAGAAACAATTTTACAAGTTTGTCAAGATACTAGAACCAATCCCACTTGACTGACTGAATTTAAAAACAAGACTGTGCAGCGCTAGGGTGCTCCAGAATTAACCACTAAGTCTGAAAGAAAGAACTAAGATCTGGTTGTGTGTCAAAGTTAACACTGTAGCAATGCTGCTTGCAAATGAAAACCATTGGATACTTACAGGACAATTAAGTGGCTGCTATCTTTTTAAGGTACAAATAACGTAACCTATTGTGGCAAAAGCCAGTCTAGTTAGTATAGAATACACAATTAAAAACCTATTTCCTAATTATCCCTGTGCTGCACAGTCAGGGCATTTTGATAGAACAGTCTTAGAAACACGTTAAAACGCTCCATGTACCTCCTTCCTTCTTCTCTGCTTCATCTCGAATGAGAGGGGATGTAAGTATCACCTTCAAGGTTAGCTTGGGCTCCTTTGTGTTACGAATAATAATAGCTGCCTCATTTACATGCTCCTCCACGAGATACTTCTCTTCTGTAAGTTTCTGAAAGTCACCAAGAAAGATTTCAAGAATCTCCTAATCAACTGAAAAACCGCAGAATCTCTTTACGTGCATACACCTCTTGAACTAGTGAGACGCCTGCAAACATTGCAATAGCAACTATGGCCCTGCCTCCTTCATTAAAAACAAACTGGAAAACCCCAGGAACGTGACTTTTAAAAAAGCTAAGAAAATTCTACAGCAAATGTAATGGCAGTACTAAGTTGTCCCACTAAAAAGGCACTACTATCACTTTTTTTTTTTTTAATTAAAAGATAGAAGCTAACTTTTGTAGCTGCCAGTATGTGAAATACCACCAGCAACTTCTGTTCTTAGAAGTAGAGACCTCTGGTAATGCTGCCTCTAAACGTAAAAGCTCTCGTATGCAGAATGACTGACACAACTGTGCCTGCCAGTGCGAACGGACAGCAGGCTGCAGTGCAAGCGCCACAGTGGCTCACCTGGCCCATTTCTTACCATGTCTAAGCCAGTCTTCAATGCCCCAGCAAAAAGGATTTCACCACTTTGCCAAACAGTTTATTCTGATTCCCACATATATAGACAGCTTTTTTTTTTTTTTTTTTTTTTAAACAACACAACTGCCCCTTGCTATACTTCCAATTACTTTTTAAATTACACTTTAAATTACCTTTGGTAGCCATACAAGGTACTGAATGCCTGTCCCTTTATAAAAAGCCATTAATGTCTTTTTGAAGCTTACACCTGCATTCCATCTTGCCTTTTTCCAAACACAATCATTTTCACCTTTCTTCAGTGTTTTTCTAGGTGGTCATTCTCAGTCTTCTCTTTTGATTTTCTCCAACTTGACTGTCCATCTGTCTCACTCCCTTTTCACACAGCACTTGAAACTGAATGCAAGACTCTCCAGCATCACCCACCTCATTAATACCAGCCCCAGAAGATTCCTGAGAACGCCTGGAAAACCTAACCTTCCTCTCTTGACAAGACATCATCAGTAAGTGCATTTTTAAAACTGATTTGTTCTCATGCATTTTATTTCTTGCTTAGACTTCTTTTGTAGATAGTAATGTAAGTTGCCTAATAATGCGTTCCACTAGTTTGTGTCAGAATTCTCTCAACTGATCTGTGTCTGAAAGGTATTTCAGTGCCCTTTGGGTCTTCTCTCAACCTTCAGAAGTACAGAGATAACCAAAGATGAATCCTAAAGTCAGCTGCTTGTATTTGTATGTTTAAGCAAGATTATGAAGTTAGAACATATTTAACTTGTGTTCTAACTACTGCTTCTCTTGTTGTGGCCTGCACTTCATCTTCTTTATTTTTGGGATGAAATTCTTTAAGCATGCTCACAGCTAGCTTTCAAAGAAAGATAAAGCAGAAGTTGTTTATGTCTCTGTACATCATGTGCTGGTTTTGCCCACTAATGAACCTGCACCTTCCTCGTCTCTCCAATGTGTTTGCAGAACCTCTCCTTATTGCCATAATAGTTGTAGCTTGTTTCACTAGATTCCTCTTACCCCAACTATTCTGTAATCCTTTCCGTCAGGTTGCTTCCCCATAAGACCTTACCTGCTGTCCCCAGAGTTTATTGCAGTCTGTATGTCTTATAGTTATGGCTGTTCTGCTGTTCTTGCCTTTTTTTTTTATTAAAAAAAAACAAGCATATGTCAACTTTTCTTATTTTCAACCCTTCTCAACTCACACCTGAATATAAACAGTGAAGTTTACTCTCTACCATTCAATATATTCCTATCATTTTCAGCTATGGATAGGGCTACATCTGCAGGCACGGTATTACCTCATTAAAACAAGCCCTTTGTGTGAACAAATGAACAGTGAAAACAAACAACTGTCAAAAATGGCAGATCACATTGTCTATGTAAAAATAAACACAAGGCAGAAAAGCAGATCAGGAGAGAAACCAATCCCCTTTGGACCTGGTTTGGAGAGAGGCACCTGCACTGGAGTATTTTGGGGCTTGGTGTCTCATGAACAGGGCACGTCTCAATCTGGAAGCTGGACTCAAGCTCAGAACTCTGTCAAAAAGGTATTAACCCTGGCTGCTTTACAGAGACCAACATTAGCTTTAAGTGATGCCTATTGAATGCCAACTTTAGAATGAAATAGCTGTAGATAAAAAAGAATTATGAGCTTATGAGTAACATAAGCTAAAATGAGTGATCACCTAAATTGTCTTGTTCTCACTTCAGAAGTGGAGAGGCACTTATTTTGGAAAAGCCTAAGCAAAGCAAAGCAAAGCTGCTGCAATGTAGAACTTAGTTCAGGCAGGGGGACAGGGGACAACAACGTAGACCAACTCACATGCTTGAGCAGGGAAGATTTCTGGGACTGCAATTTAGCTCACGTTAGTGGATTGGAGCAGAGAACAAAAATCAGCTTGGTTAGTTACCAAATAGAAAGGTTAGCTGCCAGCACAGGAAAACTGACATCACAAATTGGGATTAGGCAGCATCAGGAGTAAGATGTTAAGTTTTGTAAATAGCTACTTCATAACACCCCATTAAAGATGTTACATTCCTTAGATGTCCTAGATTCAAAGCATATTCTTTAATCTCTGTCATTTGCCTTTTTTGCTGGAAGAAGTTCCAGCCTTTACCCAAATACACCTTGCAGTGCTGTCAGTCATTATTACAGGACTACCCTAAATTAACTCACCTGAATTTGAACTGGGAGATTGTCTTTGACTATACATAACAACGTCTTTGTGGGTTTTTCTTTGCACATGAGAACCAGCTCCAAATCCATATCATCTTTTATCAGCAAGCCCTTTGCAACCAAGCCAATTCTCATAACACCACACAAGGTCCGACCACTTTGATCCCTGGAAACGAAATAATTCTGAGTAATTAAAATGGTATTTTCACATGTTCAAAATACTTGCATTATGCTATCACAGTGAAGAGACGAATGGATTGGTCTGATTACAGTGCTAAAGTGGCATACCACTGATCAGAAAATGAAAAGCATAGAGTGCTTTTATACAAGTAGCTCCTATGGAAAAAAAGGACAAAATTGAAACACTGATTTGCAATTCACATGAATGCAGAAGTTGCCTAGCTTAAGACACAAAGCACACACAAAAAAAAGCACCAAAATTAACTATCTGCATATCTACCAAGAGTACAATAATTAAACCGACAAAGTTTTTCCTGTTAGCAGAAGTGATCTGAGTTGTCTTTTAGGAATGCTTCAACTCCAAACATGGCCACATACCTTTTCAATGCTTCTTTAGTTGATCCATAAACTCAATCTTAAAAATTGTAAAATCAACTTCTGAAGTTTTAGCACATAGTACAAACTGATGTTTCAGGAAAGCTTCTAATTCTAGAAAGACTTCCAGGCCCAATTTCTTCAACAAGTCTCACCACTGAAACCTACAGGAACAGATGCCTGAATACTCGGTTCTACTCCCCACTAACTTTCAGGGGAACTTTTACAGATCACAGCAAGCAACTTTCAGAGCAACATAAGAACATTTTAGTTCTGAGTATCAAGAAGAAAAATGCAACAAAAAACAATTTATTAGGCTACAAAAAAATAACACAAAACTTGCATAAAAACAGCAAGGAAAAAAATGCAAGAAAAGCACCTTTGATAGTTCAAAGCCAGGTATTGCCACATGATGCATCTCAAACACTGTGGCACCAACTAGTGGCACATTTCTGTTATAAAAACCACAGAAAGTATGTAATCAGTGAAAGTGGCAAGCCACTGCTGCCAGAAGGACAGCACCCCGCTCCTGTCATTCTTATCGTCCAAAAGGATAGACCGGATAAAAACAAAACCAAACCAACCAATCCCATTGTGATCAATGATCATCAAATAGATCCTGAGAAATCCTAAGCTTCACTCAGAAGTATCTTCATCAAATCATTTTACTAACTTTGCCTATGCATTTTAAACGGAAATGCAGCAATGGATGCTTACACAACAGAGTAGAAAATAAAGCGACTTGGAAAACCAAGGGTAATTCCACTCTTCTTGAAACAGCCAGAAGCAAACAAGCAAATACTGTTAAAAAAACAAACAGCCTCTCAACTTCCAGCATGCTCTGCTTCTTTACCAGTACCTTGATGCAAGTAAGTGTGAAAATGTAGAATTCCTTTAGATACAGTTTGTAACTGCCATAAAGATGTTTTACATTGTGGGGAAATATACTATTTTAGCCCCTCTTAGCTTGTAAAGAGATTAGTAAAATAATCTGCCCCAAAGCAAATGCATAAATTCACAAACTATTTTATAAATCTAATACTACATGGATAGTTACTCCAGATTTGTAACAGAGCTCAAGCACAAAACATCCTGCACACACAGGTGTGAAAGCAAGAAGGCTATCCAGTTATCTCAAAAGCATTTAATGCAGGTCCTCAATTTTTTATTTTTTGAAGAATCCATCCTGTGCCTATGTTATCCCCTTTAGAAGACATGTAGATATGCTGCCAGTAATGCTAGGAAATCACCCACAAAACATACAGTACACTGCATGGCAAGAAAGGAAAGAAAGACAGTCCTTCAGCAGGACACTGAACCTTTCTCAAGAAGATGACAGAACCTAATTGTCCGTCTGTGGAGAAGCAGCCTATCAGTCTACTGCAATTATTCTCCAGCGGCAATACAATCCCTCTGTCTTAAACCAATTTGTACGTTAATTTATGTAAAAATATTCATGAATTTAAGTGTTTTGCTATTTCTATTTGAATAGATTTCACACCAAAAAAGTGATATAACACAGCTCGGCCTAACACAAAAATGCCAGTGTTCATGAGTGTGTCTGTTAAATATTTATTAGGGGAAACAGAAAGCCACAGAATCAAAATGAGGGACTGTTTGTACATTTACTTTTTCAAGGCTATCATATGATGGTCTTCATGCTGCTGACCGTTTCTGATGTAGATCAGTGTATCCTGAGTAGGTGGTGCTCCATTTAAACTTCATGCAGAGCAAGCACTTTCTTTCAATAGTTCCCAAACCCATAACTTTGTAGTAGAGGTAATCAAAGAAAAGCCTGAACATTAAGAAAGAAACCTGTGGAAAAATGCTACTTTACTTGAAGAATTTTCTGTAGAATCTGCAATGCTGTTCAGAACAGCAAAATAGCAAGTCATGGACGCTATCTGCTTCTTCCACCCCTCTAGAATTAATGCACTAGCACGTTTCTCGTTTCCAAACTGAAGTACATTCACGTAGTGAGGTGTACCACAGCTTTATACTGCATTTCCCGAATGCTACTCTGAAAATCTGAGAGGCCTGGCAAGAAGTAGGAACCCCAATGTTAAAAAACAGGAAGCAACATTTCTCTTATACTTTCAGACATACATCACTATGAATTTAGAAATAACTGATAAATACAACAGTGATCGGTGTCTTTCACTTTAAGCCGGTAAACTGTATTTTCAATTTGTGAACTGACACAGTCTTCCCGATTCAGTTAGCTCTTCCTCCATTATCTGCACTGAACCATATCCTACTCCAGAAGCACATAGCATAGAGCATCTGCATTTCCATTTCCTACTGCTAGTGCAGGCTGTACCTCCTCCTGCCCCCAAATGTGAACAACTTAATTTTTGGTGTCCTGGTAAATAATACATATTTTTAAAAGGCCTCGATAAAATTTTCACTACCGTAAAAGGTGTCAGAAAACATAACTAATACAAATGGATAAAGAATACACTTTATTTATCAGCTTTGAGAACACAATATAAATGGGCAAAGCCCATGTAGCAGCAGACATTCTTAATACTGCACACAACATAGGAAAGGAGATTGGAAGAGCCCTTGTCTACACCTTTGGCGCAGGTTATGTTACAGATGTAACCAGACTAAGTTCAGTGGAGAAGAATTCTCTAACAGGAAGAGAACGGGAAATCAGATTTTTCAAGTCATGACAACTTTGCTGTTAGTCTCACAGAATCAGAGAGCTAAAGAACACCTTGGGTTGGAAGAGACCTTAAAGATCACCTAGGTGATCTTAGCCCCGTGTCTGGGGCTGCCCCGGCCCAGGTGCAGCACCTTGCAACTTGCTGAGCCTCATTGGGTTTGTATGGGCCAATTCTCCAGCTTGTGCAGGTAGCCACCTAGTGCTTCACTTCCTCATCCACAGACCTGAGAGAACACTGACAGGAGCTGCAGAGCACATGACGAATTAGCCAGGAAGTGTTGAAGAACTGGAAGCACCCAAGTTAAGAAGTCATACATCAAGAAACCTAAAATAAGAAGCCATTTGTTTCAGCTTCTTCCTCAACTACTGGAGTTATGCTACAACAACAAAACTGGGCACCTGGTCAGGGAGTTGACTCAGAAATACTGCAGACAGATGTTTCACTCAGGAGAGCACTACATAACAGTAGATAATGAATCCTTAGAAAAGTTAGTTTGCTGGATAAACAATGAGAGTTTACAAAAAAAAAAAAGTCTTTTATTTCTTAAACTGAGGGAGTCCCTAAGCTACACAGCTGTGGATTTGCATTCGTGTGTTACAGGGACATATATTCACTTATAATTGCTGAGAACTTTGTCTGCTAAAATGCAACCCGACTGTATCACATTAAAATAAATAATGAAATAGAAAGCAGTTGCTGCCTACATTGGACGTATTACTATTCCCTGCACTCATCCTGTGTGCTCCACCTCAAAAAGTGCAAATATATCCACTTCCTTCTATGAATACTCGTATGCAACAGAATCAAGGAACACTACAACACTTATTTAGGAGGAAAAGAACCCATTCAAAGCCGTACAGTAACACATTATGAGGTTCAACTCACTCACTTGGCATTGCTTTCTGCAGCTTCCTCTGCTTCCACGTCACCCTCACATTTTGCAGACTTGTTCTTTTCATCCAACCAGTCAGAGACATGTTTAAGGGCACATTCTACTGTTGATACCATGTTCTGGACAGCTTCAAGTTCTTCTGGAGATGGATAAATGGTTGAATGTTTCACCATAACATGGCGGTCATCGTTAGCAAAAGATCGGATAGATCTCTGTTACAAAGTGGGAAAGGGGGGAAAAGAAAGTTATTGGGTTATCAACAGAAGGACATCATCTGAAGGGGAATCCTCTCTGACAGATGCAGGCAGGTGTTTTTTCATGATCATGGATTATAATCTTGGAAGATTACCAGAGGGAGGGAGAGACCAAACACTAATGCAGAATCAGCATTAAACTGGTAAAATGTATAAGGCCTTTGGTAGGTTTTATGGCACCTAGATTAGATGCCTACAAGCAACTCTTCTAGAATCACTTTGTTGGCAACTCCAACAGTCACATCTGGAGCACAGTTCATGTTTATCCCACTTTAGGATGAAATTAATTGTACTTCAGAAGTGCACTCCTCTCCTGCCTATCCCCCTTCACTTTGAAGAAGCTGTGTATAAGGCTACGGTGCTGAAGCAGGGGACCAGAAAAACCTGAGTTTCATTCCCAGCTTTGCAACAGCCAATCCAGGGTCCTGGGCAACTCCCTTCACTTTCAAGTGTCTCTGACTTTCCTCATCCTAGGGATGACTTGCTTGTTAATTTAGATTAGGTTTTCAAAGCCAGTGAGAACAGACGTAGGCCCTGATCTTGCTCAAAGCAAGATCTTCATTATCCTGGAGATACAGGCTGAGTAACAGAACTGGGAGAAACACCCTGCCCGGGAATACTTGCAGGAACTCAAAAGATCCTGAACTTCAGTGATCTTTGCTGACTTGTCTCAAGCTTCAGTGGCTCGATAGCTCAAAGCATAGAGAAAAAGTAGGGCCTTGATTCCAAAAGGTAATCACATTTCAAAGCAGGGAAATTCAGAACTTAAGTAGCCCAGGGTGAAAGCACATGGGGCAATACCCATGTAGAGGAGGGCAGATGAGGAGAACACTCCTGTTTACAGAAGGCATCAGTGCTCTCCAAATACAACTTTGCTCATTCAGGATAGGCTGAATGCAGCTGTACCTCTCCTCAGTTTATGCTAGAGCCAATGGCAACCCCTTTAGAAGGCAGTGAAATAGCCAGTCCCGTATGGTTTTGTTGCTGCTGCACATGAAGTCACAGGCACCACCTAGTACTGAGAGAGGCTTAGCAAACTGCACTGGGATTTACAAAGGCATGAACGAAAATTAGGACAGAGAGAAACTGGTAAGAAATGACATAAAAATAGTTTATTAAGAATTTGAAAGAATAGAAAGGGATTAGACTGCTAATTAAAGAGCTTACAGTGAGACTGTAATACCTGAGTGACAGCGCTGAGAGAGGTAAATGTAACTGATGGGGTGACTTGTGCCAGGAGGTTATGGTTTGCCACACACTTATCCAAGTGAGACTTAGCTGATCTAAACAGGGACCTGGACCTGCTTTACCTCAGTTGTACCTCCACTTCATGAGTTTAACAGCACATACCCTGGAACCGCACACACTCTTGGGGGCTGTGAAAGATCTGAAAGGCCTCTGGGTTGAATCCTTGTTAAGGAACTGGTCAAGGCTTCCTGGCTTATCACATCCATAGGTCCCTCAAAGGTCTATGTCACAATTTGCTCCCTAACTTCTGCACTCCTACCCAAATAGACAATTCAGATAGTAAAACCTCATCAGACAGGAGTCTGGTGTCATCCCCAGCACTTTCATAGGTTGCAAAATGTTGCCAGAAGGCCCCTCCTGAGGCTTATCTGCAGCCTGGTACACAAAGAAGCTGCGTTTCACTTCAGCAGTGAAAACTGACAAGCTGGAGTTCCTAATTCACACACACACACACACACACACAATCTCTTATTTCATGAAATATCCATCAGGAAAACAGTCAAATCAGTAACTCAGTTTAGAAGACATTTGTGTTCTTTTCTAACAGACAGGGACTGGCAGAATCAATTCTTCATTACAATTTAAGCCAAAAATAATAGCAAAACAAGACTTTTTAAAGCACAACGTATTGACAACTCTGGTGTGTCACAAGTTCATCCTCTCTGTGCTCTGTAACAGGTAAAATCCTGTCTCAGGTCTTCTACATTGTTTTTTTTGTTTGTTTGTTTTGCTTTTAAATATAAACGCACGTCCTGGATATCATCCACAAGCAGCTACACAAATGTTAGAGAGCTGTATTTACAGTTTATTGCATTTACTCTCATTTTGTTTCTCTCAGCAGTAATGCTGCCCTTTTGTGAACGTGACTTTAGGACCTTATCATCGCGATCCTTGATCACAATCCATTGTCTCACACAATCCCAATTTGCAACTAATACTGGGCAGACAGGAAACGACCCCTCAGCCTGTCAGATACACTCGGTGTGTACTGTTTACACACATCTCATCTACGCTATTAACAAAGCGTGCACAGAACTACTTGCAATCAGCTTTTCATGCACACACACACAAGTATGAATAATCAACACTCGCTTTTGTGAGGGAGGGTGGAAAGGGAAGAGCAGCATTCAGTTACGCAGTCTGCAAGTTCAAGGTCATTCGTGCTGTCTGCTACAGCTTGCCAATGCTGGTTTTATTAGAAAACCTTATGAGCATCCCCTTCATTCATATTTAATAATTCATGTAATGCAGGCTCACAAGACAACTCTCTGGTTTAAAAAGGCTGACAAAATATCAAACCTCATTTGCTTTGCTCAAAGCATGCAGTACCATCTCTCATTTAGTGCAAGGTCAGAATATCCCTTCAGTCTTGTTTTATCAGGCCCCACGCAAGACTGTCAGCAGAGAATATTACTAAAGCAGCCCTATGAAGATGACAGATACCTACCATGGTTTGTTAGTGTTTCAGCTTTTCTCTTCCTTTCTCCTTTTCCCTCCTCCTTGGTGTCTTTGCTAAGCGCTGTTTTGCCTGACAGAACCTCTTCATAAGCCTCTCAGTCCCTTGACAGCTCAAGAGTTCATAAAGCCAAGATGCTCTGAGAGTCACTTTCTGTAATTCACCTGGAAGAAAAAAAAACAACACACAAAACACAAACAGACACGAAAAAAGAACTTGAAACCAGAAGAAACAACATGGTAATTCCAAAAAGTGCTCAGTGCAGAACACGATATCGAACCGCAGAATAAAGCGAGCTGGATTCATGGTGGGGAAGGACTCGCTGAACTGTTTATCTCAGAGCAATACAAGATGTTAGAGAAAGAAACTTTTTGTGAGGTGCCCACACGTATGTAACCACTGTCCCATGCCAGTTAGAGCTCCCCTCAGCACGGTTTGTCAGCCAACTGGCAATCCTAGTTTCTGTTATGAGGAAGACAGGAAATCCAAAGTCTCAAATATGTTCTGTATGAAAGCAACTTGAAAAGACTTCTATTTTTACACTATATTTAATTATCAAAAAGTAATTATCAGCTGAAATTCCCAGTGCATCGTTTGATCCTAAGTGCGTCAGCTGCTGTACAACATGAGCTAAGACTCCAGGTAGCAATAACTGTACGCTGTTATTAAAAAAAAACTAAGTGCATTACAACAAACTGAAGGCATACTAGTTGTGACAACGTTCAGCTGAAATAATTCGCACTGCTTTTTCTGCCCTTGTATGTCTTTTTGCAGCACACAACAGCTGAAAGAGCCTGTAAGAGCAGCCCTCTTGTACTAGACTGGGAGAATGACCAAGTGGTTGGTGTGCAAGAGAAGAAAGGCTAAGCTCACTGCACAGCACAACATGCAAGTCCTTGCAGAAAACTGTTTTCCTTTCATTGCACATACTGTTGCATCAGCTTTTCAGCAACATCTTGAAGGAACTGGAAGCCCTGTCAGTAAATTTCCGCAGACACGCACTCAACACACACACAAATATTTTACTTTTCTTCTATGTCAGTCCTGCTTCTCTAGTTAGAAATTAAAGGCAAGTTTGGCAGCTACACAGGTATAGGTGAGATGACTTGAAAGTTGAGTAGATGTTTAAACTTCAGAGGTGTAACAGGAAATAATTAAAATACTGTATCTGATAGAGACTTAAGCATTCCAAGGGAAGGGCAAAGGCAACCACAAATTCTTCTTTATGATTTTCTCCATCAAGAAGAAATGCAGTGGGTTTACAGGACCAATAGCTTTGATAGTAAGTGCCTTATAATTATTTATTTGTATCTCATGCCACAGGATTTAGGATGCAAATCTGAGTTTAA
The DNA here is from genome assembly GCF_009819795.1 of Aythya fuligula. Lineage (NCBI taxonomy): Eukaryota > Metazoa > Chordata > Aves > Anseriformes > Anatidae > Aythya > Aythya fuligula. The sequence goes on along the minus strand of NC_045577.1, from coordinate 1,823,568 downwards.
AAAAAAGCAGCCAGACAAGAACACTATGCCGAGGCCCGTCTGCTTCAGCAGCTGAAGACTGCCAGGGAAGAAACCCCAAGAGAGTTAAATGCACTCATACTAAAAATGCTTGGGAAAAGCAAGCTAATAAAAACCCTGAAGGATCTAATTTCTCCTCACAAAGGCTATATATCCTACCAAGTTATGTTAACACTCAACCAAATCGCTTCCTAGAAGCAATCAAGGAAGATGTTCTTTAATGGGACCGGATTCCTACCTTAAGAGACCCTGAAAGCCAAGCAGGGTCAGCCAGGAGCACAAACAAGGCAGGATTACTGCTTTGGCACTATTTGGGCTATGAGCTAGTCGTAAGCACTTCCAAACTCACTAGCTTTACACCATCTCCAGAACTGACCAGACCCTGAGGTCTTTTTGCTTAGCTCTTCTATAACAGCAGTAGTAATAATAAATAATATTCTTTTGAGTCAGCAGATGGCAAGCTAGAGAGACTTTTACCAGACATGTTTCCAGATCATCTATTTCGAATTAGATGGGATTTAGTTTGAAGAGAGAACCACCTTCACATACCCCGTTCTTCCCTGCGACTCCTACATTTCACATTTCCAGTTTGCTGTCTTCTCTGGTAACTGTAACTTGGCAATTCCAGGCAGAGAGAAGGGCATTGGAATGTGTTGCTGACTTTAGCATATGCCCAGCACGACGTCTCTAGACTCCAAGCAACACCCCAGCCTGGACTCCCTCCTAAGACTACTGCAAGCTGTTGCTTATCAGCTTGTGCAGTGTATTGAAAGCAGATGGACAAGGATAGCTGGCTGAACAAATTCTGGTGCTTCAGTACGTTACTGAGCAGCCTGCTGTCTAGAGGGCAAGTCTACAGGCTCTCTCACAAGCTCTGAAAACTGCCATACCTCAGGGTGCAATTCTGCGTGTATTGAGAGCTTTTCAGTGTTCTTTGAAAATCTGAAACAGGCTGAAAAGGAATGTTTCACAGCTGTGAATCTTTTACTAGAAAGACAAAGCAAAACCACCACCATCTCCCAATACTTTGCCTTAAACGGGCCATAGCCATCTTGTCTTTAAGAAAAAACCTTTGAGACAAGGTTCAAGTTTCAGTGACGAGCAATAGCTGCATGAAGACATTTATGATTTCCATTCTACCTACCCTTTTTCTCAGCAGTGAATGGCTGAGGTCTGGGCATACACAGCTGAAATAAAAAGGGACTTTATTTTCCACTAGTGCCTGTCATTATAACAACTCAACTAAAAAAAAATCCCGCAAGCTGAGTTGAAGCTGACATACATGAAAGTCACGTTAATGACTTGCAAGTCACTGACATCCTAAGAATATTTCACAGAAACACGCAACGGAATGAAAGCCTAATTTGGTCCAGACTTCAGAGATTTTTTTAAAATAAAGGACTAAACAGGAAGTTTACTACAAAAACGCAGACGCAACGTACAGAACAAAGTACGTTTGACAACACGCAGAATTAAGGAAAACTAAAAATCAAATCTGCTCCAACCATATGGACCAAGGCAGCAGAACACGGCTCAGCACTGAACACATCAGAAAGCATTATGTGGAGCGAGCAGCAATCCCATAAATCCAACAGCCCCATTTTACTTGCAGGTTACAGCAGGATACGTGTCCCCGCGTCCTCAGGGAGCAGCAGCTGAGGCCCAGACTAATGGCACAATAGCGTAACGCACGGTTGTCCGAGGCAAGGGCTGCCACCTACCCTTGCAAAAAACTTCTAGACAAAGCTCCTAGCGCTAGTGAGCCCTTGGTGAACTCAAGACAGTCACTTTACCTGTAGATCATGTTGACCTAAAGCACAAAACAGAGTAAACACTCGCTGTCTCCTGATCTGGAGGAGCTGAGCAGAGTCTGCAGGGTGGTTTTACACCACTGGGGATCTGACACATTAGAAATGTTACTAAAACACCATGACAGTCTCTCAGTGTTTCCATTAAACATCCCATCCCGCACAGAGGCAGTTTATGCATTGGCACAAGACAAACAAGGAAAAGAATTTCAGACAAGGCCTTTGCATAGGGCACATTCCTGCATCTGGCACTTGTGCCCTGGGAAGGAGGCGTTTAAACAGCCAGGAGCACCGAACCTGCTCCCCTACCTTTAGGTGCAGGCAAGTGAAAAGCAGAAGCAGGTACTTGCCCTCCGTAAAAGCTGACCGGTAAATCCCAAGCCCAGAGATTTAGAAGGCCCTGAGCGAGGTAGCAGCCAGCTGAAGCAAAACCACCCCCCCAGCCTATCCCCTTACCGATGGCTGCTCCTGGAAACTACAGCTTACAGCCCACACCACCCCGAGATTGCTCCATGTTTGTGTCAGCAGCACAGCAAGGACAGCGCAGGGTGCTCATAACAAACGGGTGAGCATCCAGCACAGACTGGGGAGCATCACACAAGGCAATGGAGCAGAACTGGGATTTACACAGAGTGGGTGAGAAAAGGTGTAACCTATCTTTTTGTTACTTTTACAAATCGGAATAAGAGGCTTGCAACTTGAAATTGCAGGTTGATTTTAACTTCTGCTTCGCATTGGGCAGACAGGTAGGTTTTCGTCACACTGCACATGGTGCTGCCGAAAATATGCTGTGTTTTTCTGCAGTAAATTTTTTTGTTGGCCTTCTGCCAAGAGCCTTTCTGGCAGCATCTCCCACAGTTGGAAACTGTGTATCTGGGTCAGAAAAGACAAGTCGCTTTTCAGAACGGCTCAATACATTTGGCAGAGATGCTGATATTATAATTGAACTCTTTCAGCAACTCTTTTTGTGATGTACCCAGACACCAAACAAAACAAGATCTGCAAAGTTGATTAGTGTCAAAATAACAGACAGAGAAATAGCAAAATAGTTTTCCCTCGTGTTAAAAGTATCAACAAACCAAGAGATACAGATAAAAACCACAATTCACAGGGACTGAATGCAGCATGGGGCATAAATATCTGCAGAGTATGAGCAGCCTTCAACTTGTGCAGATGTTTGCTATTTTAGATCCTGACACCCTGCATGCTGTACAGCATTGCTTTCTTCACCGCTGAAGAGAAACCCTTGCTGCTCACCATCACATAAGCAACCTGTGAAGGAAGGCGATGGTAGCACTAGGAACCATACCTAATAAAAGACTCAGATCGCTTCTACCAACATGCTCAGCATCCAGCTTCACCTGCAGACTGTACAGCCATACGAGTTTTATTATTTTCCAAGTAATACAATTCCTGGCAAAGCTGCATCTGGTTTAGCCTTCAGAAGGCTGGAATTTTCCAGCCAAATAAATAATTACAAAGCAACAGTCCAGCTAAGAGCTGGGAAGGTACTTCCCACAGCAAACCCGGACACTGCACACAACACACACTGAGTCTAGCATTGCTCCTGCTTGCTCAGTTCTCATGCCAGTTTGAGAAAAGGCTCCTGTGTTCCAGGTTCTCAGGAGCAGCCAGGCAGGCACACACTTGGTAAACAGACATGCAGTGATAACACCAGAACGCAGGAACTACCCAAGCCACCTCCCGGGGCTAGAGCTCACAGTGCAAGGACAGCAGCGTTCAGACAAGACTGGGGAGGAAGCTACTGGAAGAGCTCCTAGAGAGGATTTGGCTGCACTGAGGAGGACAGAGATGGGGACGGAACTTAGGGACCTTCGGTTGCAGTGATGCAAACAAGTATGTGTAACTGCAAACAGGTGAACACACGGATTCCTCCAGGTAGTAGAGCAAAAAATAAAAAAAAGAGGGAAAAAAAACACCAGCCAAAATAAGTCACTCCAGTAAAGAAATCCAAGTTTAAGAATTAAAACCAATCAATCAGTTCATTAGATTAATTGATTAAGGTAAAAGGAAACAGCAATGTACAGAGCATAACTCACATTTTTAGTTCGTGGATAAGTTAAATAAAAAGATTGGTCTAAGAGGAAAACATCACTACCCTAGCAGGAAGGCTAAAAAGGAACATGGAAGCACGGCGTAAGCAAGTGCACAATCCTTGGAAGAAAGAAAACACCATGTTCTGGAGAACCACACCAGGCAACCTCTGAAAGGAACGCACATCAGTAGGAATAACTGCAGATATCAAATTATGATGTAACAAAAGAAAAAAATAGTTTGAGGGCTCAACCAGTCAGAAACATCCAAAACAGAATGCCTGTGAAATTGAGTCCTATAAATAAAAACTAAAATATCTTAAAAGGAGAACTTCTTGGCAGCATCTTTAAAAAAATCGCAATTAGATGGTACATAAATAATTAATAGTGAAGCATTCATCTTGAGACTAGACAGAAACCACTACTAGACTCTCCATGTCTGAAATGTTAAACTGATTTCTGACTTCCAGCAGGCATTCCTGCTCTTCTGGCTAAACTGAGTGCTGGAAACCAGAAGCTACTTTGAAGTACTCACCTGTTAGTGAAGCAGTCAGAATTTGACATCAACATTCAGAATCAGAGAATTCCATAGAACAGACTACATTGAGTTACAGTTGAAGAATTAACTAAATTAATAAAAAGAATTACATTACACTGAAATGAAACCATCTGCAATGTCAGTTTTCCCAGAGACAGATTTGGCTTAAGCGAAGTTCTGGATCTATGCCCGAAGTTACATCACGTTCCCCAAAACAGAATCGCAGCTCTACCTCCTCAAGCACACAGCGCAGCTTAGCGCCATGCTGGGCTTCTTACTGCCCAAGCCTTGCCCTGCGCTCGGATCCCAGCACCTTTACAGACCTTCATCTCCTAGCCACTTTCCATCCCCGTATTTCTGTCCAAAGCCTTACTTTTGAGGCTTTTTGTTCCAGAAACATAGCGAGAAGCAGCCACAATATTGAGGAGAAGAAGAACTGGGACACTCCTTCCCTAGCATCCTCCAGCTTAACTCAAAAAGCTGCAGTGCCCCAGTTTCTTTCCTGTTGTGATTCACACCCCAAAGACTGCGGGTTGACCTACGCTGCAGCCTGCCAACCAGCAGCATTTGACACACAACCGGGATGGGGAAAAGACCAAGAGGTCACTCATCAACCCAGGAGAATGAGTTCTCCGCAGGACAGCGAGGCCGAAGCAGCACACACACGGAGCAGCAGGTGCTGCAGCCTGCATGCTGGAAATCACGGCATTCCTTCTCCATGTGGGAAATGAAACGGGGAGTGAGACAGACAAACAAAACTAGATCAGCTTGGTGGTTTGCACTTCTCATCAAGTGAAGGAAGGATAATTGCATGAAGCAGTAACTTCTTACCTCACCCAAGGACAGCCTTTTGGGTGACACGCTAGATCTCAGCAATGAGTCTATTCCTGTATAATTTCATATTCAGAAAAGCCCTATTTGTACTTAATCAAAAACACTCTTATGCTTCAAACTAAAATCAGAGCAGACTTTTTTTTTTTTATTCTAGGCACATCAGATAGGATAAAATAGCTTATTCTAAAAGACTAATGATCTTATCTGTTAATATTTGTAAAGGCGTTAAAAAGAAACACACGCAAGCTCACAAATAGGCTATACATGAAACGTATCTGGTATCTCACACAGTTGCTTCTCTCACAACAAGGCAACACAACCCTCCCAGGAAATATCTATTCAATTTGAATTCCTAGAAGATAGTCTCTGCAGGTATCATTTAACATACAGGCTTACTGCCATGAAGTATCATTAGCCACTTCCTGGGCTCTCCAACAGGTTGGTGTTTTGTGACCACTCACCAACGTAGAAGAAAGCATTTCAGACATTCCTACGTAAGAGATGCAGACCTTTTTCCTTTGAGCTACCCACTAGTTCCTCCATCAGTAGGTTAGACCATGGAAGAACCATGGAAAAATTTCTCCTTGCACACTCTGAAGCACCATGTCCTGCTTCCCCTGTCTTGTCTGCATTACCAATCCCTGTTCAACAGAAGCACAGCCACAGCAGCACGTTCACAAGTTCACCAACACATACAGGTTGCTTACAATACACGATCTGCCTCTCCCTTTAGTACGACAGCAAGAACTCCCCAACAGCTCCTGCATCAGCTTTCCGTCTGCATCCAATCCAAAACATTTTGCTGAACAAGAGCAACGACACAAAGAGCTGAGGTACAGGTCAGCTGCAGCGGGCACTGCGAACAGACAAACACCCAGCGCAGCAGTAAGGCTGTGGTCGTGCTTTGTGGGGTAGCGTCAAAGTTAGGGGCATTCTCCTTCAAGCCAGGTCCTGCCCCAAACCCACAGAAACTCTCAAGCACCAATGCTGCTCATTACAAGTTTCTTACTGTAGAGGATGCTCAGATCTATGAGTTTTCAAAAGATCTTATCTTATTTCAATAAAGAGCGTTCAGTTAAAACTGCTTGCAAAACCATTCAGCAGCAGAACACATTTGCTGTAGTAGGTGATCCCTGCTCCTGGTCTCAAGCGAATACATAACTCAGCAATTTGCGAGATGAAGGAGAAAAGTAACACGACTTTTTTTTACAACAAAAGTCTGCGCTGTAGATAATACATATTTAGTAATTCTGTCTTACAAATAAGAATGTAAATACTGTATTTTAGACAGCATTGAGATCTGTATTTTTCCAATGCTAACAAAAAGTTTTAATTTCAAAGGATTAAGAAGTTTTTAAGAACAAATGCTGTTCTGATTAAATCCCAGCAACTCTTAATAGCAAAATTAACCAACAGCTTCTCCTCTAGAATTTCTTCCTTGAGGTCCCCAGTGGCAGCACATGAGGAAGCTGGCATTTTCAATATTGCAAATTCATGCTGGATATGGTGCACATTAGCCAGTTTAAACATTCATGACTCTCCACTTAAATGCATTTTCTAGTATGTCAGTCTTGCTGCCTCGGTGACTTTTTTTAAAAAAGAGAAAAGATTCACAAGAATTTGGAAGAGAAGACTGCTAGCTAGTCTCTGCTAGCGTTATGCAAAGAGCTCTTGTGGTCTCTGCCAGTCCACATCTGCCATCAGACTTGACCACATTCTAGCGCCACTTGGATGACCAGACAATGCTCCAGTCCCGGTATTTTCAGCCTGTTCCTCTGTTACCGTGCATTGTCTCAGTATTCTTCTTTGTCTTATATCATTATTTCCAGGGAAGCCCGAAGCTCAGTGGCACAGTATGTAATGCCACAGAAGCGTTTAAAACAAAAACTGTGACTACCATTGTAGGCTGCTTAGGAAACAGAAGCCTCCTCTTTGGAAACTCTCCCTCACAATGCTGCAGCTCCGCAGACAGTCTGAGCTACCCAGAGGAGCAGGGCCGAGCGCTGCAGAGTGCCCTGGCTGCCATCTCCTTTCAGCCTCAGGATGGATTTACTTCAAAGGCACGATAAACCTATGAAAATATTTGAAGTAGTTTATTTAGGCATGAAAGCTAGCAACAACACCCATGATGAGAATAAAAACCAACGCCACATCCACATTAGATGGCAGAGAAGAACAGTCAGCCTGACCTCAGCAATCAGCACAAAGCCAGCAACCCCCCAGGATGTTGTTACGAGAACATGGATCCAGCTTCGTTGCTTCCCTTAAGTTTTTACATGGCGCCATGAATTCCTTTAATCTCTCTTCATAGGTAACAATGTCATCTCCAGTGCCGCTTCACTCGGAGCAGCAGGCACACTCCTGGTTCTTGGTTCATTACCAGAAGGCTCCCTCATCTTCACCATTCCCCACTGTTTTCCTTAGGCCCTGTAATTGCCAACCTACCTTGCTCTCTCTCTCAACGTTAAGCAACACCTCTGAACATCAAAATATAAGGCTATGACCAACACCAGAGGCTTGGAGGCAACTTGCTTGCCACAAGCCAAAGGACTGAGCCATTTGGGGGGTTTGTGGAGGTTAGGAAGATGACATCCAGGTTAGGAAACAGAAGTGCGTGACAGCAACTGCAGTGTAAAACAGGGTGCATGCCCATTCTTCTCTGAGGGAAGCAAATAGAGTGTGTAATCGATAGCAGCACTCAAAATGCTCTCAGCTTTACAGGAAGATCAATTTACAACAACAACAAAAATCTCACTTTCTCCCCAAAGCCCCCTCTGTACACTATAGCTGCTAGAAGTAACACTTGAAATTGTTATCGAGGGAAAGACTGTAGAAAAACAATCTAAGTTTGTTTATTTTGGGTCATTAACTATTTTGTGTCTAGCCACATCAGCTTCCCCTGATAACAGGGAACCTGCTGTTCCCAAAAGCAACAGTGAATGTGTTTTTTTTTTTTAATTTTATTTTTTTCAAAGAAGGTGTACTTGGGAAGCCACAACACGTCAGGGTATGACTGCACAGATCAAATGCACAGGGCAACATCAAAACCTAAATAGAAAAACAGCTACTTTATAAATCAATGGAATTTCTCCTAAGCTGGGCAATAGGATACAAAACCTTTCAGCCATCAGTCAGACGTTATGACAGAGCTGTATTACAGTCCTAATGTTTTGCTTACCTGCTTAGCCATCTGTGTCTGTGCCATGTCACTACACCATCATTATTACAGGATACCACGGCAAAGGGAAAAAAAAAAAAAAAAAAAAAGAGGGACATGAACACTGAACTCTAATCTTCAGAGCACAAAGAATCTCCTTAGTTTTTACAGTCTAGAACTATACTTCTGGTGGTAAAAAGAAAAAAAAAAAAATCAGATCCTAATGTTCTCAATATAACTGCTTCTACCTACATAGACCTCTCAGCACAAGAAAAGAAAGGTTACTCCCTGGAATTCAATGGACAAATTTTACCAGACAGTTTCCTGCTTTACCAAGACAAAATCTGCAAGTTAAATTTAGAATGATGATTTCTGCAGGCACTCAGATGTTTCTGCTCTAAATTTTCTAGAAATTGCAAATTAGAAGTTGGCAGACTTTAAACTGACCCAGCATGTGTCTGCTGTAATCCAAATCATATTCTGTTCTATTACTCTGCAAAACTGTTAGGAAAAAATCATGCCTTTCAACACATGGTTTCAGACAAGTGACAGAGACATTCCATTTATCCCTGTGCTGAGAACAAAACTTTAGTGTTTTTTCTTCTTGGAAAAACACCATGAAAATTAAAGCTAATAGAGGAGTCAAAGGCAAGCTCCATGGCACTCCAAGCACTGTTGCTCAATAGGACTACTTATATAACTAGGTTCATTTCGAGTGCTTGGGGTAATTTTTTTCCATGTACCACGGGGCAAATATGTCACACTTCTAGACTCTGGCCTCATTCTTAAATCTGATGAGCAGACATGGACCAAAACAGGCAGGTGTCACCAGGCTGCTCTGTGGAAGTGACCGGCAGTCCCCGCAAGTTCCCTGCAGCCCCTGCGAGTCCCTAGCACTCTGCTGCCATTCAAGAGATTTTTTTTTTTTGCAGCACCATGAACAATAAATTGAATGAAACAGCTCGGAGGTTACAAACTAAAGAAATATGGGTCATTACTTCTCCATCTACTGGTAAACAGACAGTACTACCCAGTGCTCCACCGCTGACCTGTGGGAAACAGCAATCTTCGGCTTAACCTAGCAGCAGGGACTGAAGCATAATAAGCTCTTCCATTTTGATTGCAGTAGGAAGCTCCGATGTGCTTTTTCGTTAGAGAGCAAAACGCTCCCTGAACGTAGCTGTGCGTGCAAGAATTTCACAGCACTTCCTAGCCATTACTTCCCCAGCCCTGGTAACAGGTACACGTTTGATGCTGTTTGCATTTAGAAGAGACCCCATCTCCAAAGACTCAAGTGACATTCCCAATGTCATTGTAAATCTATGGCAGGACTTGGAAAATAAATTAGTTTTTCACTTACCATACACACTAAGCCCTGGAGTGTGCCACAGCCCCCACCCCACCAGCTTTCCACCCCTTACTCAGCCTTCTTTAGTCCAATTTGCACAGACGCTGCGCTGCTGGCTGCCCTCGCTCGCAGGAGCGGAGCCATCCTTTGCAGGCCAGCTTGGCAAAGAGTCCCAGCTAAATGCTTGACAACAATTACCTGCAGATTCATGGCATCCAAATTAGCAATTCAGTATCTGAATATGGGGTGATTAATCTCAGGAACTGAATTCAGAATGTGTCCTATTTTCAGACATCAGATTTTTTGAGCACTCCACTCTTTGGAAAGTCAGACTGACACAGACTCAGTGACCCCCCCGTCTTTTTCAGAAGAGGACAATGGAGTCCCTCTTTTGTTAGGCAGCAAGAGGCACACAGTCTGTTCTCGGGAAGAACAGAAGCCAGCAAAATGAGGACATCTCAGGACACCAGCAAGGGCCATGAGCCGTTCAGCAAGGTGAGGGGAAGCTCTGCAGCCCCATTCCATCCAGAAACCCCTTCCTCAGCATCACGCATCGCGCCCTGGACACCAAGTTCCAGCACAGTATTTTGGTTTTGAAGGAAATTAATTTCAGGCACGCTCAACAATTTGAATCCAAGTCAGTATTGACATGAGACACAAACCACAGAAAAAAATCTTTGTCATTCAAGGACCGGTGTCCCGTTTTCCCCCAGATTTTGAGCTCAGAAGATTTCCTCTGATAACAGGCTGGACAGGAGGAACCCTGCCCCCAGTTCTGGGGCATTTAGCTCATAAATGTTGAGATTAAATCTTACAAATGCTGCTTCTTGCAAGCATGGACACACGTTGAGGGCTTCACTGCACAAGCCTCCCAGGAATAACTTCAAAGGCAGCAGTAAGAACCCAGCAGCACATCATGTTCACATCTCACGGCTGTTACCAACTCTGCCAGAGACAAAAGGCTAAACTTTTTAAAAGTTGTGTGCTATTGGCACCTTAAAGGCTCTCCAAATTCCTCTCCTAGCACCACTGCTGGGAAAAGGAGGAAAAGAAGCAACTTCTGCTTTCATTGGGACATGCCTGTTTCTGTCACCTGGCAAACGTCAGGTTTTACACTGTCACCATGATTTTGCTTTAAAATAACAAAAAAGGAAACCAAAGACATGCAAGTATATGTAGATGCCTACAGACAATGCACATGTAAAAAAACAACTAATTTCTCCTATTAGCCAAGTCACCAACACACCAATTTAGGCCTCAAAGACTTCTGAGTCCTCGCAGTCACCCAGTCACAGCACATTGCAGCCTGCCAGCAGCCCCGGCACAGGGATGCGATGAATTAGAGCCACACACAAGAAAAGACCGAAAGACCAGCGCAGATCCTAGCCTGCAGTAGCCTGTGGTTACTGCGGAGAGCACTGCAAGGGAATCAGGCCGTTGGCTTTGCCACGCAGCATTTCTGAAGCTCTACATGGCACAGGCTACGGAAGATAGGGGAGCTCACTCCCCTCAGAACAACAAAAGCAGCCTTCACACTAGATACCGGCTGGCCCTCTATGTGGCCCCAACCCCATCAGCCTGACAGCACCTCTCTTACGAACTAAAGAAGAAAGCCGAAACTCCAGGATGACCAGGAGAGCAGATGTCAGCACTTCGCTTCCCCCTCCTGTGCCCACATCACACACCTCAAACAGCATCCCTTCGATGTCACGATCCCTACACGAAGCCCAGCTCTGCCAGAGCACCACTTTCCATCGCTGTTTGTTATGTGACTCTACCCTCCTTCTAAAAACATCTCTTAGGCGCCTAAGAAACAAACAAAAGGAAAGCAAACACAGCCAACAGTTACTGCTTCCCTCGGGCTCCACGCACTCTGCACATGTGGTTCTCTGGGCAATTTTCTCTCCCTCCCGTGAGCAGCACAGCGAGCGCCGCCAGAGCTCCCTGCTCTTCTCCTCCCCCCGCATGAGGCTCCGCAGCAGCCACCGTTCCATCACTCCTATGCTGAATACCTGCAAGCTGTTCTTGTGCTGCAGTGCTGAACAGCCACGGCCCTCTTACAGCATCCAGGATGACAGTTTTCTGATCTGTTCCAACATTTTGAAGTATGAAGGAGACTTAGGGCTGTATTTTGTGCATGCACATTATCCAATTATTAACCAATCTGCCAATAAAAACGCTAAACACACACAAAGTCCTTTCAGGAAACATTCCAAACTTTGTGAACACAAGAGGAGCACAAATAGAAACAGAACAAGAAAAAGAAAAGAGAGGAAAAGTACAGCAAATCCCTGTACTCCTCAGCTCTCAGCCAAAACTGAATCTTCTCTGTACCGAGCATGAGACTTGCTACTGTACTGCACGAAGGGGGTGAAGAGCCCCCATTCAGGCACGGCGCACCTGCTAAAGCTGGCAGTGAAATCAGTCGACTCCTGCAAATCAGTAGTGCCCAGTGCAAACAGAAAGCCAGTTTTTATTTTTCTGGCACAAGAGTCTGGCGAGTTCCACGTGCAGATCAAACATTTACAAGCAAAAGAAAAGAACCCAGCTAAGGGGGTCACATTAAAATAAAGATTACAGATCTCAGTGCGAAAGCAAACAGTAAGCCTACCATTGAGTCCGTCCCAAGCCCAGATGAGCTCTCCACAAGCAGCTCCTCCAAGGAAGAACTGCAGGGAGGCAGGCTGAGCCAACTTCAGCAACTGCAGAAGCACCGGCGTGATAGTCAAACACTGCAGTAACTGTACAAGCATCAGGAGCAAACGGATACTCAAACTACTGAAGGAACTTCTGGCAGCTTCATCTGGACTCTACCTACCTACAGGCAAATCACTGATCCAAATCAGCTTAATTCAACTCTCTGCTCGCCTGTTTCTCTTCTACCTTAACGTTCTTTCAGAACGCTTGCTTCTTCCAAAATTTCATGGAACTTGACAGAGCCTTCACAGAAAGTTTTGCAGACATGGTGCTGCAAGAATGACTGACATCCTGTAAGGAAAAGACCGATGGCACCTTCCTACAGTGCTGCTGCAACTTCTCACCAGGGGTGGAATGCTGTTATGACAATGACACTATGCTTATGTTGCTTTACTAAAAGCACACTTGGAAACATCTCAACGGAAACCAAAACAGAGGTGTGTTATTTTTCAACTACACAGAAAAATCAGATTCATTTGTAACATGCAGTTATTCCAACACTAATGTGGAATCTCTATTAAGTGGCCTGAAACACTGCACTTACGCACTTGGGAAGTTGTTCAGCTAAGAACTGTAGTTCACCCAACGATGTTTAAGGCAGGCCATATCTCATCTCCCTTTTAAGAATTTCTTTATTAAAGTCAAAGTTTCTCAAAGTTGTGGCTTTATCAGCAGTCCTGTTCAAACCCTCCTTATGAGAAGTTTTTTTCTCCCCTCAACTCTGCAGTCCTATTTTGTTTCTTACTGAAACTTGGCACGAAGCTCAGGCTCCCGACCCATAGCAAGAAATTAAACAACACAGTTTTGCTCATTTGTTTTTGAAAGAGTCAGGAAGTCTCCAGTTTCAGGTTCTTCAGTGTTCTGGCTGAGGAGAAACAATATATGTCAAGCTTCAGAAGCATTCAGTTCTCAATCACTATCTGCAAAGTTAATCAGAGACCTGCCAAAGGCACACTTGGTAAAGTACTCTTGTTATTGGTCTATTACACAAGGCCACGTCCACAAAAACAGACTTTTGGTCAAGAGCTCACTACTTATATAATAATGACTCCCATCTACTTGGAATAAGCCACATCCTACATCCCATGGGCTAACAGAGAAAAATTACTAGATTCCCCCAAAAGATAAAGCAGATGGTAGGGAAACAGCCAACCTACTAAATATTACAATCTCATTCCCACAATACTGTTAGAAGAAAAGAAACATAAGGAAGAAAATAGTTTATTTCTATTTTTGTGCCTTTTCTGATGATTGTTTCAAACAGTACCATCACTATTTAGATGGTGACACTTGTTTTTTTCTAAAACGTGTAGTACTGTGAAATCTCAAAAGGAAAATTATCATATTGGTAAGTTGTTACAGCATAAGCATGCAAAGAAGTGCTCTGAATCCAACTGGTTCCTTAGCAGGAGAGTTTTGACAGGAATGGAGTCCAGTTGCATCCAACCATCTTTTAACACAACACAGTGTAAAAATTATGTATTTAGAAGTTACAACAGCGTCAGGTTTCACATAATTTGCTAAGACTGAAAATTCAACCAAACTTTTAAAATTGTCAGAAATACCACAGTTGCAAGAGGTTCTTATTCGCCTTCAAGGTGGGAGTCATGATTCTTTTCTCTTACACAAATTTAGGCAACTGTGTTCTCTTTTCAGCCTCCTGGCCATCTGTGGAGATGGGGAGGTGTGTGCAGATGTGGGCTCCGAGCAGAACAAGCGACTTGTCTGAGCTCATATTTTTGGCAGCCGCCAATTTCACCCTCACCCACCAGAAGCGGAGAAGTTATCAGCCTTGTCTCCAACCCCCCTTTTCCCAGTGTTTGCCTTTCTTTCTGGCTTTTCTAGAACACTTGTCACCATATTTACCCAAGTACATATATTAGTGGTTTCAAACTAACAGTTTTTGTGACAGAGGGAAACATTTCAGGCCTTTAAAGGGGAACCTGAGACATGAAGAAATGAAATCATGTGGTAAATCCACAGCAGAACCTGAAAAGGAGCCAAATGCTCCCATAATCAATACTTTCAGTTTAATCACCAGACTTCTTCACCAGATCAGTGCTGCTCTGTGCCTGGTTCTGAAGAGTTTATTCTCCGGGCTTTTTATCAATGTCCAGTTGGAGAAAGAACACTCGCAGTTCTCCTGGGCTTGAGCGTGATGCGCCTAACACAACAGCCCCTGTTCCATACATAACAAGTGGCACTTCTACGGCGAAACAGCCACCCATCCTTAAGGTCATCCAAGTGGCATAGCTGACCACTTTGAAGCAACAAATTACATCTCTATATGATTAAATACTGGGACAGCATGACTGGGTAACCAAAGAAACCCTAATGTATTTGTTAAGTCCAATTATCCAGACATCAAATCAAGAGATCATGAAGCTTTAGGACATTAAATAGCTGCTCCACAGTGCACTGCCCTCTGCCCAGCTCCAGGCCAGGCGTAGGACCAGGTCATCAAGAACATAAACAGCTGGCCCTTAAACTTGGCTCCAAATTGATTAAATGTTAACACACATTAGTCAGCACTTTTACATCAACTGATTACACGTTATTTGTTTCTAGGGTTAAGAAAAACATCCACAACCCAATTCTATTCATCTTATCTTGTAAGGTTGCCCGGTGGGACCCTTTATCACCACGCTACATGCTCTAACAGACACACAGACCCAGCAGCGCTCTGGACAGCTGAATCTCCTACCACAGAGAAATCAAATGTTGTTTTTTTCTGTCTAGTACAAGCTATAATCTTTTTTTTTTTTTTTTTTGAAATGGACTTGTGCAACCTTTACTGTAGACTTCCATCCAATGTCCAGGTGATGCATTTAGTACCACCATTCGGGGTTTTGCTAAGCAGGCTGTAAGAAGAGCGGCTGTTCAAATTAAATGCCTTCTTTAGTCCTGCACATACTAGCCAGCAGTTTTAAAAGCTTCACCCATTTCAACAACAGCAACTAAATTCAGCAGGATGCAGCATGCTGGCTTCTTTTCTTGCTCAATTTTGTGTATGCTTTTAAAAGAACAAAGATAGGAACACTCAAGAGACAGCACGTTTATGGGACAGGTTAAATAGGTAGACAGGTAACAAAAGTTTGGGCTGCTACCTCATAACAAAAGCCAGTGCCCTGCAACAAATAGCAAAATTTTTCATGCCTCCTCAAAGGTTAACTCTGTGACTTTACAAAATCCACAGCTAAAGATCCTCCCCCTAAATATATATATATATTTCAGTTTCAGAGTGTTGTTGCCACTAGGATAAACCCTTCTGCAGTGAAATCTCACTAGACAAGATCAGCAGTGTTGCGTGCCCATGAAAATCCTGCTCCCAAGCCTCAAGTGTGTGACTGCTTTGCCAAGGCTCATTTGTAGAAACAGGCAGCCCTTGTTCCCAAACCAGCTCTGCACAGCACCCGTGTCTGTGCTTCACGCTCACCTGGAGCCCATTTGTGCTTTTCCAGGAAGACAGACACTGCCAGCTGAGAGCTATGATTAGGGGAAGACTCTGGTTAAGGTTATAATCATCTGAATTAATGCAATAGCTTGGGAGAAACATTTCCCCATGTAACAACATACCTGTGGCTCAGAGAACACTAAAAACACCTCCGGGCCCAGCGCTTAAAACACTGTGCTAATGCTCTGCTTTGCTGTGCTACAAGTCAAACAAGAAGTACCTTTAGTGAAAGTGTCTCCCCTCCCAGGAATCAGAGGAAGGAGAGAAGTAAAAGCCTCCCAAACCAACTTGTGCTTCTCTGCTCCTGCTATGGGACACGAATGCCTGAGAGGCGGTGGCAGCTCCTCACCACTGAGCTCATTGAGTGCTCAGCTTCGGTCACTGCTTCGCCTGTCACACCACTAACTACATCGGGAAATTCAAGGTCTAAAACCTTAATGGATATTGTTTTCTAAGATTTCTCGAGGTTCTTTGACATCTCTTGACCACCCACTAGTGAGAGTGTTGCTCCCAATCAGCTATTCAAGCATTTAATTTTTCAATAAAGTCAATTTAAAGTAAATGCACAATAAGAATGTGAAGCAGCAAAATTTAATTTACTGTGATAGCCAGACATGCCCCAATTTTATTTTATTTTTAAGCATACAATTAAGAGTAATTCAATTCCCCTATGCAGATATTAAATGGAAGAGAAGCATTGCTGTAAAAAGAGCTTAGTACTATTGGTACACAAACCTTACGACAGATAAATTAGAGCCTAGTAAAACAGCATATAATTTACATTTTGTTATGTCAATCACAAGTAGCATCTTGAGGCTCTTAAGCAGTATGCCAAGCCACAACATAAGAGCACTGCTTTAATTCAACCCGTGCAGCAGGATCACTTAAGTTTCCCCAGTCTGAGAGATCTGCTAAACTGAGGCAGCAACTGGATTTCCTAAGATTATTCCTCCTGTAGGCACCTGTAGTTTGCCAGCACATTGAGAAAACATTTTACTACGAAAGAGAAAAATTTTGCCTAGCTATGAAAAAAATCAATTAAGTAAAACAACGAGGGCATGGGTTTTAATAATCCATGGTCTTTACCACTTGAGAAACCAATCAGCAAATGTGCAGATGGCCCAGTAACAAAGCAGCCTCGGTCGGCTGCATGGAAAATCCACGCGTAGGATTAGGCTCAATTCTTGCTTTTAGCTGGCAGAGCAGGAGGGAGGGAGCAGCTCAGTACCATGCTTTACATACCTTTCAGTAGCAGCAGAACAAACCACATACTCCGAATTTTTTGTAACATTTCTCCTATACCCAGCACCTTGTCTACATTCCTATAGTGCATAGGAAATTAACGGAAAGGTCAGTATATGCCTTGCAAAGCCGAAGTATGAGTACAAGGCAACAGACCAACACGGAGCAAGGTCCAAATCCTCCTTCATTCTGTGATGTTTAACATTAAAGGACTAGAAACATAAGGTAATATAGCTACAAAATAAAGTCCAAAAATACAAAGTGTGAGAAGTCTACCTCACTCATATCATTCGCAACAATTCTTATGCATGCCTTTTCTTAAAGGGACATCAATTTAAAGTTTTTTGAAAAAGCTAAATAGAAACACTGTCTGTGAGTTGACACAGTGCATGCGCCACTATCTATGTCTTCTGTCATCACTGCGCTGTGAAAGACTCGCACATAAGAAGGAAAAACTATACAACTGCCAAGAAATGCAGAAGGACAACTGAAGAAATACTGTCTCTTGTCTTGTAGTTTGTATTAATCATTGCTTTTAATAAAAATAGAAGCAAATATTTTCAGGTAGGACAGCACAGGCTTCTCTTTCCTTAAATATCAAGTGCTAAGTTTCTATTTGCCAAGTGCACACTGCAAGTACAACATACGCAGTAAAACTATGATTCCTGTAGAAACGTTTGAGATTTGCATTTTTCTGCCATTTAAATCTGTAACTGTAATTTTCACGTTGCTTTAAGCAGGATTTTTCCCTTTAATTTCATGGCTGCGGCGTATACAGCAGTAAAATCACCTTCACTTGCCAATATTGCTCAGTTTACAGCAAATCCAGGACACTGCCTCAGCCAAGTGCTCCTCATGCATATGTTGTCAGAACAGAAAAGCCTCCTCTCCCTGACCTCGATACAAAATAAGTTACAGAAATCAAAATGCGGTGCTCCAGTCCTCTGCTGGCATGGCTACATTTATCTTAAACCCTAACCCACCAACAGCTGCCAGCTGCCCTGTTCGGCACAGACAGGACCCCGGCCTGCACACCTTCTGAGCGCCTCCTGCAACGCTGGCACCTCTGGCGGATGCTTCCCCTCCCTGGCTCCAGGTATTCGCCCTCATCCAGCCCAAGCTACAGAAATCCTCAAACTGCCTGCTTTTCTTGCAGCTCCATATTTATACTCACCCCTAGAAGCGGCCAGCGTGCCTACACACATCAGCACAGCCAAGGACGAGACCCTGCAAACTTTTCTTTCTGTTCCAACAGGTCCGTCAGTGAGCACGCTCACGGTGGCTTTTTACACACACGCAAGCTTGTTAACCAGCCAGGGCATTTCCCTCTCCCTTCTTTCCAGCCATGGACGTGCTCTTCAAAGAGCTCTATTTACATGCCAAGTTACAAAGTTCAGCTGCTTCCAAAGCAACGTGGAAAAAGTGCAGCTTTTATGATTCTACAGTGAGGCTTTTTCACAAGATGAAGCAGCCTGGACTAGCTCCCCCCTCCCCTTTTTCCTTTACTCTCCCCTCCTCCCCCAACAGGTTTCACTTTTTAGATGAGACAGTTCAAAAAAATGCCTGCCCAGCCACAGACCTCGGAGGAACAGAGTGGCTTCAAAAGAAAAGAGCTCTGCAACCTTAAGCATCACTGCTACCGAATGAACACCCATGGGAAAGACTCTGCTCACAAGCTGGAAACCAGTTCCCAAACTCTGCATCTGCACCGAGTTTCAGTTCTACGCTAATATTTACGGAAGGCATGCCTTTTGCCCTCTGCTCCCACACTGCTCCTCTCCGCCCAATGGCTTTCTATACGATTGCTTAGCTAGCTCAAGCCTCTGTTGTAGGGATCTGCACACGAGGTCCACCTTGTCTTACACCTTTCCACTTGCCTACCACTTCTTCTCACTTGCAATTGGTTTTACAGCAGCAGCAACCAGAAGCAGCTGGAATTCCATCTTCTAGGACAAGCCATGAGGCTGGACTCAGCAACCTTCAGTCACCAGCTGGGGCTCACCCAAACACAGGGGTATTTCTAGGTAGAAGTTTCATCCAGTTCCAAGAAATTCAGTCCTAGATTCCTACCTTCCATTTAGCCCGTGAACCCTTGGGAACAAGACCTGGTGCTTCCTCAGCATCCTCTTTGGGAGGAGACGACAATACTGTCGATAGTTCAATAATAGCGATCGGCGTGGACGAACGGCCCTTTTATAAAACAGGAGTAAGAAACTTTGCCAGAACAAAAGATTCTACGAGGAATGCGAAAACAGCACTAGACTTGTGCTATCAACGACAAGATAATGAGAAACAGAAAACAAAATATTAAAACCTGACCATTAGCGATCCGTACCCACTCTTTTCCCTATTCCTTCCTTCATTCTACACTAATGTGAAGCAGAAGAAAATGATTGGAAAGTTCCAGAGAGACAAAATGACACACGCCAAGAACTTCCAGAGTCCAACTTCCTAAAAATGACCAGGAACGTAGTACAAGTCACAGCCAGCCCGTTTGCTGACACGGCCTTCTACTACTTCTTCTCCAGACTGGCAGGAAATAACCTCAACCCATCCTTTACACATTTTTGATGGCCCATCTAAGAGGCAGACTATCCAAATTCTTGGAGAACTCTTCTGCTTTCTGAGAGGCTGCAAGCAACCAGCACACACTTATAAAGGAAAACACCAGTACAACCTCTACGGACACAGCCAGGCCTTACTCCTTCCCTCAGATATTTTCAAGGCCTCCCCCTGTCCCCCACCACAGGCAGCACTTTTCCACCTTCACTCCCTTGCTGCAAACACCAGGCCCTCTCTGCCTCCTCAGTTGCTTCCTTTGGGTCTCCCAAAGAGAGGTCATCACATCCTCAAAACCAAAATACAGCGAGACCAAAGTTTTCAGAGTCCTTCCTTCCCTGTTCTTTCCAAGAACAGATAATTATTCTGCACGAGTGAAGGAAGTGAGGTTAACTTTCTGCCTTTACTGGGTTTCAGATGCTTGCCAGGACACACGGCTGTGTAAGCACAACTATTTTGACTTACGTTCCAGTGGTGCAAGCACTTTTTAGAACTGGAGATCTGAAACACCTTACGTCACGTTACGACCACCTGACAGCAGCGTGCACCTCAGTCTTCCCTCGCCTTAACCACGCTCAGAAACGTTAAGTCTTCTGTAAGAAATACCCTAAGCCTTGTATGGAAAATGAAAGGTCTGTAGGACACAGCCACGCAAATTCAGACCCATCCCAACTCCACCATTTTACCAGCCCTTCCAACGCTCTGCTCTGTGCTCTTTGGAGCAGGACGTTCTCCCCGTCCTTTCTGGGATCGCACAGCGCCGTGGGATCACCAGGGAGCCCTTTGGCCGGGCAGCGGCACATCCAGCCCCACACAGAACTGGCGTTTTGCCCCCCCTGGGGACCCTCCAGCGGATCCCCAGCCTCAGAACTTCTCCCCTGCACACCAAGCAGCGGCTCCACAGCCCCCGGCGCGGGGCGAACCCAGGAAGGGGAATAAAAGGTAACAAACCCCGACCCCAACCCGACCCCAACCCCAGCGCGGGGCAGGGCGCGGGCGGCTCCTCCCGCACCCCGCGGGGCTGCGGCGCTGGGGGGGCCCCGGGGACGCACCGGGGGGGGGCCGGGGCCGGGCTCCCCCCCCCCCGCCCCCCGTTGGCCCCGCGCCGCCCCCAGCCCCCCCCCCCGCGCTAACGGCCCCTCAGGGCGCGCGGCCGCACCCCCCCTTCCCTCACATCTCCCCCCCCCACCCCAACGGTCCCAACGGTCCCAACGGTCCTAACGGTCCCCACGCCCCCCCCCGGCCCTAACGGCCCCGCCGCCCCCGTCCTGCCCTTGCCTGCTGCCCGCAGTGCCCGGTGCAGTGGGCGGAGCGGTGCCCGGCGCCCGCCTCCCCTCAGGGTAGCACCGAGCCCCCTCCCCCCCCCCCCTCACCACCGGTCCCCCCCCGTCCCCGCTCCCCCCCCCCCCCTCACCCCGCCGGCCGCCGGCCCCGCCGCAGCCCCCGGCCCGGCCCGGCCCCGTCCGGCTCCTCCGGCTCCGCAGCGGCGAGCGGGGCTCGGGCACGTGACAGCGCCCCGCGCCCCCATAGGCTGCGGCTGCCGGGCAACGTGAGCCCGCCCCCTGCCTGCACCTGAGAGGGAGCCTTACGCCGCCGGCGTAGAGGGATGCCGCGCCGCCGCGCAGAGTGCGTAGCGGAGCCCCGCCGGGCCGCCCGCTCCTCCTCCCCACCCTCTCTCCCTCCCTCCCCTCACCGCGGCGGCCTCGCGGGGCTGACGTAAAGGTGCTCGGCCCGGCCCTACCTGCGGCCGCCGCGCCCCGCGTACCCCGCCTTAGCCCCGGCCGCCGCCCGCGGGGAGCGCTCCCGGCGCCTCAGGGAGCTCCCGCGGCCGTGCGAGGCGGGAGCGGCCGAGCCCGCAGCTCGGTACGCCGCTTGCGTAAAGCCCCTCAAAGAGGGCAGTGTTCCTTACGGAATCTCCGTAACGCCGCCGAGGCGGGCGCTGCACCTGAGAGGCTTCCCGTTGCGCAAGTGGCGTAGGTGCCGGCGTGCCGTGCGCAGGGTACGCAAGCGGCGCGGCGGGGCCTGGCGGAGGCGGCCGCAGGTGCGCGCGGGGAGCCGCGGCCACGGCCCCTCAGAGCGGGGGCGCCGCGGCCCCGCCTCAGGGCGCTCCTGTGAGGGCCGGTCCCGGGCCGTGCCCGTCCCGTCCCCGCCCGGCCGCTCGGCTCGGACAGGGCCCGGCCCGGGGTGAGGTGTGAGGTGAGGCCCCGGCGCTTCCCCAGCCCCTCGGTGGGAGGGAGCGGCCTGCGCTGCGCTGAGGAGCGGGGTGACCGTGCGGGCTGCTCGCCACACGGATCCCGCAGCGGCTGTCAGGCCGTTAAAATCAGGACTTGTGGGTGAGCCTGGGCAGGGTGGGCGCCACAAGGAATACAGCGTGCAGTAATACACGTCTTTCTCCTCTAGAAATCAAGACAAAGGCTGACGTTCTCAGTTCCAGTTAGATTTCAGCTGCCCTGTGGTAATTCTTCCCAGCCCCAGACATCTGACGGTTCTAGAGCTCCATCTGCCACGGGCACTAACACAAAGTCAGAGAGAGAGTTCCAGTAATGTGCTTCAAACGCTTCAGAGCAGCGCTAGCATGCTGAAACCTTTAGGTATGAGGAGGGAAGATTGGGTCTGGGTTTTTTTGTTTGTTGGTATGCGTGTCAAAGAACCTCAGTACTTCTGCTTCAACATTCAAATGGCCAATATCATTACATTTGAGTGCCTCAAATGAGGATATTTGACCCATAATTTGTGCAAAAATATTATTTTTTCCTCTCAAGACTTGGCACTCCAGGATCAATGTAAGAGACAAATGTTTCCAGAGCTGTTTGCGCGAGCGCTTCAAAATTTCTGCAAGGTTTTCTAGTTTAAGTGCCTTTCAGGCTCAGCTTTGAACATATTAGTTCATGGCGATTGTACTATGTAATATAATTTCTCACACTTTTCAAAACCATAGGCTGCAGGGATGAAAGGCAATTGACTGGGGAGTGCCATGCCAAACTAATCAACGTGCAACATGCTGTGCTAAAGCAGCCTGTGAGGGAACTTTGGTAAAAGGCTGTAGTTTTTGGAATTCTGCAGTGCTGAAGATAAGCAGTAACGTTCATTCTAAAGAGAAGTAGAAAACACACGTGCATGAATAACTTTACATGTAGTGGGAGGCCTAGCTTGTTCAAACTGAACCGCTGATAGTTTGTAGGCTTCTTTGCAAGGCTGTGGTGTCAAGGGGATGCTTGAACATTATCTGGTATTTTTGAATTTTCCCAGCATCCCCTAAACAACTGAGGGAATCACAAAGGCTGTAGAGACACAGAGACAAAAAATGAGCTGAAGCACTTTGCCAGAGGTAACACGCCCAACTCATGTAGTCTGGGTTAGACTTCCAAGCTGAGTATGGAAAGGAAACTCACAACCTGAGTACTGCACAGCGATTTCTTCTTTCTCCTGAATGGTCAGACTAGCTGAGGGTGGTCTGACTTGTGCTGTGTAGATTTTGTACTGTGACAAGTATATAATGGGTTATAACCAGTTATATGGAAAAACATACCGATCTGAGATGTTAATGTAGAGCACACAGAGTAAGTGACTGAACTCTTCTATTTATTTCAGAGACATTTAATATAGAATTAGCTTGTAAAAATATCCATGCCAAGACTGATTTTACAGCTTGCAGATCTCATATGTGGTTATGTTGCATTCTGTACATCTGATAATTTTATTACCAGTATTAAATAAAAAATAGAGGAAAGGAAGGGGTTGGTGTATATGACCAACAGTTCTCATGGGGACCGAAACCAACCAAACAAAAGCCAGAATAACAGAGGAACTCTTTGCAAGAAGCTGTTGATAGTTACTGATTTTAAGCTTGGAATGAACCAGGCACTGAGATCCTGTGAGGCAGCCCCATGGGACGGTGTACTTGGATGATCCAGCATCAGCTACAAATGCTACATTGAGGACTAAATGGCTATTAGCTGTAGCAAAGAGAAAAATCCTACGTGAGCAAGGATGAAATGTAACCTATCAATTTTCAAGTGTCTGGTATTGTTTACAGACAAATGGGCATGTTCACATAGTGCCTGAGGGAAGAGGCATTCTCTTGTTATAACACAGAAAAGAAATCTCTGTTTGAGACTTGCCATTGTCCAGTGACCCAGTTCTTTACAGATTTCAAATTCTGCCTTCAGACATATGTACCAAAGTTAATGGGATTTGTGCAAAAGTATCTGAGGACAGACTTTGAATTGGAAAAAAAAAAAAAAAAAGCTGTTTGAGGCATATATTTTAGAAATCTTCATGAAAAAAAAAACAAAAAACAAAAAACTCTTTATATGTGCAATTAGTTTCTTCAGGTTCTAAGAACTAAAAAAAAAACAACAAACAAAAACAACAGAGAATTTGAAAACGAACTTGTTTGACTTTACATCTTTTTAACCTATAAAACCAAATAATTTCATGTGCTTAACTTTAATTTCAGTGGGAGTAATGACATTTAATGTGACCGTTTGCATGCTTTGAAGTTTGGCAGTGTCTGAATACTTTCCACACAGGAGACTTGGATTTAGACAGGTGATAAGTTAAGATGATGGTTTGCAACTGCAAAGTATTTTGAAGAAAATACTGAAGTTTGACAAAGCAGCTCATCTTTAATGATAGGAATGAAGTCAGAAACAATTCCATATAATGTAAAACAATGTCTAGAGCTTTGTTACATCTTGTATATTTGGTAGTAAGGAGAAAAGTAACGAAGGGAAGTAGAATGCCAAAGGATACAGGAAACAAAGTGGAAAGTCATGATGTCATCTGGCTTCTACAGGAAAAAAAATAAAAGAGCAGAAGGTGAAGGTTAAAGGGTTGTAATGTAAGCAACATGAAGTAGATGGAGAGTGGATTAAAGCAGTAGTCATGAAAGGTAAACATAAAACAAAGTCCCTATCTTTGTAGGGCAACTGTGCAGATATTAAAACCAATATTTCTGCAAATCTGCATTAAAATCAAAAGCTCAGTACCTGTGTAGTCAATTTGTGGTTGTGGTCCGGAGTGCGGGAAGGGAAAAACCAGCATCTCAGAAGAAGGGAGAGAATCAAACAGATGACTTTCTGGGGTAGAGGCTACTTAAAAATCTCAAATCTATGCTGCAAAACAAATGACAGTATGTGTGAATCTGATTCTTTGTGTACCTAAGTCATTACTAAGAGTTTGACAGATTACTCACTAGTATTTTGTGTAATCCTGAACGATAGTTGTTTAGTTGTTTGACTTTGGACTGGAAGCAAAGGAGATAAAATTGTACTGGAGGAAAATTAGACTCCGAGGGGAGAAATCATACAGTGAAATGTGCCACAGTGCTCTTCAGGTCCCAGAGCAGGCTCTGTGGGGTTACATTTCAGAGATCTTTTTAGCGATAGGGATGAGGATCAGCCTGAAAAGCAAGCAGAACTGGAACCAAGTAAGTGGGAAACACTTTCAGGTTATGACTAATGCAATTATTAGAGACTACTGCATGCGCTGAGGTGGATTTAGCTTCAAATAAGAACAGAAGCTATGCCATGTGTGATTGATTCCAGGTTGGGTTACAATTTAGAAGTGCAATTAGTGAGTCATTTGCTATTTTGTATCAATTATTAAAAACAACAAAGGTCTAGGTTAAAAAAAAAAAAGGTGCATATTCCAGTCTGTGCTACTCTACCTGTTAATCTTCTGACTCCACGTCTTTGTTTAATGTCTTAGCTTTGCAGAGTGTTGTGATGTAGTGCTCCTCCTATTAACAAGTGAATTTCTGAGCTCTGTACCAGCACTCAGCATATCAGTCCCTTTGGTCTGCCCCCATCACTGCATCCCTTACTCCTTTCTTTGGCTAGAACCAGCCCAGGTGAAGTTGTCTGTAGTGAACCTGCACATCAGCAGCTTCCTGAACCAAAAGTGCTTTCATCTTGTCTTTATAGATGCTGTTTAGGACACGGCGCAGTGTAGCTAGTCTTGGGCATCCCAACATCTAGCTGGTTCTGCGGGCTGTGCTGCCGTCAGTCCCCTTGTTCCCTCACCATCCCCTGGCAGCTGCTGAGCCTGTAACTCCAACTTTCCACTGGTGCTCATGACAAAACGCAGAGCAGTGAACAGCTGGCTTTGAAACTGAGCATGCTTATGCAGACGTCTTTTCTGCTGAGGTTGTTTTGTTGTGGCAGGTATTCCAGGTGTGTTTCCTGAGAAATTAAAGCTATGGAGTTAACTTAATACTTTTTTTTTTTTAAATACCTGTAGCGTCCCCCAAGAGGGGAAAGAGAATTTTTTAGGACTGTTGCAGTATTGCTTATCACTTGCATATGTTGTCACGTGTGAACATAGGTCAGTGTGGAGGAAAAAAAAGTAATTTTGATTCTTGTCTCAAAGTGTTTCTGCAAGTTGGTAGAACTTAAATTCTTGCTGATAGTATGATGTCAGTCCCTACTGAGAGGCAAGTGAGAAGGAGCAGTAGTTACTGGCGTTTGACATCACTCGTACAACAATTGTGGACCTTCAGGGGAAAACAGAAAACATGTAACAACCTTAAATGAGCATTTAATTAAAATTTCTGATAAAGGTGAGGCAGTAATCATCTGAAGTCTCCTGATCCTTAGCATCTCTCCCTTGGGAAATGGGGTGTTGTTATATGATCTGACTTCTAACATTTGTCTTTTATCATGAAAGGAAGTGCTTTCACCTGTTGTGTGCACAGATAAATATTTTGATGTACATTCGGAGGAAAATTTGTGTCTTTCTAGAGAAATGGTTATACAGTTGTCAGGGTAATGACTTTCAGGGAGGAATGTGATTGGACAAGAGAAAGGAAGACAGCAGTTCGGTGAAGGGTCTCAGTTTGATATATTACATTGTTCTTGGTTTTGTTTTCCTTTATCTTTGAAGTTTAGGACAGAAAACCTGCCATCATCCCAGAGTAGCAACACCCTGGGTGGCCTTTTTATCACTAAGTCAGAGTAACTGGGCAGGACCGTGCCTCCACTGTAAAGAGACCCTGTCACAGAGGAGGTTTTCCAGGTCAAGATTAAAAGCAAAATATCTATCGTCACGTGAGCCTTTCTACTGCGCCCATATTTTTCTAAATGCTTGTGGCTTATCTTTAATGTTTGTACTGCTATCAAAAATAAACCCAGCTTCCATCTCCGCGGGTGTTGTATGTAACGTCAACACTGAATAGGCTTTTTCATTCTTAAATGCTAATTTTCTTTCCGTTTTCAATCTGTTTCTGGTACAAAAGGTTTTTGTTTTCAGTGCTTTTTTTTTTTTTCTCTTTTGTTTTGTGACTGCATGTTTTCTTCTCCCCATATCTGTTTTTGTCTATAGCAGTCTGTATTTTTTGATGAAAGCAATAGCTGAGTGTCCATCAATGACCCTGAAGCCTAGAGCCGGAGTCAGAGTTTGTGTGAGTGCAGCTGGCGATACAGTCATAATAAGAAACAAAGCAGAAGAAAAAAGCTTTTACCAAGATTCATTTTCATCAACAGAAAGAGGAGAATTCTTAGGAATAAGAGTAGTCAGACAAAAATAAAAAGCTTTGAACCATGCTCAGAAATCCAGTCTAAAAGTCTTGCTGTAATGAGGACTGTGGTTATAATGCAGTAGTTTTACAACATCATTAAAAAATTTGTGAGACTACAACAAGAATTCAATAGCATTTGGAAAATGTTCACAGGCATAAAATTCCCTTGGCATAAAATCCTGGCCTTGCTGAAGCTGGTGCGAGTATTTCCTGAATGGAGTGCTGTCCAGATCCAGGAGCTCAGCATGGGGACAGGACAGTTCCTGATGTTTATTCATCCTTGAGTAGTAAAACTTTGGAGCAAACAGATGTGGTCCTGTACACCAAAACCTAGATCTGACAAATGAGTATTGATATATACATATATATATGTATCTCTCTCTAACTAGAATCATGGGAGAAGACATACCTTATAATGTTTTACCTTTTTCATGATGTTGTGATGTGTTCCTTGTGTTGTATAAACTAGAAGCAGCCTGTCAGTGTTTGAGAATATTTACCCAAAATGCTGCTGCTTAACTACCTGGTATTATCATATAAAGTGATAAATGGAGAGAGATCTGCAACAGGTACGGGTCATCTTCCAGACATTAGGTGTGTACCTCAAAATTTCGTAAACTTCGATTGATATCCTGAGGTGTTGTCTAGATGTAGAGTACGCAGTAGCTGGAGATTTCAGTAAGCCTTTACTAGCGAACGAGTTGTGTGTGCTGCTGGAGCAGCAGGAAGATTTGTATGTCTGCGTCATATGAGTTATGTAGATGGAAATGCTGATCATCAATTTTGAAGTGTATCAGATTTCCCCATTAAGGGAAAGTTGAGCCCAGTCTGTAAAGATGATCCTCGGGGCAGCCCAAAGTGTTTGGTAGGGCAGATACCCTCATGACGATCACACAGCAGCAAAGAAGCTCCCAGGGTTTACCTGCCCAAATGCAAGCCTGAAGCAGTCAGGTCATTAGTCTCAGCAGTCTAATCAGCTGTAATTTAGAGTCTTCCAACCAGATCTGGGTAGGAAACTTTTTCTTCTCCTAAGCCATTTTGAGGAAGCAGGAGCCTGTACAGATGTGGAAGGTGGAGTTACTGTGTAAGAATGTGGAAATAAGTGAATTAAATGTTTAAAAATGTAGAAGACCAATTTCCCTGCTGAGGCTGAAGAGACTGCAGGTTGGAGGCCTCCTTGAGGGAAGACAGTAAAGGACTTTAAAGTCAGACAAGCTGTCTCTGTAACGGGGTAAGGCAGTGGGGCAGGTACCTCCTCTAGGTATGACAGGGCAATGTGCTGGAGTAGGGTAGATGTCATAAAATAGATTAAACCTGAGACATCCAAACAGATATACTGCTGTATTTTCACTAGAGTATATTTTACATTCATTTTCTCATTGTTAGTGCAGCACATCTGTGAGTGTTGAAGTGCCTCATGCTGCACGTGGTCTTTGCTCCATGGCTCAGATTTGCCCCGAGGAGCTGGGGAGGCCCCGTCCCTGGCAGGGCTCAAGGCCAGGCTGGATGGGGCTGGGGGCAGCCTGGGCTAGCGGAAGGTGGAACCAGATGGTTGTAAAGGTCCCTTCCAACCCAACCCATTCTGTGATTAGAAGATAGATTCCAAGTCCTCAATTTCAGATTGTCTTGCATTAGACTGGGAGAATGAAGGCTTTCGTTATATCTTCTTTTTTTTTTTTTTTTTTCCCCAATTAACGTACCAAGTACCTTTGATGTAGATATGTGTTGTTATCCTATTTTTTTTCCTATTCTGGATACTGTTTGTCAGTTCTGCCTCTTACGCTTCGGTGTGCAGTGTCCTATCATTTAACTCAACAAATGAATGTAAAAATCCTATTATACACAGATGTTCACGGAGCTGTGACTTTTTATTTATCCCACTTGCTATTTGATAACCTACATGATTTTAGCTCTTCTGATTACTTATTTAAGGGCTATTGATCTCTCAGGTTCCTTCTGAGGGGCTGCACAGAACAGTGGATCACACAAATCGCATGATAGCTGCCTGCAAATTCAGGCAAGCCGAGAGACTGCTGTAACAGTGTAGTAACAAGGCAAGTGGCTTATCGCAGGCTAAGTTCTATGTGAAATATTTATGTACTGATTTAAATACTAAAGACCTGGAGTTCATGTAATACTGGGAATACAGCTATAGGACAGTCCACCGTTGAATCTTCTTAGCAATT
This sequence comes from Aythya fuligula, assembly GCF_009819795.1. NCBI lineage: Eukaryota > Metazoa > Chordata > Aves > Anseriformes > Anatidae > Aythya > Aythya fuligula. Next base: position 1,794,154 of record NC_045577.1, on the reverse strand, counting down.
TTGATCACGCTTAAATGTTACTGATAATGTTACTCTCCCTTTGCTAATAAAACCCAGGAAAACTTTTCTGAGATTCAGTAAAGGTTTCTTTTAATTTATTTTTGCATATTCACAATTAATCTTTACAGACTAACTAATCACAAGTTTGCTAGGTGATTAAGTGAGATGTGTGAAAAGCAGAAAATATTTTAAAGGATAATTTCGTATGGGGCACTAACAAACACTCATAGCTTGAAACCAGCATGGTGTATTTGCTGTAGATATTTAGTGTAACAAGGATTCACTGTATGTAAAATTAAACTGTTCTTAAATTAATGGAAAATTGTAAATGGGGAAGACAAAGGAAAGAGGAGATTTTCCTGTATCCTTTCCGTCCTCCATTTTGCATCCTGCAGTTAGTAACCAGCCTGAGTATCAGCACTCCCACTGGATAACAATCTTCCAGGTTTGTGCTGCTTTTACCCTGAAGCATAACTGTTCTTCCCAAGGGACAGGCAGAATGCAGTCAATGCTGCTTCTCTATTCTGTACTCACTAATTGATCTCTGGCTTGGTGACTTCCAGCAAGGTCACAGAATTGGCAGCTAAAAAAACCAACGTCCTGTGGAAAATTTAAAGGGAAAGAGTAGAAGTACATAACACGGGCTGGTTTTTTAATATATATATTATAAATAATTATTTATAAATATAATCAAAGATCCTACAAATAAATATAATTCTGCAGTAGTCTAAAACTTGGATAGAACCGGTACCAGCAGTTTGCCCACTGTGACCTGTTTCTTGGGTTTGTGAGTGATGCCTGAAAGCTGCTCTGTTCTCTCTGTAACTCTGCTTCTGTCTCCGTTCTAACAGGGCATCAGCAGTCTAAGTATAGTTCAAATCCTGTAAAGGTAGAATGATTTCTAAGCAAGTACAGTTTGATCTTCTCCAGTTTTCTTTGCAGAAGGCTTGTCATCATGCTGGTCTTCAGAGACACCCAGGTGTGCTTTCTGCAAAAGGGCTTGAAATCATACTCTGCTTCCTCAGGAACAACTGATTCGTTCAAGCATTTTATTGTTTGAATGGTGATTGAAATTTGGTTAAAACACAAAATACCTGAACTGTCAGTCTCCAAATGCCAGCCTGTATCGCTCATTTAGACACTGTACAAGTAGTGCTCACTGTCTTTGTTATTGTTACAGTAATGCGCCTTTTACAGTGCTCTGAATGCTGGCGGCAGTGCTCAGCAGGTAGCAGTACAATGAGCACAGCCCGTGTTCCAGGGCCACATACGGTCTGTTACGCTGTTGAGCCATTCTAAGGATATTTACGTGCTTTTTTTTAAAGCTGTGTAGCATGCTGCATGTGTCTGGTCTAGCAGAAACATGGGAGAAATGCAAATCAAAAGGTGCATTAGTGAAACATCAGTGCTTACATATATGAAAGGCGGAAGAATGCACAAGGTTTGAGTAAGGGAAATAGTCCAAACTGCATTGCCAGACTGGAATCCTCGGGGTAGAATGAAGGGATTTTATGAGGGGTGTAGCAGAGACTGGAAAAGCTCTTTGGTTGACCGGGTGCAACTGGTGTGGGATACATATGGGCATCTTCTGAAAATGTTGTGAAGATACAGATCTGTTGTAGGAAGAAGCTAGAGAGGCTTTGGATGGATGCAGAGGCCAATGCTGTTGGCATCATAAGTTAAGAGCTTGGATACCCTGGTGCTAAGAGCCATATGAATAGGAAACATATGTTTTATTACCTGGGAACTCCTCCGTGCAGATTTGTGTTCTCACCTGAGCTTTTCCAAAAGAAAGGCTTGCAGCAATTCAGCAAATCCTGGATTTATTGTATTATGTAATAATGTTCCAAGTGACATCATTTTGAATTACTGGAAGTTTGGTAGATGGCATGTTTGATCCCTGCAGTAACTACTCCCATTGCGAATTTGTGAATTGTGCAGAAGAGTTGGTTTCTCTCCTACATGTACACAGTTAGTCTGCTCTGAATGTTAGCTCATATTTATTTCTTCATGGAAAGCTAACACATCTTCAGTAGCAGCAATAATTATTCTAGAGCCTGAAAGTTACCAGTATCAAAACATCTTGGTGTTTTCATGCTCCTTTTCTCAGCAACCATTTAGTGTGTCAGAAGAGGCCCCGAATATTTGGATTAATGCATGCTTTGTAAATAGAGCACTCCTATTTGATGAAGTGCAGCTGGTATACACAGAGCCAGCTTGGCTAACCTGGTAAGTCAGCTAGATGAAGTTTAATTAAAGTTTTATGAAATGGTTTATACTGAGATGATCTTTAATTATGTCAGTGTTTCTAGATTAGAGTTTGTTTGTGTGGACTAAACAAACAGTAACAGCTATGGTTAGGTGAAATTATCATTATTCAGGAGGCTGAGTTATTTATTTCTGAGGTTAAATGCCTGTGGTTTATAAACTCTGTCCTGAACTTCAACTTGTACAATCTGTACAAAGATTCCTGTCAGAAAAAAAAACAGTTGACAGAAGTGACTTGGCCTTGAAAAGCCTTTTTCCTAATCCTGCTCTGCTAAATACCGTCCAGTTGGAAGCGTTCTGGCTTGCAGCTTGTCAGCAGGGATGTTCTGGAACCGTGTGTGTAACTTTCTCTGACTGCCACTGGAATTATTGTGGAGTTGGAGACTTGGGTAGAGAGGAGTAAATGCCGGGGTCCCAAATGTGTAGGGAGCAGAAAGTCCTGTGGCCAAAGTTAGGCATAAACTCAGCTCCGGGTTCAGCTTGGTCCTTCTGTAAAAGTCCTGCAAAGGTGAATTTGTCTGCTCCCTGTCGCTTGTAGATCAGGTGGGTAGTTATTGCTGTGTGCATTTATCAGTTCGCAATGTTGTGATGGTTTCAAAAAGATTCTGAAACAAGAAGGGGAAAACACAGATGCAGAAAAGGAAATGTAAATTCAGTCATGTAAATTCAGGTAGGTCCCTTGACTTGCTCCCTTGCTCCTGTGTTGGGCAAAACCACTGCAGTCATGGGGTTGCTCCTCTCAAGGGAAAGAAGGTTGTGGCCATAGAATCAAAAACTTTAGCAGCATATGTATAATAAAATATACAGCTTCCTCACATGTGGAATGATGAGCTAGGTCTCATGAGGCTGACAGCAGCATCTGGTTGGAGAATACTGTTTATTCACATTGTGAAAGGAATCACAGTTAGGAGCATACACCGTGCTTACAATTGCTCTCAGTAAAATAGCAATCGAATTATCTGCTAAAGGCTTAAAGATTAGACACAATGTTTTTGGAAGAGGGTGTGGAACAAGCTTAATTCCATAACTGCAGGAAATCCATTTTCTGTTCATTGTGACTTGCAGCAAACAGTTTGGTGGTTCAGAACTTCTAATGCTCTTTCTTGTACAAAGATAGCTGCTGGTGTTTGATGTTTTAACTCGTGTGAGACGTGCTGCCGCAGAGAGGAGGCAGAAAATGGATGTGTTAAATTATCACGAACCCCCGAGCTAATACGGTTTATTCTACTACAACTCGAAGTGATTAATTGAATAAATGTTTGTTTGAATCTTTAATTTGTCTATAAATATGGATAGTAATTAATGCGGCGGCAAGAAATTATCTTCAGAGTCACCTTGAGCAGAGAATAAGCATGCACGATGCATTCCTGGGAACCAGGAACGTGCTGATGGTATCCAACCTCTGCCACCAAGTGGCAGCGGGGTATCACTGCCCGGCATTGGCCCCAGCCGGAGGAGGCCTGGCAGCAGGGCTGCGCTGCTCAGCCTGCCAGCATGGCCCTGGTTTCAAGGGAAGAAGGGCATCGTGCTAAGGGGAAGGAAGACAAAAGCAGATTCTTTAAGCAAAAGTAGACCTGAAGTTTCAGAAGTTTTTCTCAGCGCAAAGCAAACACCAGCCTGCATGCGTGACTCTGACAGCTGCTGTTTTCTGCTTCAAACTTGTGCTGGGGGAGCAGCATTCAGTATTTTGCTCAGTGCAGGGTACAGACCTAATCTAGAGAAGCAGCAGGGTGGGGAGAATGCTTCTGGCTGCTGTCTGATGAAATGAACGAGGAGAGATCAACCTGTAAAACGCTCAGAGGGTTAGTCGTTTATCTACGAAAAACAGAAGAAATGGAAAGAAGGGGATGGGATTAAGGATAGACCAGAGATGGGAGCTTTTATACTGAAGGGATCATTTGTGTATGTGTATGGTACTTATAGATTCATTCTAGGCAGAACTTGATACAGTGATTAATGTAGGTGTTAGCACCACTGCGTGTGATGCTGACATGACAACACTGGAAAAAAAAAAGAAAAAGAAAAAAAACCCTTTTGTTTCCACGTGACAGTAGAACTAGATTATATGAACGTTATGAGAGCTGATTCATTTCTGTCCTTCACAGAAAATGGCAGAGATGTAAATATTGAATTAGAATAGCAAGAGCAGTCATGCTTTTCAACAGAATAGTAAAACTACTGATTAGAGCAAGTCCCAAAATAATCTGAACAGTTCTGGGGTTTGGCATATGTTGTAAAACCACTGCCTGATGTGAAAAACACAGTGTGTATTCTGTATTTAAACACTTCGCATCTACTGTAGAGAGGCTGCTAGAGTGGTGAACAGGTTAGGCCTTGTAGGCTTATAGGTGTAAAGTGCTTACATGTTAGGTTATTCTTGAACAGAATTTGGGCTAAATAAGAGTACAGCGGGATACAGGAGGAAGTTTTTGCTCACCAGCAAAGTGTTTTCTTCTGAGAGGGCTGCAGTCAATTACTTGCAGTGAGGACGGGTACACAGATCGTCCCTGGGAACGGCAGCAGCCTGGTCAGCCAGGGCAAACCCGTCGTAGGGCATTTTCCTGTCTTACCCTGGGTGAGGAGGCATTGCTGCACAGGGCTGTTTTTTTCCAGCAGAATTCCTGTGTGCCCTCTGTTCAATACATAATTCAGACGCGATGCATAATTAAAGGACTATAAGGCAGCACTTACTCGTGTGTATTTAAATTACTTGGTAAGGCAGCGATGGTGTTGGCCGTGTCTGTGCTTTGCTTTGCCTGTTCCTGTAGAATGTTGAAGAATGGGAACCATCCAAAGTCCAGCATTTTCAAAGCTAGGAAAAAACCCTAACTTTTTTTTCCACTCGAAGTGTAAAGATCTTGCAGAAACGGTAAAAAACCCTGCACTGAACCACTTAGACTAGCACCCCTCCTAGGAACAGCATCTAGGGAGTAGATGAGTGTGTAACATCTGTTGTCTCACAGCGGTCTGCAACGAAGAGTGGCTTACATGTGAAATGAAGAGGAACAAAGAGTCCTGCCTCTTGAACCTCCTCACTTCCTTTCTGTTCTGTTCTCTTTCCTTTGGAGCAGAGGTTTGTGACTGATCCTGTTACAGGACTCAGTGGGCTGGGCTGGGAGCAGGGCTCTTTAAGGAAAGCATTTTTAGGTGCCCTGGGCCTTTTGTTTCAAACATTGGACAAGTAACATTTCCTATATTTAATCACCATCAAGCAAAGTGATCGGATACAGACTATTTTGAGTGACTGATGTCTCTGCTTTCACAACCCACTCAGACACCTATGAACAAAAAAGCCTCCTTTCTTTGAACAATGCAGTATTGCCAAATATTTTGGTTTGTTTTGGCTGCTGGGATTGGGGATAAACTAGCATTGGGAAGATCTGTTCAGAGATCAGTCTGTTTAAACAAACAAAAACTCTTCAGACACTTGATGAAGATGTGGCAAATGCTGCTTCTCTGCTCTGAGCACCAGAAGATTAGGCTGTAACTATGAAGAAAACATCAGTTATGTTGAGCATGAGGTAAAATCAATACCTGAAACGTAATTCAAAAGCAGAATTGAAAACTTAATGTCCTTTTATACTGCATGGCAGAAGTGTTCTGTAGTTGATCAAGTGACCGTTCACAGTGGCGTTAGTAAAGGACATCCTGCAGACAGACTCAGTTGTAGCATCTTGTCATGTGTTTAATAGATAACCCAGTGTGTCCCTCTGTACTGCTCAGTTAAAACTTGATTCTGCACTTTGTGGTGCAGATCCATAGTCTTTATAGGCCATGTGGTTATCATTAAAGCTTCCCATTATGTGCTGATAACATCAGTTATTTGGTTCCTTCCACTTAGAGGACGTTTTCATTTCTGTGCTTTCCACGGTTGTTTTTTTTTGGCTGGCTGGCCATTGGCCTGGCCAGCCCTGTGCTGTGCCGTGCTGTGCTGTGCCCCACTTTCTGGAGTGGCAAACCAGTCCATCCCAGGACATCTTCCCTCTGAGGTTAAGGATTTAGGCTTATCCTATTGCTTGTCCCAACCTGGGGGAGCTGAGCCATTTTCCTGACAGATCATTGCAAGCAAGACTTCACAGCATGATAATCTCCAGCAGTGGGACTCTCACTTTTTTCTTTTTTTTTTCCTTTCCTTTTTCACACTTTGCTTATGACACCTCCATCTGTTTGCTGTACTGTGCTTGTATAATTACTGTGAAAAAAATAAATGCAACCATGTCTTTTCTCTAGAGACAGAACAGATGAGATTAAAAGTTCCCACAAAGTTTACATTATCTGGTAGTTCTAATGCATTGAACGAGGCTTATTCAGGCCTTACTCTGTCTCTTAGTTATTTTTACAGCCTTTGGCAGTCTCATGTTTGTCAGGATCTGCTGCAATGTGGAAGGATTGAGCTTCCTGGCAGTGTAGTCTCTGTGGGCCTGAACCAAAGCCTGCTGTAATTGCAAGGGATCTTTAATTACTTCTCTGGCCTTTGAGTCAGATGGTAAGTGTAGAAGACTCTTCAGTAACTAGCAGGCTTTTTCTGGTCCTTTGACTTCTACCCCTTGTCCTGTGAACACCTCAACATTTCTTTGTTACTTTTCTTTTAATTTTCCTATTTTAATATCTCTGCCTTTATGTTCTGCAAGCTAAAGCTGCACAAACTTTTTGATGTGATTTCTGTGCACTCCAGCCCTTCCCCTTGACCTCCACAGAAATTCAATCTGCTCTGGGCTCCATGCTGAATGTCAGCACAAGAAATCCTGTCTGGTTTTGGCACCTGGGGGGGCTTTCTTCCAGGTGGTGGAGTTACAGGTTTGTACACCCTCAGGACAGAACTGGTTGGGGATACACACGCGTGCACACACACACAAAATACGTAATTATCTGGAGTCCCAAACTTGCTTGTGACTTGTTTCCTTCTTCCTTCAACCCCACTTCTTTCTCTCCTTTTTGCCCTCACTACTGGGAGTCCAAATTGTGGTCTTTATCCTGATACTGCATTAGGGAACTAGGGAAGAGGAATGCCATACTTCTGTGATTAATGTCTAATGGCAGGCGGTTGGGCATGTCTAAGTACTTTTTTCCTGTTTTTCTTCTGCAAATAGCAACTGCTTTCCAGGCAGGGAGGCCACTAACGCGCAGCCTTTTATTGGGATGAAGATTTGCTTCTCTGCTCCCTCCTATTTTTTCATGGACTGATACTTGCATGTTATATACCAACATGGCACAGTGCAATGGCAGGCTGGGACTAGAGAAGCGTGTGGCCTAACAGGGGAGTCTGAACCTTACAGTAGGCTGCCATGCTTTGGGCCCTACTCTGCTTTGAGACTGGTTGTCCTGTAGAGAAACAAGCCAAGCAACACAAAAAAAAAAATGCACAAGCAAAGTGCTTCTCTTCTATCAGAAGGTTATTTTTCTCTTAAATGTTTATTTTACTTTTTTTTTTTTTTTTTTTTTTTTTTTTTATCTTCCACTTACTCATTTTAAATAAGACGCCTTGTAGATGAAAGGCACAATATGTAGAAATTGAGAGACCAAAGAACCTACAGAACAAGCCCTTTCTATATCCATGGGTTTGTGCTGCTTCTCCCCGCGTCTCAATTCTTCAGCAGCAGGAACGAATCCCAGTGATTCTGCATTGATGGAGAATTTTGAGCATGTGTTTTATTTTTCACAGAGGCTTCTGCATTTTAAAGCACGAGAGCTGGGCTGTGCAATGTTTTACCTCTCGTGTAGTTGTATGTAATTGTTCCTGAGCCGCCTTTTACCGAAGCAATTCACATCGGCTTAAGCACTTTCAATGGCTGAGTTAATATTCTCGAGCATGTTACCAGCATCTGTTCGGGGAGGTATCGCAGCTGCAGTTACGCCGGCGGAGCCAAGAGGGAGCCCTCCTGTGGAGCTGGGTGGTGAGCAGCCGGGTAGCAGCACTCCCCTAACGCCGTGGAAGCAGGACCACCGCAGCATGCTCATCATGTACTCGTTGGATAGGTTCGTGTGACCTGAACGACGGTTTTGTGGCAAGGGATGGGCATTGCTGTTACGTTTAGCACGGGGTAGTCCACCCCCTCCTCCTCAACACTTTAATTTGAAAAAAAAAAAACTAAGTTTTTCTTCTTGTCGTTGCTTTTGTACCTTAGTAATTGTGGTTCTCCATGCTGGTATACACAGTGACTGTCCTCTGGTGCGCTCAGCATCTATGCCTTGGTACAGTTTTCAGGAAATGATGTATTTTTTTCCATATAATGGTGATGTAGCAGGCCAGCAAGCAGGGGTGTCCTTAAGGAGTGTGTCAGTATACCTTTCTGCATAAATTGTTACCTGCTGGCTTATGCTATAGCTGCCGATCTCACAGGCTAGTCACGAAGCAAGGAGTTCTGGAAAGGCGCTGTGCCAGGAAAGGAGCTGCCGTGATTTCTGGAAGCAGTGCATTGCTATTGCTCTGCTGCAGATCAGAATAATTCAGAGCATTGTATGAAAAGTACAATGGTGAGAGGAGACACAATAACAGCTGCATCAAATATTGATAAAGTAGGATTATTAATTAGAGCAGGGGTGCAGGATTAAAATGTCCCCCGAGTTTCATTCCCCATTTGATATGAGAGCGTGGTTTTGCGGTCAGAGAATGGGAAGCTCAGGACAACTGGAATCTCTTCTCAGCTCTTCAAAGTGTTTGCTTAATGTCCTTAGTGGTTCGGTGGATATGTAATGCTATTGACCGGAGTTCTTACAGTTATGATATGCTCCTATGGTGGCACTGCTGAGAGCCAGCTTTACAGTGATCTTTCTGTTAGTGCAGCTTAGTCTGATGTATAGCTAATAGAAATGGAAAACACCTCTGAATAAGCTGGTAATCTGCAGGCCTGGCATCCTGCAGTCTCACCCTTCTTCAGCGAGCTCTGTTCTGTGAGATGGAGAAAACAAACTGGATCAGTACCACGGAGCAGAGAGCTTACACTGTCAGACTGTTTGGCCCTCTGGTGCAGAGCAGAGGACATCATTTCCCTTCTGACAGTGTGTGTAATGCTGATCTAAACAGATATCAAAGCGAGGAGAATGAATTAATTTTTCCAGTTATATAGCCCTTGTTTAAAAAAGCTTTCAAATGTCTTGCACTTGAAAAAGAAACTGTAGGTTAGAAATTAGATTTCCTTTTAGAACAAAGTCCTGATCTGCATTACTAATAACAGAGGAGGTTATTAAAATAGAAAGAATTTCCCTTTGATTTTCTTCTGAACAGCATCTGTATTCTCTGCATAACTGGTTCTTCTTTTTTTTTTTTTTTTTCCTCCCCATACAGTTCTGCTCCACCAGGGCAGCACAGTGAGGATTATTTTTCATCTTTAGGTTCTTCCTGGTTCTAACATACCTCGAAGAAATGGTTTAAACCTGTTAGTCTCACAGTTCTGTAAATTCATTCTTTGATTCTCATGTACTAAGTGTTCATTCTTGGCACACTTCGATGCGTGTCTGGGTTGTAGCATTTTAACATACCCTGTGTGCCCCAGAGATTCGACAGATAAAATATCCAATCTTAAAGCAGCTTTTTTTTTCTTCCTTTTTCCCTTGAGTGTTTCTCTTGCTCTCTCTAGAGCTATTAGATGTTCTAACTATGCACTTCAGAAGATCAATATGTTTTTGGTATTCACAGGCATTATCATTCTGAGACTGTACAACTAGGATGTACTCATCCTATTAACATCTGCTCAAAATTCCCAACATCCCACCGCAGCTAATAGAGAATGACCACTTTGTCCTTGGTCAGGCTCTGTGGGTTGGACACCTGACATCTGGCTGGTTGTCGCTGAGAGGACGGATTCCATCTCACTCTTCAGTTTGTTTTGACTTTTTTTCTTTGCTCTTGGAAGCTCAGTTTCAGCTGAAGATGGATAAATGAGTGAGGAAGCATTGTGTCTATTGCTGCTGTGGCAATTCCTGTGTGTTGATGCCCAATAAATTCTTCTGGTTCCTAAACCGTAAGTACTTGTTCTGACCGTACAGGGAGATTCCATCAGCCCATGAGGATGTGCTGATAATTGAAGTACCAATTCTGTTAAGCAGTAGAAAAAGACAGGAGACCAAGTCCTCTGCTGGGCAGAATCAGCTAATCAGCTAGTTTAATGGAGGGTTATGAGCTTAAAGTCATAGAAAGGGGAGGAACCTTGGTTTTGACATCAGTGTAAACTCCAAGGGACCTGTGATGGTGGGAATACAAAGTGTCAGTTTTATGGTTTAAACAGAAATTGACAGTAGAGTTAAGTGAGTGAGGGGAAATAAACAAGGAAATTGGAGTTAAGTATGTAGCAGTTTTGATGTATCTAATGGCCAGGAGTGGATTCATAATTTTAAATTCATGTTTACAGGACATAGCCTCTTCCTGAATGAGAAGAAACTGTTCCAAGGCAGAGAAACAATGTGTTGACATTCCTAGTTTTCTCCTGTGCCTTTTGGTCATTCACATATTCCTGAAAGTTGGCTGCATTCACAAGAAGCATGCATTCCTGAAGGCTACTTTGGGTTAAGTCTGAGTGACAAAGGAAAGCTCACAGTAATCATTACCTCGTTCAAGATTTCAGGGAAGTAGCTGTATTCCCCGGGTTATAAGAGGAAATGTAACAGCCCTGACAACTGACAGTTTTGCAGGTTGTCTTTCTACCTTTCTAAGCCAAATGAAATCTCAGAAATCTCAGAAATCCCAGGTGCTCTGTAATGATTAGTCCCCATGTTACATCGTCTGGTCTGAATCAAAGAAAATGCAGACGCAAAGGGAGCATGTTTTAACAAGCTTTGCAAAGGGAGGTGGAACCAGAACTGAAGAAATTTTCATTTAATCTTTTGTACTCCAAGTGACAGTGATTTTGTCTTTTTCTCTGAGGAGGTTTCGTCCTTACTTCTCAGGTTCCATTTTTTCCAGAGCGGTTGCCCTACTGACTTCCAGAAGTCAGACGAGCAGAAATAAGCAAGGTCCTTTGGTTCAGAGTCATGCATTAAAAAAGACTTGGGATCAAATGGAGTTTACATCTTCAACCAAAGGCGTTTTCTGGAAAGCATTGATGGGCCCTCACCAAACATCAGTGACTCACTGAATGTACAAGCTAAAGATCCAGAGATTGATCCAAATACCATGCAGTGAAACGAAATTTCTGTACCCGTTCTCCTATTACGGGAAGCTCAGCCATATATACTTTGGCTTGCCTTCTGGTTGCAGATACAGGAAACAAAATTTTTCTGAAGTCAAGTCCTTTAATAGAAAGAGGAGGAGCTAAGGCTGAATTGGAAGCAGAAAGAGTCATCGTTTGCCCAAACAGGAGAGCCAGGCTGGTGCATTCAGCCATTCCCAAAGCGAACGAGAATTAAATTGTCATGTTTGTGACTTCTGTCTCTTAAGGCATTCAGGCGTAATAAATGATGCTGGCAACCTGGCCTTGGCATGGAAATCTTTCAAGATACAAGATGCTGCTTCTTGCTGTGATAAATATAGGGGTGACTTAGTTGCAGTGGAGTTTCTCAGGGAGAAAATGGATAGTGTTCCAATAAGCTGTCAATTATCATGTTTCTTTCCAGAGATATGTATCATTGGTGAATGGCAAGGCTGAACTGGCATCAGTTCAGATTTAAAGTGATAGAATGCTTTCCATGTTTCTTGCCGTAGTTCTTGGGAAGATTCTGGATCCATCCTCTTGAATATTGTATATACAACCTCAGAAGAAGCCTTCCATGTCTCCTGTCAAAGAGAGGTGTCTTGCTGCTTGTTCTTGCTCTTACTGAAGCAATCATACTTGTGATGTAGCTACCATTGTGCTTTAACAAGGATTTACCAGGGCTCTGTTCCTATGGTTGTGTTCAGAAGTATGTTGGAAGAGTTGAAAATGGTTCCCAGTGTGTCTGCTTCCATCTGCTGAGGTCACTTTCTACTGGAAGTTTTTGAGCATTCATATGGAGATGAACTCTTCTGCTTCAGATTCTGCTGCTGCTGCTTCCACTTCCCACGCCTGAAGCCTTTGACAATGCAGCCACAGATCGGATGGATGGCTCTTGGTGCATGAGCAACAGAGTCCCTTGGCTTAAAATGTTCCGTTTAATAAAATGCTCGGTCAGACACCCAGAACTGCCGCACTCCCTCGGATTCGGTGCGTTGTCAGCACCGCTGGTGCACTGCACAGCCTCACTTAGCTGCCACGCCTCCACTTGCCCAGTGTAGCACAAAGCAGTAATGACTTCGTGCAGTGCGGTGTGCTGGGTCCTTGCTGTACATTACGGTTGTATTTCTGAATTATAAATCAGGATTATAGATTGTGTTTTAATTCAGCATGCTACTGCAGCTTTGTTTTCCTTTTGTTCAGTCCACGAAGTAGTTTTTGTTTCTGACATACTGATGGGCTCCTGTGCACATCCAGCACACCAGTTACCAGAGCCAAGGATTCGAACACCTGTGAGCAGATCACGGGCACCTTTTAGCAGAGCCTCTGCAGGGCTTTGTTTTGCCTGCTGTTGGAAGGCATGGAGTAGGAAATGGACACAAACTGCTCCCTAAGAGAAGTGGAACAAACTAGAGCTTCTCTTGGGACAGAGAAGTGCTGAAGTCCTAAAAGCTTCAGCCTACCTGTATCTCTGGTCCAGTTAGGCAACTAGTAGCAAATAAAGATATTTTCAGAAAAGGATTTGAGGGATTAAATGGGGGTTTTTCTCTCACCTCTTATTGTTCTGATATGACATCAGTGCTGCCAAGTTGGTCATCACCAAAACATTTCTATAGCAGAAGAAAACAGGAGTGCAAGCTTATGTCCTTATTAAGTTAATTTTGCTTAGATAATTCTTTTTTACTTAAATAGAGATGTACATGTACAGAGGAGGTCTGGAAACATCACTGCCACTGTGATGACAAGATAATTCTTCAGGTTCTAATTACAAAATAAATTCAGTGTTACTGATACTGGGATGCAGCACCGTTTGAGGATCATGAAAACACACTTGATGCTGTCGTGTTGACAGTTGTGTAAAGCTCTGTATTTGTCGTTCTTGAAATTCGTTAAGCAATCTGACAAATGGATGGTGATGGAGATCACAGGGTATGGCATCTCAGCAAAATGAAATGTCTCTGCCCACATGCCAGTGCATACTGCAGTAATCCTTGTGAGACTTGCAGACTCTCTTATCCAAGCGATGGTGGATCCAGCAGCTGTTGCACACCCCGTATAGGTACAGCCATTCTTCTGGGACAGCTTGGAAGAAGAAACAATTGACTCAAATGGGAGCTCCAGTTAGTGAACTATTCTTAAAATAGAAGGTAACTTAGGAGATGTTTGCTGCTCTGTCTCGCTGTGGCTCAGTCAGTGGTTATAATGATATTGATGGCCTAGAAAGTCATGAGTGTGCAGGCCTGAGATACTGAGAGAGCTGGGCAATGTCCCCGGCTTGTGAGTGGAAAAATGGCTCTCAGTAGAGTTGTCCCGTGTCTTCATGGCAACAGGCATGTCTGTTTAGTTACCTGGGTTAGAATAGGAGGTGGTGAGAATATTGAATGGAGTGTTTATTGAGATGCAAATGTGCAAAAGAGAGCCCCACATCTTTGTTGTCCTGGAGAAAATGACTCACTCCTCAGCATTTGGCACATGTGAGGTCTGCATCCATTCTACTCCTTGCTACCGACTGTGGTAAGAACGCACATTTTGTGGAGCCCCAATTACAGAGCATAATGTGTGCATGAAGGCTGTGAGAGATCACAGAGATTGCATCTGGAAGGAAAATGAGGCAGTGCTTGCTGATTTATGCAGCTTTCAGAGGTGTAATTTCCGTGACACACTTGTCAAACACAGTGCAGCAGGCCTTTGAGGCCAGGCTGCCTCAGAGCACAGCAGCTCTGCATGCTCACACAGTGCAGCTAGATGCAGTTGTTTCTCAGGTCCAGCTGGGAGCTTTCCCAAAGTTCCCTTTTCTCCACCCCCTGCTTTGACCTCCACAAAGTGCTAAATTTTGCATTAAAAGGTTCCTTTCCCCCAGACTCTGCTGCAGAGGTTACTTACTCACTCCTTTCCTTTGGCTCTGATTGCAGGTTGCGCTGCTTCTGGCTGAGCATTTAACTCTTCCCCTGGAGCCTGCTGAGCCCCTAGGGAGCACTGGGACTCCAGGGTTGCCAACAATGCAGACAGTTGCAACAAACATGCTGATCGATCTAGGAGGGTGCCTCTCAAAGCTGGATTTTGGCTGGCAGATCAGAACGCTGCCCGGCACTGCCCTCTCGTGGCCCGAAAGGCTCTGTCTGGGCAGTGCTGGTCGTGAATAAAAAAAAAAAATAGAGACATTTCATTTACAAGCATGTTGGATCATTTTGACAAAAACAGCAGCAAAAAGTCCTTGTAATACTCACCTTCAAAACCCTCTTGGATCCAGGCAGCATATTGGACACATGCTTCTCCCAGCTCTAGCACTTTACGTACAGAATATCCTCCTGAGGGGCGTCCAGGCAGTTAGCTGCTGCCTGTTAGCTGCTCAGCGTTCTCATCGCCCCGTCTGCCAAGAGAGGCCTCCTGGAAGGGGTTCGCCTCCACTGATGCAGCTGTAAGCAGTGGAAGAGGATCAAAGGGGCTTCAACTTGACCTGTAGCACTCCAGCAGAGTCTCACATAGATCAAAAGAGACGTCCATGGCTAGAGCCTGACTTCTGTAACTTCTCGTGGAGATAACTTGGCAGAAGCTTGGCTCTGTCTTTATGATGGCCTAGGCTGCACGTAATGTGAATGGCCTCGCGCGGTGGAGGGGAAGCCATAAAGTGTTGTGTGTGCTGGATATCCTTGTTCCGGTTCTTCCAATTTGTTCTTTTCTGAAATGAGGCATGTCCTGGGGATCTCTGCACAGGCGGCTGATGCTGCAAGGCAGAGGAGGTGATTCCAGGATTCAGGCACTCTGCTTCCATTTCGTCCCCTCACACCCTAACCTCAGACCTTCCGTAGTCTGCAGACAAACCTGGGGGGTCTTCCCAGAACTGGGCGGTAATGCTGATTAGAAGAACTTAGGCTTAAGATGTCACTTCTCTTAAGAGGACCTGGTGTTGTCCCAGTTTCTCAGTTAAAGCAGGATTTCACGGAGGCTTTCTTGCTAGTTTGTGCTGTGGGTGCCAGGAGTCCTTTCTGTGTTTGAGCCAGTCTCTGGTGCATCACAGGACTGAGAGTCTGCTGCCACAGGATGGCGCCTGCTGGCCGGGCTTTCAGGGCTGCACGTGTGGGAGGAGGCAGACCACACACCTACGTGTAATGTGTGCTATATTCAGTCCTAACTCACACAGATATTTCCGATGAAATTCCCATACGTGTTTGCTCTGCCTTCGTTTTACAGGTCTGCTCCTCTGCCTTAACACCGCAGTTTTATCTGAAATCAATTGCTGTGTTCAGGGAAGTGAGACTGGCTCAGAAACTCTGACCATCCTTCATATTTCTACATGTCTGTATGTCTTGAGAGTGTAAATTTTGTGTGGTTGTTCCCAACTTTTAGTAGCAACTTCGAGGTTTTGATTTGCAGACAAAGCTTGGCTTGTCTGCCGTGTGGGTGTTGCAGCGGCTCGCGGAGCATTCGCTGTGCGGCTTGGCACCGTCCTGCCGCGCTGCAGCCTGTGCCTGCTGGCGTTGGGCTGACAGCGCTGCTGGTACAGGAATTTCTTTTCAACTCCCGTTCTCACACAGTGGCCTTTGCTTGAATTCATGCAGTGCAGAAGGGACATCTAGTGGCCAAATGGGAAAGTGGTGACATGAATTCTAAGGGTAATTGTTATTTGCAAGAAAGAGCGAATTTTGAGAGACTGGACCCCTGAGAACCCTCAAGCATTACATCACCGTAAGGTCTTTGAACCTTTCCGTATGCAGAATTGGCCTGTGGGTCTGTAAACTTGAAATTCGAGAACTTTAAGTCTTTTTGAATATATCTGGCACTTCTCAGCTGTGATTGAGAGCAGAGGAGTGTACCAAAGTAGTGATTTTTTCTCACAAGTGTTTTGAGTGGAACTGGACATTTGCTTCTTAACCAGCTTAACTTCCCTTGTACCAGGCCTGCAGTCACCGAGGGCTGTGCCTAATAACACTCAGAGGAAGCTGATGAAAAAAAAAAAATCAGAAGATTCTGATCCCGTTAGATTGCATCGCTCAGTTCAGAAAAGCAGAAATTTTTGTTCAGTGAGGTTCCAGAACTGGAAGGAGGGAAGGTGAGGCTCTGCGGCAAGTACCTGATGTGCATAGAAAGGAGGCGTGGATGGCCCTGTTCTTACCAGCTTCTGTCTGTGGTACTGACTGTCACCTCACTCGTGTAGTCTCTAGTATCCGGTCTGTAATTTTAGCACTATATAAGCCCTGTGTGAGGAAAAATAGTGCAACCATGCCACCATGCATAGTTCTTGGAATGGAAAGCACAGGCTGTTTTGCTCTGGTACTTTGCTGTGCATTCATTGTGAACTGTTCATGGAGAAATGTGTAAGATTGTTTTCTGAAAAGTGTGCAGAAAAGGAGGTAATACAGAAAACAGCAAGGTTCTGCAGGGTACCCCGGACCTTCTCTCTCCTTTTTCCCTAATCCAGCTTGCCCGCTGCTGCCCCATTTTCCTGGCATGCATTTCCGGCTTGCAAAGTTCCCTGCCTGCTTGCTGAGAATAGAAGCCTCGCTGTTACGCTGTCCTTAAGTCTCTCGTAATGAGTGTTACACAGACGAAAGCAGCTGTGTCCTTTGGCTCTAATTTTAATACTATGTTAAAGAGCAGATTATACTGGCGTTGGGCTGCAGCAGTGCCGAGGTAGCACAAACCATGGCCAGTGTGGGGAAGGCTTTAGCAAGGATGACTAAGGACTTGGAGCTTATTCTTTAGATAACAAATCCACCCAATTGTGCTCTTTCTTTGGAAATGTAGTCAAGCCTAACAAATCAGGGCCTTAAAGAGTTGCATTAAAGTCCTTTAATTGGACTAAGCTGGTTAATACCTGCACTGGTTGCTGTATGCCCCAGGACCCAGCACAGAAGTGGTCTGCCATTTATGCTGGCAAAATCCCATACAATTGCAAGCGTGACTGTTGAAAAATTAAATTCTAATATCCGCATAGGTGGATGCCGGATTAAGGTATTTTACTTAGGATAATGAAGCAGATGTCTTGACCTATGCAGGCTTTGGTAGCTTGGGCTAAATGAGCCTTAAGTCCCAGCAGACCTCTTAGATGTGCTACCAGTTAACATTGTCTGAAATATACTGAGGGACACCAGGAATGTTCCTCTCAAGTTCTTTTAATTGTTCAGCCTCTGCTAAACTGTTCTGCTCTTTGAGTCTAGCTGGCAGGTACCAGGTCTTCAGGAGCCAGTGGCTCCGACAGGGGTGTCAGGACCCCGCCGCAGCAGCACGTGAGACCTTAGCCTCTGGGGGAAGGCCTCTACCAGTTGGTTACACTGCCTCTGTTGTATGAACAATGCATGGCCTGCAGGTAGACACGTGAACCAGCAGTTACTGTGGGTAGTTGTGGAGCATTGCAGTATTCAGCTTGGAGAAGGGGCAGTGTCTGGTGGAGGAAGAGCAGTGCTCCTTGCAGCGTGGCCGTGCAGTGGGTTCGCACGTATTGCTTTGACAAGGCAAGCTGTTGGCAGCATCATTCACCCAGGTGAGGCAAAAAATTCTGGGCAGAAAGATTCTGCACGTGAGTGCTTGGTTACGTCCCCTGGCAGCAAAATGAGAATCTAAGGAGGGAAAATGAGTTCCAGATGGCTGCCGTAGCTGGCAAAAAAAAAAAACGATGCTGAGGCTGGTCTTGAGAAAACAGAGCGGAGACACCAGAGCTGGCAGTGGGGGCAGGGTGGTCCAGATAAGGTTGATTACACGATGCATCATCTGTGGAGCGATCCGAGGCAGGGTAGTGAGGTGAAGCATTTGTTACCAACCATCAGCCTGGCCAGTGTAAACTGCTCAGTGCAGGATTCCTGTTGCTTTCATCAGATTCTCGGGGGGTTGCCTTTATTTTTGTCCTGCCATAAAAGGTCTCACAGCGGACAAACATGGCAGTAATGGCAGAAGCACGGGGCAGTCTCACAGCTCTGTCTGAACCCCTGCTGTAGTTTCGCATACACCTTTGCGCACAGCAAACGTCACAGAGACCCTGCCAGAGACTGACCCCTGGTTTTACCTTTGCTCTTAGTTTTAGCTTTAGAATATACGGAGCACTGACTGCAACTTGGAAGCGTGTTTATTTTGTTCCACATTATCCTGCATTTTCAAGTTAAAATTGGTGACGGTTTGCATGAACCTGAGCTTGCTCTGGGGGTTGTTGAATTCTTTACCTTGATAGTTTGCAGCTGGGACCTATTTGTGGTACTGGTAACCTGTATTTAATGGTAGGATACCTGTGGGAAAGAGCCCATGCTTTAGTACGGAACTTGTCCAAAACAGGAACTATTTTTTCATCAATTTCTGCACTTGCTTTCCAAGTCTGGTACAGGTATTGTTAAGAGTTTGGAAAGGAAGAGAACTGATGAAGCACTGCAATGGATTTGCAGCACAGGTCTGTCCGCGCCGACTCCTTGCTCTCTTTCATGCTGCTTTTTTAAGCTCGTACGGCATCTTACCTGCCTTCTATTTTTAGTTGTCACTGGAGGGGTGAGGCAGCGTACGTAATTCTCATTAGGGTTAATTTAATCCAATTGTGATGTGGATTTGAGGTACTTAGGAGGTCACAACTGAGCGTGAGCTCTGTCTGCTTCCAGGGGCTCCCAAAAACCGATGGACCCTGACAATTTTTTCTGCTTGTAAAACTCTAAGCACATGCATGTAAATGTGGGGGTGTGATCTGGTGCTTGTGTTACACGGCCGTGGCTGTTGGTCTCTGTGACCGTTCCCTAACCAGAGAAGAGGGCTCGTGTACGTCTCAGGGGTCTGTGTGCTTCGGGGGCTCGCAGATCTCACGAGGCAGCCGTAAGGACCGATGTCTCTGCTCTTTGGAATTACTAGTGAGCTTTTTGTGTCTTTTGGCTTATATTCTCTTTGGACAAGTCATCCCCTTCTGGAAGGTCCTTGTTGGTCCTCACCTGCAACAGTGGACGGTGCCTGACACAGCACCCGCACCCGGCCGTACCCCCAGCGCTGGGCTCCTGTCCCAGCCGTGCAGCTCCCAGCTTCGTCCTTCCTCAGTCGGGGGAGTGCAGGGGAGCCACAAGCTGGGGCCACCCGCGGGGTCCTGCCCCTTCTGGCCTCCAGCAGCGCCGGGGTGCCCGTGGGGCCGGAGCTGTGCCCCCGGCAGTTCGCTCCAGGCGATCCAGGCAGCGTTTTCCCTGTGCTCGGCAAGGCAGCGGAGCGCTGCAGGGCGCGCGGGGACTCTGTCCACAGCCATAGTGCTGGGCCCGCTCCACAGCATGGACAGGGTGCCGCAGAGCCCGTGATGTAGGGAGAGCTGCTGCGCCTGACCTGCAGCCGCCGGTCCTCCCGGAGGCTTTCACGACAGCCACGCGTAGACTTGTCATGGAATTAAAGAAAACTACATCCAGGGTGTGCAGCGCTGCGCTCCTGCTGCCACTTTTCCTCTTGTTTTGGGGTAAGTTTTTGTCTTCTGTGCCTGATTCTTACCCAGATAATGTGCGGTAACTTTAGATCAGGTCTGTGATCTGTGCTTGTATTGCAGATGTAACTGAACGAAATGCCACTGTCATGGTTAGATTGGGAGCCTGAAAACTTCTTGTCAGGAAGATAAAAGACATTTGATTCTAGATAAGCTTTTCCTTCTATTTATTTCTTGTCTCCTTTTGTCCTTCTCCCTATGCACTTGTGAGTGCATTTATTCACTAGAGCTAAAAGCGTGTGCACTTTCGTGTAAAGAAGTACTCAGCTATTGTAATAACCACTTGCTCCACTGAAAAGTTCTAAATTTCACAGCTGTGCCCACACAGAAGAAACACAGCTTTATTCCCAGTCTGTATCCTTCAGAAATATGTCAAGGCAGGAGAGGAGTGTATCTAGGGGAGTACAGCAGTACGTTCAAGTGTCAGGTATCTCTGGTGCAAAGTGTGGAGGAAGAAGACAGTGCATGAGTTTTCTCTTAGAGATGTTGAAGAAAGTAGATCTGTCCTGAAAGTGCAAGAAGTGACGAGGTAACAGAAGAGCTAACAAGGTGATGAGGTAACAACATTGCTGCTTGTTGTTGTTGGTTGCTTGCTTGCTTTTTTTAGTATTTTCTTCCACATTGAAAACTTACTTTATAGCCACAGAACATACTTGAGCATACTGGGGTCCTGCAGCTCCACAGCAATGTGTCTTTGGGCTTCAGAAGTCACCCTTGTATATAATTCCTTATGGTCCCTAAAAAATATATTTGTTTCTTCTGGAATTGGGTGCTTGGAGATCTGCTGGGCCTAGACATCTGTTTTAGTCATGTAGGGATTATAAGGTTGTGTCAGGAACATGTCCAACCTTTTACTGGAAAATATGATTGGGATTGAACAGGCCTCCTTATGCTCTTTTCAGCACTGCCAGGCCAATACATGTATATACAAGTCCTCTTTGGTTGCCACTCAGAACAGCAATGAACAAGGGTGTGAAAAAGTAAAGATAAAACTACAGTCCAAGTGCCTTCTCTCTGCTCATACCTGCTGGATGCTGCATTTGGGTGTTTCTTGCACTAGTGGGTGATGTTTATGGCCTTTTTCAGCTTTCTTTTTATTCCCCAACAATTTATTTTTTCTTCCTCTGAAGCCTCCCTAAATTGACTTTTCTGTGATCACCTCCAACCATGAATATGAAAGTCGAACTCTGTTGTTTCTGGGTTCTTTTTTTCCCCTCCTACCAGCTTCTTTGTGTGGTGGGTTGGCTCCAAGTGCCTGGAATTCCTCTGGCCACAGGGAAGCAGCAGGACTGTCTTTTGTATCTAGTAACCATAGCTACTGGTTTGAAGTGGGAGGCAGTCATGGAGCCTTTGTGCTGTGCAGGGAAGGCCGGCTGGGCTGCACAGACCCCGTATGTGGCTGCTGGAGTTGGCGTGGGCTTGGGGGTTGGTGCTGTTTGGCCGCTGCACCAATAACTTTCCTCTTCTGGGTGAAGCTCTTCTCTGGAACAGTATTTTCCTGAGAATGTCCTTTTCTTTTGGATGGTGGATGACATATCAACGTAGCCAGTAAAGCTGAAGGCAAGCCCAGGTTTCCACACCTGCTCTATTTTGCAAGGGGAGTTCAGCCAGGATTTACCTGTACGACTGGTGGTATTTATGTGGCACCTGTAGAGCTCTTAAGGCCATAAAGAAATGCCTTTTCTTGCCCTCTTGAGGCATAGGACTACTTTTGTGATTTCTAATGGGCTGAGTCAAAATACCACGGAGGCACAGTATGGCCAAGTTATCCAGTCATGGTGCTGGTTATCTCAATGGCCAGTTGCAAGCTGTAACTGCAAGACCACCCGGCTCCCAGATCCACGCTATCTCCAGTGGTTTAACATAAACTCTGGAGGGAGAGTGGAGGAGCCTCCGCATGTGCCTGCAGTTTTAGTGCTGCTTGCTGCGTAATGGACAGGACGGCTCTCAGCCTAAGGTGTGTTGGAAAGTAGATTCTGGAGAGCAGAGCCAAGTGTCTACTCCTCTCTGTTTCCACAACTCCAGGCAACAACAAGCACAGTAACTCATGTACCTTTGGCCTGTAAAATGCTTTGGGTGCCTATTGAGAGAGAACACGTGCAGACAAAACTTTTTTTCTGGCAGTTTGCTGTTTGCTCTAACGCAAGCTCTTGAGATTAGCTGGGACATCCAGCCAGTTTAAGCCTTACGCTCTTTTAAACATGGAAACAAAGAGATGCAATCCTTTCAACTCTGTTGATTGTCAGTAAATTTAAATTAGAATTGGAAATTAAAGCTTATGACTCATTTTATTTAACTGGCCATGCAGGAAACCCCCGTCTCAGTATTTGATCTGTGGAAATGGCTGAGAGATCAGAGAAGTGTAAGCCATGAAGGTCAGCTTGGAGGAGTGTTTATGGAGGGGAAATACGGGGATGTTGTAAGAACAGATCAAAGAGTTACTGTGGCAATATATGCAACACTATCAAACCCAGTTATTTATAGCCTGTGTCTTTCTCTAGGTTCTAGAGAAAGATAGTGGGAGGTACATCTTCATAGATGTGCTAAAACATTGAACAGATCATGAGAAAGATGGCCATTTCCACGGCAAACAGGACAAGGGATATCAGTTAGGGAATACTTCAGGTCAAGTGAAATCAGTGCCAGTTGCTGGCGTTTCCTAAACTTGTCAGTGGTCTCAGGGAATGCCAGGGCCTTGCTTTCTGGTTATTATTTCTGGCTCCTATTACTAGGAGCACGTGCTTTGACTGTGTCCAGGGAGAAGGGGCTTAATCTCACTCTCCCCCATGCTAAACACCTCAATATTTAGCTTGTAGTGAGGATGGCAGCATTCTGCTGTGCCAACAACAACGTGGGGCTTCTAAGGGCCTAGGATGCAAAAAGCATCCCCTGAAGAGGGGCGGTGTGCCCCCAGGGCAGGTAAACTGAAGGCTCTTCCTAGGGAAGGACTGGGTTTTGTCAGGTCGCTGCCTTCCCCTGCAGATAGGCTCACCCTCTGCAGTTAGCAGGCCTGGGGGGAGGGAGGGCAAGCAGCAGCAAAGCCCCCCCTCAGCCTGCCCAGGCCTCCTTGTGCTGTGTGGGACCCAGGAGCAGGCGGTGGTGTGCGCCCTGTCACTAATCCCAAACACTGACCAGGACAGGGAAAGATCAGCAGAGGTCGGCAGGGATTTACTAATATAAGCACATGCCTTCCCGTTGGCATGGAAACCCAACTCTTTCCATTCCTTCAGTGGGTGACACAACTGCTAACTAAGCTCTCGGATACCCGGGGTGCAGGGCTCCTCTCTACCTTCGGCCTCGCTGCCTTTCCCCAGCAGGCAACGTGCCAGGGTGGTCAGCGGGAGCCCTGCTGGAGTCGCATCGGGGTGGGCTCCTGAGCCTTCACCCCTCAGGCTCTTGAGAGTTCCTCGAGCTCAGCTGTTGTGGTGCAGCCAGGGGCTGCTGCTGGGAAGGCTGCTTTTCTCTCCTCTCCGTTGTAATCTGTCTTTTTTTGAGTTGTAGTGAGCGGGCGGGTGAAATCCGCCTGAAGGAAGCCCTTTTCTCCACAAGGCTCCCGAACCTTTTCATGAATGATGACAACCAGAGGGGGTAAGATGTAAAATAGCATGAAGGCCAAGGAATTCAACAAGGCAGATCCATGCACAAACATACATAGTGCTCCATGTACGGATTGTAACTTTGGAAACAGAAAGTAAGACTTGTAAGCATGAAGTAGTCCTTTCCCAAAGTACATCATTAAGACAATATGCCTAAATCCTATCTGATGCAAGCTGAATAATAGAAAACAAAAGTGCTAATTTAGGAGATGAAGTGTGTAAACTCTTTTCTCCCCGCTGTAGGAGCCCTGCTCCTCCAGGAGCTGACTGTACGTTCCCGACCCGTGCTTGGCGTGGGACCTGGTTGAGGCTGTTGGTGCCGCCTGGAGCCTGGTTCCCTGCCAGAAGCCTTGCAGCTTCCCCATGGCATTTCACATCCCTGCTGGCCTTCTGGGAGAGGGAGGCTGAGGGGGATGACAAAAGTTAGAGCCATGCAGGCTAGGTTCTCATCCTTTTGTCTCAAAAAGCCCCACTTCAGATTGACCCAAAGGTAGGAAAGACAATTCCTTCTATCATTAGTGCTTCCATAATTAAGCCAGGTAAAGTACCCAATCTGACATTGCCCCGGGCTCCAGAGCCTACCTTCTGCTGGGCATTATCTGTTTCCAGAGGTGATTCAGGCCTCTGGGAATGCTCAAAGCCACACCTGGCAGGTGTAGAAGTGGGCAAGTTTCACATCCTGGAACTAGTGAAAATGCATTTGGTAGTGTTGGTATGAACCCAGAAACAGGAACAAAACGCACCCTTTTCTGTGACCACCTCTCCTTGTGATAGGCAGCTGTGATACTTATATTATGTGCAGAAATAAAGCATGTCAGGGAGAGGAGAAAAATCTAACTTTTAAATTCTGTAATACCTCTGACGTAGAGCATTAAAGGCTTGGAATAATTTAATCTTAGAGGAGACTTGTGAGAATGTGTAATAGTATCTATTGTATAAGCTGGGCAATCTGATAAGGAAAATGGAATTGGCCTGCCTAAGCTCACATTGAGTTTTTGCCAGGCCAGGTAATAATTTTCTGGCATCCTGACTCATAAGGCATTTGTGTCTAGGATTGGGAGCATTAGTAAGAGGTGGTCGTCAGGTGAAAACGTGCTGGGTGCAGGGCACATGTGTGCACAGGTGTTCAGGGAGGTGCCGCTGACTGCTTGGAATTTTCTAGTGTGTGTTGAGGTGATGTTGTGCCATTTGAATGAAGCATTAAATATAATTAAAAGCCAAACAAATGACAGTAGTCACATGTCAATGCTGTCCTTCAGTGTGAAGAAGACAAGACGGTCTCTGGGCTGATAACCTAACACAGCCACTTCCCTGCTGGAATTTTAAGTGACTGCTAAGAGCACCTCGAAGGTAGTTATCCGGGAGGCATGATATCGTTGTCAGTGAGTACGTGCTAGAGTGCCAGTTAAGGGGTGCCTTCAGCTGGTAGTGCTAACAAAATACCAGAACGGAGAGCAATCTGTGAAAGAAGTCACTTCACTGCAACTTGTGGGCTTTAAAAACAAGATTGCCCTGTATCTCAGTAATTGCTGATTTCTTATTTTATAGATACAAAGCTGGCTGTTGCTACTGCCCTTTGACAAGAATATTTAATAAAGATATAAAGTATAAAACTATTAAAGCCAATTATTAAAGCCCAGAAAAGCAGCTCATTTGCCTTAAAGTGATACAAAAGGTCACAAACCCCCTCTTCTAGGGAAAACCTTTGTCAGCTTCTTTTAAAGTGCAAAACCAGACCTATTCTGACAGAGCTCAAGGAATGCTTTATATCTGACTCTATAGCCTTTGAAGTTCCTCTTAATCCACCCCTAAATGCCTGGAACATATTCTTCAAAGAAACTGTGTCTTCTCCAGTTTCATTCCAGCGTAGGGCTGCAGGATGGCATGACTGCAGTATAGTGGTCATTGTTTTTCCACTTTAAAACATCACTGATTTGTAATGTTCTTGTGAAAGGTAAAGGAGAAATCCTGAATGCCGCTGTTGAACTAGCAACAGAAACTTTTTGTGGAAAGCTATAAACTCCAGTGACTTCTTTTGACTTTATTTTCACAATTGTTATAAAACAACATGGTCTGAATTGTCTGCTTTTACAGTCACATGGATGTGGTGCAGCAGGAAACGCTAATTCATTTGTTATGCTTCATTAGCATTTGTTGCATATTCATATGCAATTCACATTCACGTAGTAATTTATTCCAAAATTTAGAGGAATTACTGTATGCCCTTGGGCTGATTGATGAAAATATCAAAAACCGAGCTAAAAAAATCAGACTTGTTCTCAGTGTAGGTGGCAGCCTCCATCCTCGATACCCGTTCAGGACACTGGATTCTTGCAGGCCGTGTGTAGCTCTCTGGCGATGCCACAAGTGCTCCTCTCACTTCTCACTGCTGAAGTCCCCCTTTCTGAGATTGCTTTGTAATAAATTCTGCTGAAGAGTAATGTCTCCTCTGTGACAAAGTATTTGGCCAAAACTTTAGCATTGCCACTGGCTGGATGTTAGGGCTGTGCTGTATTTACACGGGGTCATGTTTTGTCCAGGAATATTGCAGTAGTAGTGTGGCTGGCTGCCTGGGCATCCCTGCCAGAGGCCAGCTGCTTAGCTCCGCAGGGCAATTCAGGCTTTGGGGGAGAGATGGAAATAGAAATGTGTTTTCCTTCTTGTTTTGAGAACTTTGCTGTCTCTGGTAATTACCTGTCTCCTTGCCTAGCAGCGGGGTGCTAAGGGAAGAGGTTAATTGACGCACACAGGTAACGTTCATCTTTTGATGTGGAAAGGTGCCAGTGCTGTGCTTGAAGCATCTCCAGGCAGAGTTCTCATGGGGGCTAAAGTGGAGTGGAAAGGAGCCTTTACTAATTACCTGTTTGATATTAAATTCCAAAGGTGCCACGGTGCTTTAATGACCACTGCCGTGTTCAGCCCGAGCTGAGACTAGTTAGGAAGATCAAGTAGTGAAGAGGGTTTTTACTTTCAACTTGGCTCAGCACTCAGTGCATCCAGCTGCCTTTTCTGCCTGAGGCCACGAATGTTTTAAATTTACAATTAGAAGATTAAATCCAGAAAGCAGAATTTTTTTTTGCTAACCATGGAGACCCCTGACAGATGGAATCAGAAGCGTTGGACCAATGCGACAACACAGAGCGTTCATTAATAACCAAACCAAAAAGGCAATGTTTCTCTGCAGAATAAGGTCCTGCTGAAGTCACCACTGTTAGACGTAACTCAGGAAACATTTGGTCACATGTAGCTAAAGGTAATCCAGTAACAGTGCAGTGAACCTGTCTCTCTGCAATCCTGCACATACCTGACGTGAAGATACAGCTGGCTGTGAGTACACATAGCAAGGTAACTGCTGCTGCTGTTCACAACCATAGTGACTGCAGAGGAGTTGGGATTCTCCCTCTCTTCTGCCTTTTTTTGGTAAGCCAGGAGGGCCTTCGGACTTTTTAATGAAGCTTCATGTTTGCTGGACTTGGTATCTCTTCGGCCCTGTTTTATCTCCACGTGTGCACAGGTGGGGACATGCAGTTCTCACCCAGTTCTGGTGCCACGGACAGGCGTTAGCGGCTAACCCAGGTGAGCGAGCACTGCAGCCGTGTGATGAACCAACTCAGAGGGGGGACCAAGAGGTACGTGTGTTGTGAAAGGCTTTGGAGACGACAGGAAATGTCGAAGGAATTTGCTATTTAACTTTATTTGCAATAAACGTGTAGCCAGTCTGCTTATAATGGGAACAGAACAGCGCACGTAGTCCCTGAAGTGACTGCAGCCAGTCTGTGCCGGCAGTGCTGGGGTGACTGCGGAAATGTCAATTCCTGTGCTGCAAACCAGAGAAATTGTCCTGAGCACGCAGTGGGCTTGGGCTCTTTTTGTCACAGGCTCCTGGCCTCTGGAAGGCACGGGCTGGGCCTGGCTCCTCATTAAGCGTACAAAGGCTCGGATCTCCTGCCTAGGAAAGCTTTTGGGAATGGTTTCCTGGGCTCCCACTCTAATTGCTACAGGGATTCCAGGCAGATTCCGTCATCCTTGTTTTCTGCCTGACTGGGAATCTGAGAATAAAAGGGTTCACGGCAGAATAATGAGCCTGCTGGACAGTGCACGCTCAGCAGCAATCCCCGGCATCACATGGGAGAGGAAGGGGAGGCTGGGCGGGGGGGATGATGCTGGGAAGGAGGGGAAGGGGCCGGCTAAATCCCTGAGCACCCTCCCTCCCCCATCGGCACTGCCTCTTAAAAGAAGACTTAGAAACACTGCAGTCCTTCGGTGGGAGGAATTAGGGGGAGGTCAGGGTAGGGGCAGGCTTTTGTAAACCAAAGTCTCCTCTAAATCCCTTTCAGGCCCTAAAGCCGGATGCCTCCACCTTCGTGCACAAAGGGACCGGGGAGCTGATGGGGCCGGGAGCTGACAGAAAGCCACTGATGCAGATTAACTGCTGGCTGTGTAGGAGGTGCACCAGGGCACGGCAAACAGAACCAAAAATGGGATGGGGGGCTGATGGCACGAATGAGAGAATAACTAAGGTCAGCCCAGAAGGGCTACGGTGGTGGTGCTGCTGTGTGACCCCAGCACGTCCTCAGCGTGGAGCACAGCGTGCTGAAACCTCTCCGTGCTGGCAGAAATGTGGCAAGGGCCGGGGGCAGTGAGCTGCAGTGCTGAGAGCTCTGCGGGCCCGGTTTGAGTGACTGCACGTGCTCTGCCAGTGGCTGGGGACCTGTCACGGGCTGCACGCAGGTACACACACGACAGCAAAAATGGCAGAGCATGGCATGCAAAAAGAAGTGATTTTTCCAAGAGAGAAGCGTTTTTTCCAAAACACCTGCTGTATAGTTGTTTGCAGAGTTACTTCCATGTCGGATGCTTTGTAACAGCTATGCGGGAACCAGCCTGGGGTTGGCCCCTCAGCTTCTCTCCTGTGCGTCCTGTAATGGGAACCAAAGCAGAAGCTGCCTGATACCAGAAAGCTGCAGTGGGATGGGAAGCTAATGACTGCTGTCTTTGTGAGGGGGGACTGTCTGCATTGCCTTTCTCCCTTTGTGCTATTTTTATTTTTCTTCTTTTGCAAGTATATCATTGTGTCATCGAGTCCAGGGTGTGTATCCTAACTCCAGTACCAAGGCAGCTAGCTCTTGTTCCCTGGGCCATTTTTGCCTTTGACCAGTTAGATCATTTCACAAAGTGAATTTAAAATTTCATTTGGAAAAGATATGAGGATTCCCCCTATTCTGCCATTCTCCATTGACAAATACACACATTGAACGTTTTTTGTTGTTTTCTCTATCACGTACCTGTGTAATCTTGTTTATAAGAATTAAATTTGCAGATATTAATAGTTAGGGCCATCAGCATGAACCTCATCCATCTCTGCTCTTCTAACACCTAAGGATTTCCTGCTGTGTAAGGTTGTAGGCTGGCACCCTCTGAGATGCACGTGGTGATCAGCAGAAGGGCTTTCTTCTTTAGGGCTACTTAATGCTGACTAATACAGTGTCCGTTTTCTCAACAGGAACTTCATCCTCTGAAAATGACAGCAGCTGTTCATCGTCCCCGTGTGAAAACGGAGGGAGCTGCAAGGATTTGGAAGTGGGTTATCAGTGCACCTGCCCTGTGCAGCCTGTAGCCTACACGGGCACAAACTGTGAAATTCTCTATGATGCATGCGTCAAACATGATTGCCCTGCCCACAGCGTTTGCAACAGGACTGAAGGACTCCTGGAATACGAGTGCATCTGTATGCCTGGCTTTACAGGTAGTGATTGTGACATTAATATTAACGAGTGCGAGAGCAACCCCTGTAAAGATCCTCGTTTTGAATGCGTAGATAGTATAAATGGATACACCTGTAAATGCCGAATGGGACTGGATGGAGAAGGCTGCCAAACAGAAAGCTCTGTGTGCTCTAGCCACCCCTGCCTAAATAACGGGACGTGTGTTGAGGGTCCTGGGGACTATGCCTGCATCTGCCAGCCTGGCTTCACCGGGGCCCACTGCAAAGACAACATTGATGAGTGCGCCTCCAACCCGTGCCGGAATGGAGCCATCTGCCGAGACAGGGTGAATGAGTATAGCTGTTTCTGTGTGCCTGGGTTCCAAGGATACAACTGTGAAATAGACATCAACGAGTGTGCGTCCCGGCCCTGTAAAAACAATGGCACCTGCCTGAATGAGATGGATCACTATTTGTGCAAGTGCATCCCTGGCTACACAGGTACCTTTCATGCTCGTGTACTGGCCTGGTGGTTGGGTTACATCTCGCTGCTTTTGGTGCTCCACAACGTGCCTGGTCGTGGTAGGAGCTGTCCCGAGAAGCTGTTGTTCTACAGCTGAGTCTTTGATGCACAACTTAGATTTTTTGAGCGTTTTGTACTGTGTGTGAATGATGGCATGGTGCTTGTTTTCATGGCTCCCAGGCAGTAGCTGAGAATTTGATTTCCAGGGACGGTGTGGATGTTGAGAGACACGGATATAAGAGTGAAGGTGGGGGCGCTGCCTGAGCCAGGAGTGCTAGATACCAAGGAGATGTGATTAGCTTCAGTAGGAAATTACGGGAGACGTACAAGGAAAGAGATTTAGTATCAGGAAGAATACGCGTAGTGTTATAACTAAGTCCCAACAGGCATAACTGTCTGACTTGTAGTTCTTTGTCCTGTCCTGCAGGACTTGTCTGAGGGGAGTAGGCTTTTCTGGAAGAGAGTGGCTTTTAGGTGGAGATTTCTTTTCCAGTTCTTTGATGTCTGGAGAATGTTTTTGGCATGTGGCATAAGTATCCCTTTTATGTGCATCTGTGCTAATGGTGACTCAGAGAGTAATCTCCACCTGTGAGTTATCTGTGAGGGAGGCAGCGGGGGGTTCTCCTTTCTCTAGCCCTGCTTATCAGAGAGGAATGCGGCTGTGCTGCGCCCATGGCTGCCTGGTACCACTTAGCACATGAACTTTCTCAGCCTTCCTCACTGACACAGACTGAAGTGATTCAAGAGTTAGGTTGCTGTGAAGGAATGCTGCTGATTACCAGTGGAATGAAGAGAAGTTACAACATCAGGAATGCGGTCAGTGATGCTGAGTCACTCTCTGATAAAACTGAACAGAGCCAAGGGAGGAAAAAAGCAGAATTCTGTAGGCCTTACAATTACCACTGATTTTGAGTATTAAACGTGATTCTCTTTGCAAATCAGCTTCTTCTGTACCTTTTCCTGAATCTTCAAATAAGGATTGTGGGATTCCCCTGCCAGGGAAGTGATAAAATAACCCAGGTAGCTGGAGGAGTTTGTTCTCTGAGTTACTCTGATGTTGTGTACGAGCCTATGATCTAGTACTTCGTCCTGAACTCAGAGGCTCTGCCACCACTGGCTGCCAAGGCAGGTTGTTTCCTGGTGTTCTCAGCCGGAATTTGGGTGAAGGAAGTTTTGTATGGGTATTGACAGGTTTGAAACAGCAGCTTAGGGGGCCCACATTCCTGAGGATTAGGATGGCCTTGTCCATGTTTTTAGCCTTTACCAAGCAGAAGAGATTAGATGGATTGGCAGGTGCCACTGCGATGACTAATGTTTGGAGGTGATGTCAGGCCACAGACAGCCTGAAGTGGTTGAATACAGTACGGCAAGATTGCTGCAGAGCAGTGTGCATGGCAGGTCTTACTCTGTCAGTGAAAGCTGAGGTTTTGGACCAAAAATGCCTGACTTAATACTCTTCACAAGTAACAACAGCTAATGCCTAATTTTTAGTAACGTTTCATAATATGATGGCTTACTATTACCTAGTATCACTGTAATTAGCATTTTGCATTGCTTTAATGCTTTTTTCCCAGGTATCTCAAAGCAAGTTACAAATATTATTTAAATAAATGGAACAGTGTTTTGGAGAAGCAGGTAGAGATCACTTTTCCCATTCCCAAAATGCATCTGCCTCTGATGTGGAACACTGGATCTGGTTAATAGCAGCGCAACACAAGTGAGGAGTACCATGTCTAACTAAAAGTGTAAGGGTTATATCATATATAGAAGTTTAAATAACGCTAACTAGCAGCGAGATTCTTCTTTCCTCATCCCTGTCCTCCCTCCCCCAAAAGGATCCCCAGCCAAAACAGCTGTCCTTAGATTTTTAAGGAGTGCAGGCAAGTAAGATCAAGATTTTATGGCTTATTCAGCAAATGGATGTCATTTGTGAAGTGCTGATTGATTGACTACTTCAATGAATCTGCATGAAAGAAACAAAACCTTCATAAATTCTGGAAACTTTTCTTAGTTTTGTTGTAAGACTGAAATCCAAAATCCTAAACAAAACAATTTTGTTTCTAAGTAAAAATTAAAGGTCCTTAATTTGTAAGAATCGCATACTGTTCATAAGCTCCCAATGTTCTTATGGCAAAATTAGAAAAGATCATTATGGTAACCAGTTAGAGTTGGTAACCTTAGGATTGATGGCTTTAGTGATTCCAGCTCAGAAGTGGAGGCAGCACAGATATGCTTAGCTGGATTTTTAACACAGTTATTTCTCTCTTTTGTAACCAAGGTATAAACTGTGATGCTGAAATAGATGAATGTGCTTCATACCCTTGCCAGAATGGGGCCTCGTGCATAGATCACGTTGGGTTCTACACCTGCACCTGTGCACCCGGTTACCGAGGAATCCAGTGTGAGGTGGACATCAACGAGTGTGAGAGCCAGCCATGCCAGCACAACGGGACATGCCATGACCTCATTAACAGGTGAGAAATCAGTGTTTGGACAGTCGGATACTGGTACTGATCTAAAGTTCTGCGTAGTGGAGCCTGTCAAATTAGAGTAGACATCCACTGGGAGAATTGGATTTAGTCTTTCATACCTCCCAGTGGTTCCAGTGGCAGTACCTGAGAGTGATTAATAGCAATATGTGAGAGGACCCCTACCAGTAGCAAAACTCCTAGGATGCTCAAAGAAAGGTAGAAGATGGCTCCTGTTATTGCTTCCAGCTGACATATCAGATGCAAAGGGAAGTGATTTGCAGATCTTGATCAGCAAAAGCAGCTGCTGAGAACATACCTGTGTGTGTGTGTGAATCTGCCTTTTCACAGACATTGTGAGCTCCCAGACTGCTGGGGTTGGTCTGCTCTCTCATTAGCGTGGCCTGTTTGTGTGGATGGAAATGTCTTTTTCCTCTGCCCCACAAGTGGGTTTGAGGATGAACTCCAGCTTCGTTTGCTCTTTTCTCACACGGGACTCAGCAGTGAAATGAAGAGCATTCTGCATTGCTGTTTTGTTGTCCCACAGCTACCAGTGTGACTGCAGTGACACAGGCTTTGAAGGGGACCACTGTGAGTTGGATATCCTGGAGTGTGCCTCTGAGCCCTGTCTGAACAATGCCACGTGTGTTGAAGGAATCAAGAACTACAGCTGTGCCTGTTGGCCAGGTAGGTTAGAAATCTATTCTGTTATACCAGCATGTAGGCACATTGCAATGGAGAGGGCATTATAAATTGTCCTGTTGACAAAGTAAGGAATGAACAATTGTACTGCATGGTCCAGCATGATTGTTTTTTTGATTACCCAAAACAGTGAGGCTGCCACCACTTGTCTTTACAGTTCATTCCAGGATCTAATTGATCCCTTTGTTGAGAAAGGCACACTGATTCTCAACCATAAAATTTCCCTTCTCCTCTTTTCTGCCTTTTCCCATCATATGTTTATTTTATAATTAATAGTTCTCTGCAAATTGGCTATCTGGCTCTTGCCTTTGACATACTGAAGAAACTGGAGGACTCCGAGACTCCCTACTTGATGAGCTGCAGGGTCATTTGGCTTTTATTCTCACTTTCAAGGCAACCACAGTAATTGGGTGACCACTTCTAGTGAAGTGGTACGTGATGTTTACACTGTCTCCTGGCAGGTTACACAGGACAGCACTGTGAAGAGGACGTGGATGAGTGTGCAGCAGATCCCTGTTCCAACGGAGGTGTATGCCTCGAACGATCCAACCAGTCCTACTATGGAACACGACCTGACTTCCCCAGTGATTTCAGCTATAGCCAAGCAGCTGGTTTCCAGTGTTGGTGCCAGCCAGGCTTTGCAGGTGAACTATGCAGTACATGTTGCATCCTCACTGCACCTGTGGTTTGAGTAGATAGAAATGATGTTCAACTGAAATACTACCCACCATTTCCCTGGTTTATAAATAACTATAAAACATGGATTTAAGAGCTGTGGAAATTCCCTGGAAAGAGGAGCTAACAATAATAGTTCATTCTTTTTTAAAGAAAAAAATGAGTATGGTCCACAGTTGTGCAGAGGGAAATGGTTCAGAAATTCTGATCCTGCCCCGCTCCCTTTCATGACACTGGCAAATCACTCAACCTTTCCTTACTTCATTTTTCAGAATTGTTTCAATGATGGTATCTATTAGCCAGAGTGTCTGCCCAGACACGCTATAGTTCAAGGAATTCTTCTGCCTTTTGAGGTGACAAAAAGAGCTGCAAAATGTTAGGTGTCATTCATATCCTCTCCTTCACTGATGCATGCATGCACTCAAGATAGGTGTTTGTGTTTTCACTTCAAAGGGGAGACCTGCTTTACGAACATTGATGAGTGCGAGTCCCAGCCGTGTCAGAATGGAGGGCACTGCATGGACCTTGTTGATGGCTTTCTTTGCCGTTGCCTACCAGGTTATTCAGGTAATGCTGGCGAAGGCGGGTGGCTGGAATCAGGTCAGTCTGTTTAATGCTGAGTTGCTGTATTACTGCCTGGCTGCAGGACTGGACTCCAGCCTTGGGTAGCCCAGGCTGCTAAGCAGGACTGAGATAAATTGTGGAGGGCTCAGTAGTTGTGCAGAGGGAATTCTGCAGTTCAGGGCTCAAATGCCATGAGAAAATCATGTGATTTTGGTCAAGCAAGTAGATTAGACTATGGACTAGATTTTGAGAGAGAACATCAACTATGTAGAAGAGTCTAAGACTCTTAGATCTAGCAGGCCCGTATCCTGGAGTGAAAGTTCACCAGGAGAACTATTTTTTTTTTTGTATATATGTATGATGAATGTGAACAAAAAACACTTTCAAATAAAAAAATATAAATGGAAAAAAAAGAAAAACACTTAAAACTCTGGATGTCACAAGCCACTGATCGTAGCAGGTTGGATCCACCGGCACATAAAACATCTGTAAAACATATCTATTCCCTAACACCCCTGGATAATAAGAGCCAGGGATTTGGGGTTGAAGGCAGTAATTTGCAATGTTAGGAGGTCAAAAGGTCTTTGTGATGTGAGCAAATGAAGCCTCCTCTGTTTACAAGGGAGTGGGGAGTCTGGATTCTTACGCAAATGCCCTTCCTGACCCTAATGGGTCTCTGTTTTCTAGCTGAGAAACCAGGGGATAGTGAGTACTGCACGTCAGCTTTGTTGGGAAGGTGCACTGCTGACTGATACTAAACCTCATCTCAGTTTAGAATAGTTGTTCTCAGTCGTCTTGATCTTCAGATTCTATATGTACTCTCTGTTTTGAACAATTTAACACCAAAATAGTTTATAAGAAGGTAGAAGGTGGCCCCTAGCACGATCTTCCATTTGTGCATCCTGTATGTGGATGTAACCTTTCCGTGGTGTTCTTAGGCTGCCATCTCGTGGGGAAAAAAGAAAAATTTCCAACCTGAGTAAAGAAGTTTTTAACTTCTTGGAATAGCAGGTAGCAGCATTCCAGGGTCTTAGGTCCTTATTACATGGGAGAGTTTCCTATTTTCCCTCTCTAGTCATAATGGTTGAGCTGTGTAGGAGTAAGTCTGTCCAGTTGTTTCCTGGGAAGACCCATTACACAGGGGCTTTCACTCTCAGAATCTCAAGTCCACTCGTAGTTATCGCATTCTGTTAGTGGGCTGAATTCTTTGTATGGTTTTGTGGTGTATGTGGTTTGCTTTGGATTCCTGATGTAGGTTAGGCCAAGAAAAAAAATGCTTTTTTTAGGTGAGGCTTTTGAAAATAGGTTTTTACCTA
The DNA here is from genome assembly GCF_009819795.1 of Aythya fuligula. Taxonomy (NCBI): domain Eukaryota; kingdom Metazoa; phylum Chordata; class Aves; order Anseriformes; family Anatidae; genus Aythya; species Aythya fuligula. Next base: position 1,758,788 of record NC_045577.1, on the reverse strand, counting down.
AACTCTGCATTGCTACTTCTTGGGTAGTTACCGTGCTGCACTCGTGAACTGAGATCTTGTCCAAAGTGATGGCTTAACGTTCATCCTACTTGTCAAAATTCCCTCTCACGTACGTGCCCTATTCCCTTTTCTTCCTGCAGTGCCCCAGTACCCCTCAGAGTGTTCAGAATTTCATTTTGCCTTGCCAGACTGATCTGTTTAATCCTTTCCAATTCTTAGCATGCTCATAGGCGGAAAAGCTGACAGGAAAAGGATGGTGAGCAAAGGAGTGCTGGAGTTCATTCTGGTGCATCAAAAATTTGGGTTCATTAGTACTTGAAGGGGATTAGAAGCAGGTTGCTCTTCTGGATATTGCTTTTGGTGAAGGACTTTGTTTCAGCTGAGGTATTTCTGACACATTAACACAGTGAAAGGCTGGGAGCAGCCTCTGTGAGATCGGCGAGTGCATGTGGAGGAGTGAAGCTGACAGGGAAATAATAGCAATTAATCTCCCCTCCTTTGTCAATTAATCTCAGTACAGTCATGCTGGGTAAACAGCTTATTACTTCGTATTAGGATCACAGAACAACTTTGTGAAGCTTCCCATAACGTTTCTGCTCCAAACACATTTCTGTGGCAGCTTAGATCTGCCATGAACTTGGGTTTAAGCTGCCTCCGCTGATTAAAGTGAACTTGCTACTCTGAGGAATGCTTTCTTGGGGCGGCAGGAGGTTCTTTTGGCAGTTTTTTTTCTTCAGTCTGAAGAATTTGGGGGGTGTTGGGATAACAATGCAAGTCAGGAGAAATTCATTCTTTGCAAATTAACTGCCTCAGTGCTGTCTTAGGCTACAGCATTGGAGGGAGATGAGAAAGTTCTTTCTCTGAAATGTGGTTGTCGCAGAAGCAGTGCTTTGTTCTTGGGAGAAGTACGTAATAGGTCCTGAAGAGTCAGTCCAGCGCATTAGTTTGTGCTTTATAGAGGATGTGCCCTGAGAGGATGTAAGAAGTGTGAATTAAAAGATTTCATGGGTATTAAATGAAGTGAGAAGGAGGAAGAGTCTTGCATAGTCTTGGAAATTATGTCAGTTGTGGCCAAGAGAAAAAGCATACTAGGAAAGGTCAATCTTTTAGGAAAAAAAACAGACAAAATTAGTTATTTACATGTAGGAATAATTTCAGTCCATCATGTATATCGTATATAATAGTTTAGGCCAGGACAAAAAGAAAGACTGGTGCCTCTGCTTGGAAAGAGAACTGACTTTTAACCTGCAACATGTTACCACTTAAGTAGAATTTGGCTATTTTTAAAACATTTCAATTGCTTGAGCAGAAGGAAGATGTGTGAAAACTGGAAATTTCTATCTATCGCATTCCACTTTCTGTCATTTTTCTGTTACAAACCCTCTGAAATATTTAACGTTATTTTGACCTTCCTCAAGAATTTTTACAAATGATTAGGTACAAAATAATTCTCTGAATTTAAACTGCGTGACTTAATCTTGTAACTCTCACAACTGCCAGCGTGTAAGAATGGGGAATTAAAACATCTAGAAAACGAATCACCTGATCCTTTAATTTCTTTAGAATCCTTCTGTTTCAAAGAACATCATAAGCTGGCTTGGAAGACATCGTATTTAAGTATTTTATCTTCCATATCATTGTACTATTTAGAATTTTCATGACAGTGGATTTTCCCATCCTCGTGATATGTCTCTAACAGAACCTAGTCTGTACATATCCTTAAGCTGACCCTGGGAATAGAAGCAAAAGCAGATTGTAATTAGCAATATTTAATATAATGTATCTAGAAATATGCAGTGACAAGTAGGGGGTCAGAACCTGTGCTGCCTTGTGCTACACGGATGAGTTCAATATCTGTATTTCCAATCGGCAGTGTACAGAGGCTGTGTGTGTACCTGTGCGTGTACAGAAATCAAAACGTGGATCTTCCTGAAGAGGTGTAATGTTTTCTGGTCTTCACACTGTTATACTTTACTGTTGCAGTGGACAGTTGAATGAGCACAGTTGAACAAGCACCACTCTTGTTTTCTCTTGAACAGGAACAGAAGGGTCATCCTAGCTGTTATAAATAGCATTTAAAATTGGGGCTGGGATAGGATGATGCATACATACAACCAGCTGTGACTATCTGGGAAGTTTTAACTCCAAACAAATACTCAACCATATCCCTCCCACTTCAAATATGTATGAAATTGACTGGTATGTTTGGACTGAGCTCACTCAGAAGAAAGTAAACAAACAGCCAGAGTTCTTGGAATGCTTTCTTTTAATACCTCAAAGTCATACTGCTAATACTCTGATTTCTGGGAGCTTGTGTTTGTTTGGACCTGAAATTGATACTAACAGAATCCTGAAGTTTGGGGAGAAGCTCCCAGATAACATCTCTTCACAGAAATAACAACCTTCTCCATGTTCCTCACAACATGGAAGTGCAGTTCCTCTTCTAGAAACTTTACAGTGTCAGAGTAGCCACTTTTTTTTTCTTTTTTTTTTTTTTTTTTCCAAAACCAGATCCACAGAGGAAAAAATGAAATTGCAACATCTGATTTGATAAGGTTGCTAATGGAGAGAGCGAGCTTTGATTCTGCAGTCCAATGGTTGAGCTGGTGCACTCAGCATGGAGCAGGGAATTTCCTTCCATTCCATTCGATTTCAAAGACACAGATTGTGGTAGTTAAACCTTGAGACTTGTCTTTGTGACTGTTGTCCAGTGGAAATGTTTGTGCACACACACACACAGAAAGGGGCAGATGGAGGGAGAAAACTGCACAAAGTGCTGGTCCCCTGGTCCAGGCAATGAAAGCACTGCAGAGCAGGGGCTGCGCGCTGCCTTCGGAACTCCCCGTACTGTGTGGTTTGGGGATGGAAACACAGCTTTTGGTCTTAGCCTGTTAAAAGGAAAATCCATACTTTGGCCTTGATGATGGAACTTGGCAGATTCACCTGAGGGGTGGAGAGGACAGGAGATTGTCTCCTGACTCTCTGCTGCTGGCGCTAATGCTGCGGGCACTGCAGGGTATTAGCGTAATGCAGCGCGCACCCCCTGCCATACACATTCTTCGTGTCAGCACTGACAGAGGCCAGCTGGGGAGGTTTAGAGCAGGGCTGGATTAGATCTCACTGCAGCGCAGGTCTCTGCTATATTGGCCGGTTCCATCTCCAATCCCTTTTTGTCTGACTGGCATCGGGGAGCTCACACACGTCCTGCTGTTCCAGTGCAGCCTTTTTGCCATTCCCCACCCCCGTTCGCCCCCACTTTTCTTCCTTTACTGTCACAAATGTCCACAAGGAGCCGGCCATGAAATCTGTGCTGATTGGCGTGATCCTGAAGGGAGTTTTTCTGCTAGCAGGTAACGAGCTCTGTACAGTAATTGCAGTGTGTCCTGAATGCTTGCGTGCCTGCCCAGGGCAGGGGGCTGGTCGTGCGCGTAGTGGTAGCTGGTGGCATGCGAAGGACTGAATTCACTAGGAAGGCAGAATGTTTTTATTTTGAAGAGACCTGAAGTTTTGTTTTGGAAACTTTAAGGCCAGGAATTTCCTCATTGCCTCAAGATAAACGCAGAGCAGCCAGCATGCTCTGTAGGCATCTGTGCTACAATTCTGACTTGTTCGGAAAGCCGGGAGCCTGCAGCAGTCAGTCGGGGAGTTGTTCTGAGGCACGGGTCCCTGGGTTGTGCTCAGGTGTCCTTTGTGAACACACCGGTGTCTCCTGCTCGTTCTCTGAAACATTACATTTGCTTTGCAGAGAATCGTTTTGCAATTTCCCTTTTTCTTTTAATGATTTTTAAACTCTTCTATTGAGAAGTAGTTTTTGTTTTAAGTCAGGGGACAAACCCTCTGCTGCCCTGTGCACTTCTCCATCTCCTCCCCCACTGTCTCCTTGAGCAGTAGTGCACGGTGGGAGAGAGGTCAAATCAGCGAGTTGCCATGGAAATGGCAGTAATTGTGCAAATATAATTGTGGCTGGGTCTGTTTGGTGCTGCTAATTCTCTCTCTCCTCCCACCTCTCCCTTCCTCCCCCCCATTTTTCTTTTGGTCATAATACAAACCCTAATTAGGATGCACCAGGGAAAGGTTGTGAGGAATTCAGTTGTCTTACGGGGAGAGGGCACACCAGCGCTGGCCGGGAAGCCCTGCTGAACTCGCATGTTTCAAGAGCTGGGCCCATGAATAGTCCTCATCCTTCAGGTTTTTTGGCACGTGGCAGATAAATTAGAATCTTTCTGTTTATGTGAGTTTTTTCTTTTAATTTATGTATCTGTTGAGCGTACTGCAGGAGTCACACACTTCAATGAATCTCTGCTCACTGATAGCAACCAGTAAATCCTGACCTACAGTCAGAGAGTGCTGAACACTCGGATTTGCAGAACACAGCTATGGAACAAGACCGTTCTTACCACATCAGTAACACATCAGAATTTAGAGAATAGATTCCTATTTGAAAATAATGCGGACTGTTAAAGCTCATCAACTTGTGGCTGTATGTTTCTGACCCAGCCCCTGTGGTTACTGGGACTGTTAGCTTGAATGCTGCTAAATTAGCTGGACTGTTTGAAAATAATTGTCTCCAGGCAGCAGCCTTTTAACTAACACTTGTCTCATTTTTCAGATAACGAATTCCATTATTTTGCATTTTTTAATCTTTATAAGAAACTCATTACATATTTTAAAATCTAATGATATAGTGAATCACGTTGGCAGCCTTATTTGTTCTTACTATCAAGAGTAAGAACAATAGTAAACATTTGAGATAAGAAATGTAAATGGTACATAAAAGACTTGGTAAGAGTAAATTGTTTTTAATATATACTTAGAAAAAGATGCTTAGGCTTTCCTTAGAGAAGCAAATTAGTTTTAAACTTCCTTTTTCAAAATCTTGTTTTTTTCCTGAAGTAGGGAAAGTTCCTTTACTTTGCTGGAATCCCTTTCTTCATTTACACCCGGTTCTCTGCAGCCAAACCCAAAACTACAGACCCCTCTGCTGAGATAAAACTAGCACCTAGGAAGCAATAATGCAGTAGAAATCTCCTTCTGTCTTACTGTGGTGTAACTGAAGAATTTGACAAACTGGTGATCTTCAAACAAATCTGACAAAAATCATTGGTGATAATAGAGGAGAAAAGAGGGCAAGAAAGCTGGCTGATGAAGGGTTTGATCATCACCAGGCACATAACAAGCCAGGGAAGCAGCACTGGGCTAACTGCTAAGCAAGGGCTCACGGCAGCTTCCAGGAAAAATCTGTTGTTAGCCAGATTTGGAGAACTCTGGTGCAGTCTCCTCTGTTCCCAGTTTGTTTTAAAAACTGCTTCAAACTCAAGGCTGACGCTGCACCGGCTTCTAGGAGAGGCAGAATATGTTGTGTTGTTTTAGAGGCCTTTTCCTTCTCCTGCCTTAGTGCTCTGAAGGCTGGCTGTTTGCAGGCAGGAACAATGGCAGCAAGAAAGACAACGCTTGTTTTTAGCTTCTCTAGGAAAAGCTGCCCTTCGCTCTGCTGCTAGGTGTTTCCTTTGCCTGCTCGTGAGCTGTGAGGTTAGACAGCAGCGTGTAAAGACCTGAAGTGCCAGCTCGTTCTTTTCACCCATTTCCAACAAATAATCGAGAAATCAAACCAGCTGCATCCCATGGGAGCTCGGTGTTTAATTAGCCACCAGCCCGGGGTTGTGCACTCCCCATGGGGACTAATTTGCCACCTGGTGTGCAGCGCTCACCCACAGGTGTCAGCTGGGAGCCTGGGAAGCAGCGCAGGCAGGAGTTGTGCTGCTGTTTCGTGGGCTGAGTGTGGCAAGAGGAGACACGGTCGGGCTGGGAGGGGAACAGGGGGCACTGGGGCTTTCTCCTGCTGCCAGCTGGCGCCTGCCTGCCTGCCCAGGTTTCGCAGAAAGGCAAAAATTCGTGGCATCTCTGCTTTTGTTACTCAGTCTAATGCTCTTTTCTTCTCTTTGCCCTGGTAAATTTTAACAGCTCTGATCTCAAATGGGCGGCATGTCAAGCACTCGGGACTGCGCTCAACCTAACTGCCTCTCCAGTACATTTGACAGCCTCTGCCCCTAAGTCCGACTGCAAATCCGCCTCTTGCAGCTTGGAGAGTCCTTCAATCCACTGATAAGTCAGGAAACCCACTCTCTGTAATTCTACTGCTCTGCTGTTTTTTCTGAATTCCAGCTGATTTCTTCCCCTCTTCTCCCACCCTGGGATTCTCCAGGTCTAGAGACATCCCGTATGTTCATTATTCCAACGCATTTCCTTCAGTGCAGCCGTAATGTTGTCCCAGGATCTCGATTCTTCTCTTATTTCTTCCCTGACTGTCTCGGTTTCCTCAAGAGTTTTCTTGCCAGTTAAGATCACACCCCAGGGTCTGTACGCTGAGCACTAATTGCTGGGGAAAAAAAGCTGTGCTGATGTGGTATTAACAACTCTGATATCAGCTGAGCTCCCCTTCAAGGCAGACATTACTGGCCAAATTCCATGCTTTTGTACAGTCACTACACACAGTAGTTCTCTTCTAGGTTAGGAAGAGAGGTGCAGCCATGTCCTAGAGGAATCTGAGGTAATGTTGGTGACAGAACAGCTCCAGCACAGCTGGAAGAGCAGAATTACCAGAGCCTCCCTGTTCTGTTTCAATGCTTCACAGAGCATGATAGGTGTTACAGCCTTACACTGATACAAAAGAACACTTTGGAGCTGGGAGCTGGTGCTGAGCCTTCACCTATCTGCACAGATTGCAGTGCCAACAGCAGCCAAACGCTCGCTCTGAAAGGAGTAAGCTGGTCAGGCAGCAGGGTTGTAGGGGTTTGTGCAGGACTGTCATTGCTGGGGTGAGAGGTGGTTCCCAACATCAGCATACAGGTTCAAGAAGCTTCGTATCTTTTAAAATTTCTTTTTTCACATTTCATCAAGTCCAGCTCCAGTACTTCTACTGCACCATCTCCCCTCATCTCTTTTTCCCTCAGGCAACTCTCTAATCTCTTTGACATGCTCATTCTGGCTAGTGGCTTTTCTTTACAAATGTCTTTTGTGTTTTGATTCCTCTCCTTTGTGCGTGAATTCCTTCTTTTTCTTTCTGCTGTCCTCATTCTGCTTGCTGGGTAGATTCTGTGTGTAATACTATTAGATGAGGATAATCCATGCTTGGCTTATCTGTGTGACTGTCTCTGAAGATTAGTGAAAACCGATGTTATGGGCCAGATAAACAGTGAACTGGTTCAGGAGGGCTCTTCTGTCAGTCTGGAGATGCTCAGGAAAATGACAGCTGATTTTCATTAACCAGATTTGAGTGTAATGGCTTGTAATTTACTTCAGCCCTGTTGGGATCCATGTGCCTCGAGGAGACGTGCTAACTGCACTGCAGTGCTTTTTACCCAGTTCACTTCTGCAGGACTGGACGAAACTGAAATCAGCTTCAGTGCGAGTATGACTAAGTGCCTGTGGAGCATGTTTTGTTTGTTGTTTGGTAATGACCTGAGTTTTGTGAATGTCTTACAACTGGAGGGTTGGTTGTCTGGGATTGTTTTCCAAAGTACGGAATTTGAATTTTCTTAACTGAGGCTTCCCGATAACTTCCTTGGCTGGTGATCCAGTTTGATGCTGTCTGCAACAATGGTGCCCAGAACATGCTCCAGTCAGATTTGTAGACTTAATGTGAATCTAAATGTACCAAACCTGTGTATGAAAGGCATAAAATCCTCATCGGTGCTGTCTTGTCCCTTTAATATCCTCTGCTTGCTCTCTGTGCACACTGATCAGCTGTGGTGTCTGAGATCCTCTGGGAGAGGGCAGTGGGGCTGTTGGATGAGGCAGGCTGACTGGATGAAGCTCTGCAGACAGCACCCTCTTCGCAGCACCTGGAAGGGCAGCACAGAATCATCTCTGTTGCTTGTATGTTAATGGTAGGCCTCTCTGGTGAGTGCAGGCGCTTCTCACTGGCAGCCCTAGGGCTTCTTGTGGCTTCCTGAAGAGAAGAGCTCAGGGCCTGGCAGTGCTGGGGAGGGCGGTCTGTGCCTCGCCGGCTTGCTCAGGGGAAGGGAGTCACAATCCCCTGCAGTGAGATCCCGTTTCTAAATCTCTTTCGCAGGTGTGGAATGTGCTGTTAACATCAATGAGTGTGAGGAGGGTCCCTGCAAGAATGGAGCTGTCTGTGAGGATGGCATTGCTGACTATACCTGCCACTGTGCCCCTAGCCAGGATGGCATTGTATGGGGAGGGAAGAACTGCTCTGTCAAGCTCACTGGGTGCCAGACGCATGACTGCCAAAATGAGGCCTTGTGCATCCCCACCTACCAAGCTGAGAGCCATGGCCACCTGTGCCAATGCCAGCCTGGTTTCTCTGATGCCACATGCTCAACACCAACAACATTTTCCTTTGCTTCCAGAGGGTATCTCCTCATTGAGCTGCCCGTGAACAATCAGAGCAGGAGGGAGATAGCAGGAGATCAGCTTGCCAGTGTGTCCCTCCGGTTCCGAACCACCTTGCCCAGCGCCATCCTTTTTTACCGAGGCCATGAAGCTGAATACTTGTTCCTGGAGCTCTTTGATGGCATTCTGCATGTGGGACTGAAGAGGGAGGATGTTGGGTACCTGCTGCTCCTGGAGGGGCTGAGAGTTGATGATGGCCATTGGCATAAAGTCGAAGTTGTTTTGCAGAGCACCGTGCAGCTGAAGCTCTGGCATGACTCTTGTGAAGCAGGCGTCTGCCTGCGGAGCTCTCCTGCCCCTCACGGCACGGCTTCCATCCCTCACACCTTCCTCAGCGTGTATATCGGAGGTGCTGGGGATCCAATGGCCAGCAACACACACAGCCAGCAGGGCTTCGTCGGCTGCCTGCAAGACGTGTGGGTGGATGCTGAAGCTGTGCTGCCGGAGGACCTCCCGGTGAACGAGTCGTCCCCGGTGCGGCTGGGCTGTGAGCGGACAGAGTGGTGCCTCTCCGGGCCCTGCTCACACGGCGGGCTGTGCGTGGACCTCTGGGCAACGTTCAGGTGCGACTGCTCCAGGCCTTACGGAGGCCCTGCGTGCTCCTACGGTAAGTGCCACGGGATTTACATCTGCCAGCTCATCTGTCAGCTGCGGCTTCAAACATGCTAGATAAGCACTGATGTTAGCTCCAGAAGCAGTATTTTCTACTTGACCAGAGAGAGGAATAAAGCAAATGCCTCTGTAAATAAAATTCTCATTGATCCCTTGTCTGTCACTTGCTCCTGCAGGAAAGACTGTCAGATTTGTGGTGCAGGCGTGATTCCTTGTTGAGCCAGAGGCTCTGACTTCCACTTTGTATTAGATCTAAGTGACTGTAGGAGGGCAAGGAAGTTGCTGAACTACAAAAAGCTGAGCTTGAGATTTTAGGGTTAATGGGAATGTATTGCTTTATAAATAACAGCGTTAAAGGAAGCTCTGTGACAATTTGCCGTTAAAACCCCACCCATTTGCACTGTTGTGTTCCTGCAAGGCTTATATTAACATTGCCCATTTTTGTTTAATTCCTGAGCCTAAATGTACCAAGTACAAAGTTGTTCTGCTGTTAACAAATTTACAATTTTCAAAAGCAACTTGGCGGTTTAGAAGTCCTTGACTAAATCTGCTGGGTGGCAAGGTCTCTGCTAGATCTGCTTTTCCCTCTTCTGCTACTTGCGTGTTCTAAGTTCTTCCCCTCCAGGGAAAGCAAGGACACTTTCACCTACATCCTAATTTTAGACCTATGTGGGAAGGAAGCAAAATTACCCTGATACATGTTGACAATGTTGGGAAGAAAGGTCTTGTCTCATTCACAGAGGTTACAGTGCCCTGTGCCAGCTGCATTGCCCTTGTCATGGAGCTTATGCACATTTCTTTTTCTCTTCTAGAGCGCCCAGCAGCAACATTTGGCCTGGAGAATTCTACCAGCTTTGCCTCTTTCATCCTTTCTGATAGCCTTGGTGCTGACTTCAACATCTCCTTTTTCATTCGTAGTTTGAAACCTAATGGTTTGCTATTGCAGATCAGCAATAGAACAGACCCTTGCCTCACGATATACTTGAAGAATGGCAAGCTAAAGATAGAGATGTTATCTACAGATACTGTGACATTTCCAGAAAATGTAGTTGATGGGAGAAGACATTTGGTAGCTCTGTCTGTCCAAGGAGGAATTGTTGGTGCCCACCAATCAGACACATACGTGGAGCTGGGACACCTTGTAGGAACACCTCTTTTAGCTGGCTATGAAGTGTATATTGGTGGGCATCTGAACCCAGGCAGCACTGATGCGTGGGGAGGCTACTTCAAAGGCTGTTTGCAAGACATCCAGCTGAACAACCATGAAATAGAGTTTTTTCAGGTTGAGAACTACAGCCTCCCACAGGAACAAAATGTGAATCTGGTAAATGGATGCATCTCTGATAACACCTGCAAGGTAAGAAGTCTCTTGTTTCTCTCTACGTGTGTGCAGTAGTTTATTATAGGTCTGTGATTACAAAAGAGTTTGCTGCTTTTACCAGGAAACTGAGGTTTTTTTAAAGCATTGAAGGAAATGGTACATGGTCCCAGATGCACTTGTTTCACTCAATATCCTACACACAGTTTAAGCACCAGGTTTTATTCTCTAGTTCCTTTTCCTTTTATTTTTTTTTTAGCTTGTAGAACTTGGGCAGCTCTGCTCTCCTGCTGCCCACCTCTGTATTGCCATTGCCAAGCCCACGCAGGCATTCCAGGCACTACCCTCTAACCAGTAAACCTTCCAGTTCCTCTCCTCTTCCTGTTTCAGTTGCACAGCCTCTTCAACCAAGAATTCATCAGTTCAGCACCAACAGCTTAAGGAACTGTCCTCGTTGTGCCCTTAGAGGAAGGTGCCTCTCCTTTATGCCACCATAAAGCAGGGGAGCCCCGCTCCCTAGAGTTTGTCCTTCCTGCTCGTAGTGCTATGAAGTGTTGTCACTTCTTTGGCATTGGGTGTGTCCTGCCAGTGACAGAACACTGCGAGGCTCTCAGGAGCCTTAAAGCTGCTTTCACCTGTTTCACGCCTTTCCTCTTGTGTCTCGTGTTTGTTTTCATTCCTTCTGTGAAATGTTGGTTACTTTAGTTGGCTATAATTAGGCACTGTTTGCACAGTGTGTTGCTGTAGGGGTGTTAAGGATTATAATGGTGCTGGAGTGTGTTTTGATGTCATGAGATGTCAAATACTTTGACTAAATGAGACCGAACCTGCAGGGATTGGTGCCTGATCTATTTGTTTCTAATAATTTAGAATTGCCTTTAGCTTATGATGACTTTTCTCAATTTTATGTATTTAATCAGCAATTACCTGACTTCATTAGGCTTCTTAGTAGATAAAGCACCATTATTTCCATGCTGTCTGATTTTTATTTTTCCTTTTTTGTTCAGGCAGGAAAGGAAAACAGAACAGGACATCTGTACTCTTAGACCTCACTCTTATGTTGTAACTCCTGTCTCTCTATCCTTTTTTCAGAGGATAACTTTTCAAATCTGAGAGCTGCAGACTTCTCTAATGTGAAACTATGGGGAAAACTCTCTCATACGTCCTGTAACGTTACTGATCTGGGCAGCTGTTTGCTTGGATTTGAACACAGACAAATGAACCAAAAAACTCATCTGAAGAATAGCAGACTCTGGTAGATAATTTGTATCAGAGGCCACAACAACAAAAATAGTGGCAAGGAAGGATGTGTTTCCTTCTCTCAAATAACTAAATACAAACCATCAGTAGTAACATTGTACTGCCTGGTGATACGCAAGCACAAAACCCCTCTTTCACAGAGTGATGAGGACTGGTGCCCAAACCCTGACTGCTGTGCGTGTGTGCACCTGAATCTGTAGATTTTGCAACAGTTTGAAGGTCAGCATGTGCAGACCAGTAGCAGTAGGTGAGATGCTCTCTGAAGTACAGGGTGCTGCAGATGTCCTGTCAGCTGTCCTGTTCCACACTAATGGAGTTCTGCCTAGAGTTTCTGTCGATCAGCAGTGTGTATGGGGAGAGGCATGGTCTCAGGAATTGCTTGCATAGGGACCCTTGTGCTTCCTTTCCTACCATTGATTCACTATTTTAATTACCCTTATTTCTCATTCACTCACTGCTTGTAGTAATCTCTGTTGTCACGTTTCCTTCTACCAAAATCTCATAGATCTGAACATGAACGGCACTGCTCCTGCACTGCACTGTTTTGTTTTTCAGTCCGAGCCATGTCAGAATGGTGGCCGATGCATCGTCACTTGGAATGATTTCCATTGTAGCTGTCCAGCAAATTTCACTGGGAAATTTTGTGAAGAGAGAGTCTGGTGTGAAAGTGACCCGTGTCCTGAAGCTACCACATGTGTAGACGTTCTAGCAGGATATGTGTGTAAGTACTGTTCTCCTGTGTATGTTAGTAAAGTCTGTGTGTGTGTTAGCAAAGTGCCTACACTCAGTATTTCTAGTTTGTACTGTTGCAATAAATACAAACACATGCTGCAATAACAGTGCTGCAATTAGCAAGCTGGGAATGATGCCCAAGTATGCACTCTTACAGGCAGCATGCATTTTATGGATTTACTACCACTTTGTGCTAGAGCAAAGACTGTACTCAAAGGTGTATTTTTTTTCCTGTCGCCATGACTGTATCAGGGAGGAGCCAGTTCACTGTTACTCCTGCCTTATCATCACTGCAATGCAAGGGCCATCTTGTTTTCCGTAATGTTCCTCCCTTTCAAGAGTCTCAGTTGTTTGACCAAGTAAGACACAATTAAGTATTGCAAATGTGTCTGTTTTCACCTAAGACAGAACCATGAGTAATGAAGAAAGCTAGTTAGCTAACGATTCCCTGCTGGGGAGGGAATGTTGTTAGAGGCTACAAAATGTCCTGAACTCGGTGTTGGTGTGTTCCCTGCTCTGCCACTTCTCAGCAGCCTCTGATGTATTACTTTCCTGACTTGCATTCTAGTTTTCTATACTAGCATAAGGGCAATAGTTGTATTTTTGTGCTGTGCTGTGACACTAATGAGTAAAAATCGGTACGCAATAGCTGGATATTATTATTAGAAGTGTAAGTGTAAACAGGAAGAGCTTTAATGATGCCAGCCGCTAGGCCTGTAATCCTACTTACACTAAGCTTACATGATTCTTAAGGAAGGGAACCTGCCAAGAGTTTGCCATTGGTCTGTCTCTAATGTTACACCTGCTGTCTTACAAATCCCTGATGCTCTACCCCTTTATCTATAGGTCTGGCTAATGCAACATTTACTAGTGACGGTGCCATTGAATTTACCACCAACACATCGGTGACCAGAACGCTGAGCAGCCTCCACGTGGATTTCAGAACCAGGGACAAAGATGCTGTTTTGCTTCGGGCTGTGGAAGAAGTGGATTCCCTCCAGATAGCCATTAAGAACTCCTCCCTCCTTGTTGCCATCAGGAGTGGGAACAGTATTGAAGGTGTCAGCTTCCTGAGTAAGGAGTCTGTCACGGATGGTGCCTGGCACACAATCTCTGTGTCTATGGAAGAGCCGTCTGCTCTTTCGTCCAGATGGGTGGTTGACTTGGATGGGGCTGTTAACGTGACTCTGCAGGGAAGTGCTGGGAACTTGGACTTCTTAAAGAACAATGCACCGATTGTTCTAGGTGAAAACTTCACTGGCTGCCTCGGACAAGTGAAGATAGGGGGGATCTACCTGCCATTCACTGCCCACCTCTCGTACCCTCAGCCAGAGCAGTTCCAGCAGTCGAGCAGAAGGACCGTCCCGCTGGGCTGCACGGGGGCTGATGTTTGTGCTTCCAGCCCGTGCCTCAATGCCGGCACCTGCCAGGACTTGTTCAACTCCTTCAGCTGCGCCTGCAGTGCTGGCTGGGGAGGGCTGCTCTGCGAGTCTAACATTGATGACTGCCAGCCAAACCCTTGTGTTCATGGCAACTGTGTTGATGCAGTAGCAGATTTTCAGTGTGATTGCTTCCGGGGATACATTGGGAAGAAGTGTGACATCAACGTGGATGACTGTGTGCGGCACCAGTGCCAAAATGGAGCCACCTGCATTGATGGGGTTTATGGCTACTCCTGCAAGTGCCTGCCCCATTTTTCAGGACCTCGCTGCGAGTAGGTGCCTTACTTGTTTTGAAGGGGGATAGAGAAGCACCCAGATAAATTGGACTTTTGCTTTGGGACACTCTGGGAAAAATTTTCCCTGTGGGTATCTGGTAGATAAAAGCACCTAAATTCTGATGTTAATTTGAAGGTGCTGTCCAGGTCCAAATCCTCACAGAACGGTTCTTGCCCTAGGATAAGGAGCCTTCTTTCTTATGTGGGTCTCATGTTACATTTCAGAGCCATTTAAAGTGAAAGTCCTATAGCCTGTTGCCACATCCATCTTGCATTCCTATAAAAATCCATCTTCTTCAGGATTTGACATCCACCTGACATGTTGTTGTAGTGATTTAACAAAACCAACCCACTTCCATGCTTATGAACTGACAGGAGCCTCATGGCCCCCAGAGGATGGAGGCAGGTTGTGTTCTGAAGTTTCAGGTGTACTGAGTGGCCTAGAGTGCTAGAAATGGTTCCATAGAGGATGGGTTTCTGGGCAGTGTGCAGGAGAGAGACAATCTAATCTGTGCTGAAAATGGTACATAAGGTTTATCTTTATAGCACTTGTATTTGTTTGGATAAACTCCAGCATATTTTAGTCACAAAGGTATGTCTCATATTGGTAAAGGAAGCAGAAACCAACATATTCTTTAGACTTCCATGTACTCATGCCTGTTCAAATTGAACGCTGAGATAGATGCTTACATGGTTGAACTTCAGTTTTCAGGTCTACCTAGGTTGAACTTCCTGTTGTTTTACTTTGTTTCTGGTGCAGGTAATTATCCAGTGCATGCATTATTCTTTTTGTGGCCTAGCTGCGCTACAGTTTGGTATTCCTGTCTCTGCATATATTTTTCTCAGCAAGAATAGGAAACTATGTGAGAAGAGTCCTAGTACTGATAATGCTTGTGTGTATTGTGCTAGCAGCACAAACTTGTTTCTGGGCACATTTAAAATCATATGCTGATATTATGGATTATTTCTGACGCTTTTCCCTTCTCAACTCATGTCAAAGTCCTTCCCAGAAAAAGCAATGACTATGCTTATGACCCTTGTCAGCACAGTCTCCACTGTATCCAAGTATATTTTTACCTTTCCCCACAGTGACTGCTTTAAAGGCTGCCTTTTGTTTTTCCCAGATGGCCGTTCCCACCTGAGCAGTGTGGTAAGAACTTCACTTGTCTGAATGGTGGCAGGTGCATCACTGAGACCTGGGGAGCCAACTGCAGCTGCAAGCCGGGTTTCACTGGAAGAAAGTAAGTGCTATTTTTCTGCAAAGGAGCTTGTGCTCTGATTCTCACATCCATGGGATAGCTGAAAAGGTTCAAATGTTTCATCCTCCTCTATATCCATTTGCCAACTGCTCCAAAATTGTAAACCAGGTTTTATTTTTAGAAGAGGTGGGCTTGGTATGATACTGCTCACATGACCAATTTCACAGTATGGAATGCTTCTAAGTATTTCTTTTACCTCACGAGGATTTGTTAACTGTGCTAGAGAACCTTACTGGGTTCAGTCATCCAGAAATGACAAAAAGAGGATTAGTGCAAAAGGGTAAAACTTCCATGATGCTGGACCTGCAGAAAGCACAATGCAACAGGAGCTTTTCAAATAAATGAGGCTTTTGTAGGCTGTATGATCTTGTGTTCTATTGCACAAAAACATATATGAGAAATTTAATTTAATTCTAATACACTTTTCTTTTCCAGTTGTCAAATTAATATAAATGAGTGTGATCCAAATCCTTGCCAGAACGGAGGTACATGTCAAGACTCTGAGAACAAATATGAATGTTTGTGCAGTGCCAGCTACACTGGAGAGCGCTGTGACATTAACGTAAGCACTTCCTTGTCTTTTCTTTTGGAAGCTCCTGTCTGTTCTTCCAAACTTCGAGTTGTGAGAAGCAGCAGAAGTAGGCTCAGCAGAATCCTTGGTAGTAGGACATCAGTGGTACTGCCTGTGTATTGTATGTGTCTTGGCTAAAGCGCACTGGTAAGCACAGTTGGCACCAAAAAAATGAAGCGAGAAATAATTTTTTGGCAATGCTGTTGTATGTTAGTCTTCAGCATACAAGTAATTGCAGCAAATACTTCTCAGAATCTGCATGTTCTGCCAGATGGTTTCCAGGGCTGTCTCTTGGACTTCCCTTAGATTTTTACTTTGGACAATAATCAAACTATTGCAGTTGGACCTACAAAAAGGAGATATTACTTATCTGCCTTATGCTCATAGCGGTGGTACAAAAAGAAAACTAGGGATTTTAGTTACATCATTTTTAAAATAAGAACAAAGAAGACAAATTTGATTCAAAGCCAGGAATGACTGGCAGCAGATTTGATTCTTGTGGCTTGTTAAGGCTGTTTTCACTTTCACAGTATAAATAAGGAGGTAAGAATAGACAAAAAATACGAAGGGGTGGGGAGGAACAGTTAACAGTGAATGAAAACTTCTGCAGGTTCTATTAAATAGGAAGTTGTTGGGTAATATAAAATGCACAAATTGCAGGAAAACCAGGAATGGCCAGCTGAGTTACTGGGTGTGACAGAGGTGTGTAATGTACCAAATAAAGGGACAGTGCCTCAATAGTGAGATATTCAGTTGTTAACGGGTTACAAATACTTTTTTATGCTGATACTTTTTTAATATGAATGGAATACTTTCCGTTCACCATCTTGCACAGCCTCCCAGTTCCCTAGAGCATGGGGTTTCAGCTAGTATTTTATCATTTTTTCTGCATGAGAGTCTCTGTCTCTCCAAAAATCATCTGGGTAGAAGTAGATGTGTTTGAGATGGGAAGTCAAGTGAAATCAAGCTAAGTGTGATTCAAGTCTAAGTGAAAATGTAGCATGCTTCTTTCTGCTGAGTCTGCTTCTGACCAGATGGGCAGCCTTTGTGATGCTTTACTTTTCCTCCATAAGCAAAGCATTGTTTTCTGAGCCTGGAATCCTTCCTGCATGGAAGCTGTTAAATCATACGCTTACTTTTTCTCTGTAAAGATGTTGCATGGACAGGTGGCTTGTCTGGTAACCTGGGAATGCACTAACCCATACTGCATGGAACAGCCTGCGCACCAAGGCGGGGTCTGCTGCTGTTGCTGTTACTAAGACTCACGTAGTGCATGTGCCGTGAGGTCGCTCCTGACACTTCCAGTTTACGTGCATAGATTCCTTCAGGTACCTCTGCTTCTTCTATCCAAAGACACTTCTTGTAGATTCTTTCTGTTCATTTTCATCATCCACATGACTTTTTGCAGAACAGTCTTTCCTTTCCCTCTTAATAGGACAGTTCCTGTGGTGGGGGGGCAGGGAGAAGGACACGCTGCAGCTTACAGGTGTTTGCTGTTAACGGTGGCTGTAGAAGCAGAGGGGCCAGCTGCGTTCTTGCTCTTCCTCCCTCCCACCAACAGTAGCAAGTAAGGAGCATGCAACAGGCAGTAGGAGCAGACTTCTAAAACCTCCTGTAGCACTGGTACTGTGTGACTAATCTGCATGCTTGTGCAAAACGAGAACTAACCAGTAGCACATGGCTTGAATTTTGGCTGTCTTAGAGAGACGACTTTAGCTTCAGTCACTGGAAATGGCAGAAGGACCTCCCAGAAGGTAGTCTGGGGCTATTCCTTCTGTGTATTGCTGTGTGACGTGGGCAGAGACTGCATGGCATCCAAAAGCTGTGAATAACTGAGCTTGAGCTTGAATTCTGTTGCTTTTATCTGTGAGATGGCAGATACTATTTTTAACAGTAAGAAGTATTTCCCATTTCTAGGCTTATTGTAATTTTAAAGGTTTCTTTAATGATAAAAAATCCACTTTTTTTTTTTTCTTTTTCATTCTTTATTGTTGTGCTCCATACTATCCTTAATTCTACCAGCAGCTGAAGAACGTTCACTTGACTGCATTTCTCTGCTCTGTATTTGGGCCTTTAGTCTTCTCCATCTCCCATCCATGTACTGACTTTAGCATCATCCCCTTCCTGCTGCATGTTGTTTTCAACTTCTTTCTGCTGAAGAATATCATTGCTGAATGTCACTAGTTTTGAATTAGAAGAAAATTTCAGATGTCGTTACGAGCTGTTCTTTGTATAAAAAGTGTTCCGTTTAAAAAAAAAAAAGACATTTTGCTGAGAGATTAAGCAAGCATTCACTGTGCAGGTGCCCTCAAACCTTGTGCTTGTCCTTGTACACATCTGCTTTTTTTTCCTCTTTTTACTTCCTCAACTTTGACCATGTTGGGCTCTTCAACTTTATTGTAACCACTGGAGTTTCATTGTTTCTCCATTAATTTCTTTTACAGAAAGGGACTCCAGGTGCTTTCTTCCCCTCCCCACTAATTGAAGTAGCTGTCCCTGTAGCCTGTGGCTCTTTACTGCTCCTCAGTATTGCTCTCATATTCATGGTTCTCACTGCAAGGAAGAGGCGCCAGTCAGAGGGAACCTACAGCCCAAGTCAGCAAGAAGTGGCAGGAGCTCGGCTGGAGATGGACAGTGTCCTAAAGGTGCCACCTGAAGAGCGGTTAATATAGGCACTATCCTGACAAGGAGATGTACCTGCGAGGTCTGCTTTGACCTTGATCTTTTTCCAGCACTTGCAGCAGCAGATCCACTCTTATCTCAGTTTCCTTAAGGCATGGTAATGAAGACCTGGATTTAGAAGTACAAGGCAGACTGTATATGCGATAGCTGTTCCAGCTGGTTTCATTTAATTGAGTCAGTTGCACACCAGTGGCTCATAGTGAGCCTCTTTACCCCCTTCTGTCCTGCCCCATGGGCTGCCCCCATACTTTTACCCCAGTAGGAGCTGTTGAAGTGCACCGGCTTTGAAGTTGGCATGTTTAAATCTGCAATGGCACATTTAAATCTGTTTAAAAGGCAGGGTTAAATTGGGCACTAACTTAGAGCCAAAGGTCTCTATGTAGTTTTAAGGAGAGTTGGATGGAGGATATTTACAGTTGCTTTATATATTCTGCTCTCTTTTTTGTTAACAACTGAACACACTCAAAGGCATATGAGGTTTTTACAAAGCAATCTTCAACAGCAACAGCAGCTGTGACCTCCTGTCCTGTGATGGACACTGTTTCAGGGAATTGTCATTAATTACAGAAATCATTGTACAAATCAATGTTTTATGAAGTAATGTTAGACATTCCCATGGGTACCATACAAGAAAGGTACAGCCACAATGACGTGGGTTTGTGAACCAGTGCTGGAGCTGGCTGCAGTCTTGGGGTGCCAAGTACTGAACTTGTGCCTTGCATGGGGCAGGGGGTGGGTGGGATGAGCAGGTAAACTTCTGCAGTGCCTGGACTCGTGTGATAGAGCAGGGACTAGGGTACCTAGTGAGGGAAAGGGGGTGGGGGAACTCAGGGCGAGCATTGCTGTCATCACCCTGACAGTACCGATGCAGTTTAGTGAGGCAGGGGGACGGGAAGGAGGGATGTGGAATGCGGTGCTGTCCATGGGGAAGCTCTCAGTAACACCCTGTTCTACCGCAGCAGCCAGTGTGGGCGCACCTTAGTAACTCCTCCATTGTGGGAGCTGTCGGGGCTGCAGGGGCTGCCCTTCTCCTTGCAGTTGGTGCAGCCACGGTGATTGCCATGAAGAGGAGGAGAGCAACTCAGGGAAGATACAGTCCAAGCCGGCAGGAAAAAGACGGGGCTCGAGTGGAAATGTGGAACGTAATCAAGCTGCCACCAACTGAGAGGCTGATATAACAAGTGGGGTCACAGGTGGTGTCGTCCTTTCACAGTCATGGAACTGTTGCAGCATTTCGGTCTTAGGCCAACTCGTTTTTGTTTTAGTTTTTGTTTTGTAGGACAGGTCTGTACTGCTTTAAGCTACTTACAGGACCCTTGGCAGTAAGATTCAACTGCTTAAATGAACTTGGTAATTTTATGTTATTCCAGTTCATCCCACAAAAGCTTTGTATAAAATTGGTCTGCAAGCAAGAGCAGTAAAGTCTGGGGAGAAAAGAAAAGCCCTGGAGGCGGTGACAGCAAGGAAGCAAGTAGTGGCTATGGCGCAGCAGAGGTAAGGTGTGTGGACCCATACCAGAACACAGAGGTAGAGGCAGCTGTGTGCTGCCAGCCTTACCCATTGCATCCATCCGTCATTTCTGCAGTAACTGTCACTGCTGGCAGTCAGGGTCACTGGACCATGCAGCTAAGTGAGGAAGGTCTAAGGGTGGGGAACAACTCACTGTATTAAGAAATTACAAAACAGTGTGCCTGTGCCACGGCAGGTGACTGATGGAAGGTAACTCCTAGAGCAGCTGCTGTCCTTCCACAAGAGGACCACAGTGAAATACCAATATGCTATAGTGCACTTCTACTAAAGCTTTTTTCCTAAGACTAGACTAAACCATAGGAATATATTAAGTGCCTTTCTAAGACTGCCTCACCGGTTACAGTATTAATGTTCTTGAAAGTAGGATGCTTATATGTAGAAAAACTGATCACTTGCTTTGATCAGACTACAATGTTGACATTAGCAGGCTGGGTGGTTTGTTTTTTTCCCCCCTCAATCTGTTCCTAGGTCTAGTATCTGCCAACCACACAGAGCAGACTGCGGTGACTCAGGCGTTGACATTAAAAAGCAGGACCACACAATAGTCCTTAGTAAGAGCTTTAACGTTTGAATGTCAAGTGATACTTGCGTGAGAAGGGGGTGAAAGACATTTTTCAAGACTTGTAGCCTTCTGGACACCCAGGTTTGGGCCTGTCGATACAGAAGAGTGGAATTTAGTTAATTAATATACTGAACTTTAACATGAAACTGGTTTGTTGTTGTAGTGAGACAGCATTTATTTTCCACTTTGCTCCAAAAGGGATATTTATTTTTGTGGCTTTACTGCTCCTTTGTTACTGTTTTAGCTGATGAATGTGCAAGTTTGTCTTTAACATAATGTGTCAAAGCCTGAAGAAAGAACTACAGCAGAGCAGGCCAAATAAGGCTTAAAATCAGTAGCATCTCAGAATAATTACTACATATATCTGTGAGAAATATTTAGAAAACAGTGTCTGCTTTTTAATCTCCAAAATACTATTAATAAGCAGGGTGTGAATATGCACACCGTAGCTAATTGCCACTGGAAGACAACGCTATACTCTTTTATGCTTTTTGCTCTTAGATTTTTTTAAAAGTGCAGTTGTAAACATTTTTTTTTGTGTAATTCTAAGCAAAGGGAAGAGATGAAACTACTGATCAGGGCTGTCCAATTAAGAACAGGTCTTCTGCATGTGTGCAACTGTGGACGTAAGGTAAGGAATGAAATATTTGGAAAAGCAGAACACAAGAAGTCATTAGGAGGTGAAGCAATTAATATTTTGTCTTTAAAGTCACTTTTCTCTAATATTTAGGAGAATTTAAAAGAGCAAGTGGTGATGTCACCCTGGCTGTGGTTTGGAAAGGAATTGGACATAGTACTGATAAGTTAGTGCACGTCTGCATTTCAGGTCAGGGAGCTTGCTATCACTTTTATTTATTTATCAGCAGTAATGCTGCTGTTATTTGTAACATGGATGATTTGCTCTGTGTATGTTCCAGATACTATTTAGGAAGGTCTAACATACTTTTAGAATAGAGACAGCTCTACTGCCCACGAACCTTGCTACAGGGGAACAAGTTAAACTGCACACCTTAATAAAATGATGAGTAAAATTTTGCCCAGCAGCATCTGGGCAACAGGACTAAAGCAATGAAGCAGGAAGGCCTTTTCTGGCAGAGCAGGTCTGAAGGGGAGGGCCCCACATGCAGAGCTGGTTACTGTGTCTCTAGAGAAACAAAAATTCACTCTTGGTCTGAGACTGCCCCATCTTAAGGGTGGTGTTTGGGGTTATCTCCTGGTGAGAAGGGACTCAGACCCCACACCAGCAGCCATGGGCAGAGTGCAGCTGCATCTAAACCTTTACTTAAACGCAAAGGTAGGTGTGTTTTTCTTTATCCCATAATGACATACAGTAAAGCTACAGCAAGCTTAGAATACATGTATGTTGCTTTGGGTTTCCCAAATCTCAGGCCTGATTAAACTCCAGGTTGTTACCAGGAGAGGTGTGTACTTTGACTTTTTAGCTCTGTTCCATTTTTTCATAGATATAAAAATGTAGAAAAATGAAGGCAGCAATGGGATCTAAATATTATCAATCGGTATTACTCTAGCCTGTGTTATTTTGAGAAGAACAGAATTGTGTTGGAAGAGCTGAATATTACTAAGCTGCTGACCTATCCTGAAAGGCAACAAGTAGCTACAAAACCCACAATAGTAAAGACACCTGAAAACCCAGCAAACTGCAAGCAGTGAATCTGTCTGCATCCCCTGCTGCTGCTGGGTAGTCAGCAGGAAGGCTGCTGCTCAGTCACTTTACGGGATTAGGAGCAGACATTTGTACTTCAAGCACCCAAAGCCAGTACTAGTAAAAGTGTTAAAATATTTTTGTCAGTGTCTTGAGCATTTCTGCAAAAATAATTTATGAAAGTAAGTTTTTTTCAATAATGAACTTAACTTTCTTTTGATATTTAATTTTTAAATATATTTTTTCACAAAACTGGATTTGCTGTAGTTAATGGTCACAGTCCCGATCTTTTGTAATTGTAAATTTTATAAGTTGTAAAAAAATAAATAAATAAAAAATAGAATGTCCCTCAAAAGAAATTTACAATAAAAATAGATAAAAATAGACTTCGTTATCATGACCTGTGATTGCTTTCTCTCTTCACCTGTACTGAAGCACGTGCTACTAGGTGTTATTACACACATACTACATGTACTTACTTGCTAAGGAAAGCTAGCCGTGATACTATTAACCCTTGGATTTATGACAAAGACGCACTGTCAGACTGCATTTAGAGCTGTGACATACCTAAGAGTCGTAGATCTCTGGCCTAAGTCAGGACAGGTACCTGCAGCAGCAAAAATCCTATTCTGGAGAAAAGGGGGACAGCAAGCTCCAAGAGAAGGGAGAAAGCCAGAGAGGATGAACACTCCTGTCTGTACCACCCCATCTGACCCAGCATGTCTGGAAAGAACCAGGACTGAATATCAAAGGCAAGTCTCATTTAAGCTTTTAGAAGACCATTTCCTACATCAAAAGCCTACACAGATATCTCCCCTCCAGTGGTCTGAAGACCTCTTCTGCAATCCCCAGCTGTACAGCAAGATGCAGCAGCTGGGGCTGGGACCAGCTGGACTTCTTACCTTGGTAAGTGTCTGGTGGCAGTGCCGCAGCAGCTGTGGGAGGCAGCAATGTGCCCGCTGCAGGGCACGCTGCGAGCCCTTTCCTGGCAGCAGAGCATTACGCGGACAGAGCTTGGGGAGCAGCCTGTTGAATTGCAGCGGAAAGTGTTTTTCTTTTCCTTTATAGAGTAATTCAAAGTAATAGAAGTTATAACACGTAGCCTTCACTATAACAGATAAAAGGTGGGTCTGATTGACAGCTTCCAATTCCAATGTCTAACACGCTTCCAAAGCCAATGAAGTGAAAACAATAAAAATACGGGTTTACAACAGTTCTTAAACTCTGGGTCAGAAACATAACCCTATTTCTAAGAGGAAAACATCTGTAAATAAGTGGTACCAAACAAGCAAACAGTATGGACAGTACAGGAAACTGTATAAAGCTGGACCTAAAAGTCATTGATGAAAAATAACAGACAAGAAGTAGTACTTCTTATACTAGATGACTACAACTATCAAAAATACTTCTACAACAGAAAAAAAATGTTTTACATCTGATCTTGCCCTCCCAGGCATACTTTGTTTATGTTTGGCACTATTAGGGCTTAATCGTTCCAGGAATTCCTGAGTTTAAGACAGACGACTATTCAAGGAGGTGAGGAAGGACACAAACTCCAGCATCGTGCTGCCTTGTACCCCTTGATCTCAGAGGTGTGTTCAACCTCCACCCTTCCCACCTTCAAAATAAAATGAAAGGTGATTAATGCCATTTATATTGAACGTTAGTTACGAAGCACTTAAAACTACTGACCTAAAATAAATCCAAGAGTGCTTGTTTGACTAAAAAGAGCAACTTCAAAAATATTTAATTTGGGAATTATACTATACAATATGGGAAGAGTAAAATAATCAACAATTGAAAATGATTTGCAGTGATACAGAATTACCTGAGTGTTTTCCTATCTAGTTAAGCATGTGTATTACACCTACTGAGTATAGCCTCAGTGTGTGACAAAAAAAGAAAAAAAGTATGTGAAATTCAAATTACACATCATATGCAGAACTGTATGGTGTTTGTACATATCCGTTATAGTTGGAAAAGTTTTATCATCTAGCTCATAGTGAAGGTAATCTGAAAATTACAGACTGCATTTATATATAATGTTCATTTTCTAAACTGTATAAAATAAAATGGAGCTATTGTCTTAGACTTTAAATATTTTACTATGCAATACTAAAACCATCTGTCTTCCAACACAAAAAGAAAATACAAATCCAACTGAATGGCTCGTAAGAGTAACAGTGCTTTACAGAAATAGAGTATTATTAATGCAATACTATGGTCTTTCCCAAACTGTTGGCATTTCAGATAATATTTTTCTTTTGTATTGCACAGACTCAAACGCACAGACAGCCATTTTCATACACTAGAGTAAGAAAACCTCCAAGATTATATGAGTAAAATAGATACATTGGAAATAATTCAGATAAAGCTTTACAAGATTTTCCCCGTGTGTCCAAAATGATTTCCTTTACCAAAGGCTTAATGGCGATGTGATTATGTCTTCTGAAGTAACATGTTTTAAATTGGACTGTGCCAAAATACAAAACAAAACAAAAAAGCACCACTTAAGTAAAACAAAAATGATAACTGCAAAGACAGCAAATTTTAAAGGAGTTGCTAAGACTAATATGAAATTTCTTGAGAATACTATTGCCACAGAAGTGTCTTAGAAAATCAGAATGAACGTACCCTTTAACCTTCTTGTTGCATTTTTGTACTTTGTGACCTTGCAGTCCATTTCATGGTCCAGTTAATGTCTCGTTAGCCCAGAAAACTGTTCTCATCAAAAGCAGGATAAAGATCGTGGGTTTTAAGACAGACTGAAGGAGTGGAGAGCCTTGCAGACCAGAATGAAATCCCATTTCTTAAAGGTAGCAGTTAGCACTTCTGAAGTCCAGCAGTGACAGGCAGCTGCCATGCGTTGGCCTTCCAGCATTACATCACTTAGCTCTACTTGGGGTCTTATTTCTGTCTGTGCCGACAAGCACTGTGGCTTTAATCTCTCTGCACTTGGACATCCTGTCAGTATGCTTTTAACTTCAATTCATGAGCCAGGGACTTTTATACCCCATTTTTTCTCTCTCTCTCTCTCTTTTTTTTTTAATAATCAAGTAAGATATTGTTACATCCCATTCATATACTGCCATGTATAATATTTATATATAATATTAACATATACATACATAAGAACTAGGATACTTTTCATGGACTCTATTTTCTGATGCATTTAACAAAAAAAGAAAACAAACTATAAACAACAATAAAAGAAAATCAATTGCTGGTGTTTCCGGTTTCCCAACAGAGATGCAGGACCAAACCCTGAGCAACTGCTCTGTGCTATGGTTTTGTTGCAACAAGGAATTACGAAAATTCTGCACCAGAGAGGTCCCTGGTACCTCTCAGTGTCAAGTTTACTGGGGGAGGGAAATAAAAAAAAAAATGCAACAAAAGCTCACCCAACAGTATGACCTAGATGAACATCAGTCTTCTAAGAGAGGACAAACTCGGTCAGGCTAAGCCTTATGGATTAACTCAGTGCAGTCCACAAATCTGGTTTGTTTGCTGCACTTTACATGTGAAAGGAAAATACAGCCATATAAGCAACACAGGAAAAACTGAACTGAACATCATTCACACAGGCAGCAAGAAAACACAAGTACAATGTGCTATGTCATGCTCCCGGCTGTGCTAAGGACTGAAAATAAAGGGCAGGTGTAACTTCTGCATCAGTAGTATTGTCTGAAAAGCTACGTGTGGAAAACCAAACCAAATCAACCAAAACCCAACTACCTTCATGCTTTGGTCAGTGCAAAAGTCATGGGGGTTTTCAGTGGCAGAAAGTAAGAAAACAGTTGCAGGGATGAGGACAACGTGGGAACTCCCCAGCAAAACAAACTCTGGGCAAAAAGCAATCATGGGAATTGCAGCATGGTGATGGTCCTGCAGCCATCCTGGCTCAGACTTCCATAAAAGAAATGCTTGGTTTTATGCTGGCTCAAAAAAACAAAATCTCTGTCAATTCCAAAGGGACATCAAAAGGCCATCATCAGGAACACTACTCAAAGGTTTCCCATTGCTTTCTGAGCTGTTCAACCTTACCTGGTGTGGATGACACATCTTGCTTTGTCTTTTTTAACAAATCTTCAAATGGATCTTTTGTCTCCTCAGATTTTGAGGATTGTAACATTGACTCTAAACCCTTAGCTGGCCTGGAAGGGATCAAAGGAGGTTCATTAGACAGAAGAGCTAGTACTTGCTTGGTATCTACCTTGGAACTGGACTTGCCCACCTGTAATGTTCTGGATTTAGAAGGACCACTTAAACATGCTGGCTGTAGAGAGCTTGCTGGAGAAGCACTGTGGCTCTGCAGCAATAAGGAGCTAGCTTGTGCCATAGCTGGAGCCTGGCTAAACAAGTTTGGCATGGACAATGTTGAAATGTTTGGCTGAGGTCTTTGTGGTGGGTAGAAACCAGAATTAGGTGTTATGAAGCTAGAGCTATACGCATGACCTAAGGTGGGGGTGAAAGAGCCCCTTGGGGGTCTAACAAGAGATACTGACAGGGCTCCTGGCACTGTTTGTGTAAATGGATTAGGAGATGCCTGTAAAAAAGGTGGCAGCGCTGGGGAAGGATAACTGAGTGACTGGACAAATGGTGCAGCTGGAGGAGGCACAAAGTCACTTGCCACTGAGGCAAAGCCCGCTCCAGAAGGTGGAGTGGCTGAGCTCTGCAGGCTGCAGGAGCCTTGCTGTGGGCCACTGCTTTGCCAGCTGGCTGTTTTTAATGGATCCAGCAGGTTAAGAAGGTAGTCACTTTCATTACCAGTATTGTCTGTCTTCACCTTGACGGGTTGGAGCATCTCTGTAGTGCTGCTAGCACTGGACAAAAGCTGAGATGAATGAGAGGAATAATTCACAGACTGCTGGACTTCAGGGTCTAAGGACACCCTACCAGCTCCGAAGGGCTCTGGGATAAGATCTGAAACCAAATGGCTACGTCCTGTAGTGTGGGCGGTTAGAGTTTCTGTTGGCCCGGCTGGAATCTGATGCTTGGAAGCCCTTGGTGCTGGCGGTGGTGGCACTATCCCCAGTTCAGGAGTCTTTCTTCCCTGTGGCCTAGGAATGGTGATATTCCCTCGAGTGGCAGGATTTGATTCATCCTTTTCCACAGGAGCCAGAATGCTGTCTCTGCTCCGGGGTCTCCTTGTGATTGCCGGCATGTTACCAAGTGCAGTCAGGGGTCGTTCTGGTGAGCTTTGGGAATACTTGGTAGGAATAGCCATATCATCGTGACCCATGCTCCACAGCTTGTTGTAAGGGTGAGACAGCTTCATGGGTGGTACAATCCTGTTCCTCTCGGCAACACCAAGTTCCATTCTCTGCAAGAAAACAATGTTAGCTTTCACAGATCTTCTCAAAACACTGATCATAAAGTGATGACAGGCTATGAGCGGAGGAGGATCTGTCTGCAGAGTGTGAACACTAGAAGGAGAGGAACAATTGCATGCAGTCCAGAGGGACAAACAGGAAAGCAGAAGCAGGACTCTGCAGTTTTAATTCCAGCTTTGCCTCTAATGAGTTGTTCAGCTGTGATATCTTGTGGCATCTCTTGAGAGCCACGTAAGGAGTATGCAGCTATATCTAAGGTACCAAACTGGAGAACGTTTAATTGTATTGAAAAAGCAGTCAAATGAAATACGTGAAGCGATGCAACACAAAATTAAATATTATTTTAAGGTAGAAATTACATCCTTTTCTTTCATGTCACATGAATATCTCTTAGTCTGCTTTAGTTTGTCACTTTCTCAGATGCATATATTCAGTGATGTTCTTCATAAAGAACATTCCTCTTCAACAATCTATTTTGTTCAACTGATACCTACACCAAAATGTCCACATCAAAATAAGGTCATTAAAAACATACAGTTTCAAGGAGACCTGAAAATTCCCTTCTATTTCTTCTCACTTTTGAGCATCAGCTTCAAAGATAACAACGTGTGATAGCCATACGAAAAAACATTCAGAGGAATACACAAGTATTTTCTGCTTTAAAAGTAAAGGCTGTAGTTCTAGGAGAAAAAAGTTACTGTTTTATAACTGAGGCCCATTTCAATAATTTCTTAACTCTGAAATGAATTTCAAAACACATGGACAGAAGGCTGGAAATTTTACCAATATTAAGAAAATAATTCTCAAAGAATAATCGAAAACAGACAGCCCTAGTTCTGTGCAAATTCCCCCAGGGCATATGTCCAAACCTGGTAGTCAAACGTGCATCGCTGATGTCCCTCTTCTTTGGGAGTCCGCAGGTCTTCCAGGCTCTTAGCCTGGCTGAGAGGCTGAGGCTGTGTTTCTACTTCTAAGTTAGGGAAAATGTCTTCAAGGAGGTTGATTTCTGTGGTGTTGCTTGAGAGGAGAGGACTTGGAGGCAGAGGCTCTTTTGCCTTTTCTGGACTGACAGCCTCTTCCCCATCAGCACTATCTGATTCTTTCAGGGCCCGGTATGGCTGAGGCCTATGAGACAAGAAAACAGAAATCAAGTTGAAAATTGTCTTTTTCATTTTTTTTTTTTTTTTTCCAAAACACGTATTTAGCAAGGAGTTGGATGGCTTTACAAAAAGTTTTTGGGTAGCAAATTACAGTGGCTTGTGAACAGCAGGTGTGTGAACAAAGTGACTGAGGGCAGGACATACAAAGATGACTTGGCACTCGAGGAGTTTTCAGAAAGGAAAAAGATGTAAGTGGGAAGTACTCAGAGGAAAGCTGTGATTATGCAGTTAGAGACAGACTGATGAGCCAAGTCTCTCCGAGCAGGAATAACCGGATGCTAGCTCTCCATTTTGACAGCCTGGCCCTTCCCACCCAGGCAGATGGCTGTTGCTGTGCTCAGTCCTTCTAGGCAGGAAGTCAGAGCAAGCACACCACAAACTGCTCCATGTTCTGCAGGCACTTACATTCACTTGTTTCAAGCTAACTCAGCTTGAAACATAATTCAGTGTTTTCCTGCAATAATTGGGAATACTGTGCAGAGTTCCAATGATTATACTGGTGTCATCTTATCAAGAAACAACACAATTCATTATGAAGACACCTATTTTACATTTAAAGCCAAGGCCAACTTAGCAACATGCTTTTCTTGCACATACCTCAGCAAAAAAAAAATGAACAACAGCAGATTTGCATATCAGTTCTGTGTACAGAGAACAGCAGCATAATGCACATCCAATTAATAACAAGAAGTGACACACATATCTGTGGTGATTGGCATTTGACTGTCAGCCAGATTTACCGTGGCATTTAAACAAGATTTCAATTAAAAGAAAATATTTGTGAGACCTCCAAAAACAAAGATAATATGGAAGAACCCTCCTCTTCTTTCCATATTTTATTATAACACATCTATATCATGCAAATTTCTTAACAGTCCTTATTTCCTTCATCAACAAATAAATAGGCATTCAGCTAGGAACAGAAGAGTATAATAATGCAAGTACAAGACAGACAGCTGATGGTACATGTCCTCAGGAAGAGTGTGATCTTGCAAATCTTGGTTGTGTCTTTAGTCTCTCACATTATATGTGCTCATCTGCAAAGCATTTGATCACACTGCAAAAAATACCAAAACCCTGAGGAATTTTTTGCACAGAAACCATTTTGGTAGCCTGGATTCCCTTATCTTAAACGCAAGAATGCGTGAACATTTTTCTTGCCCTTTGCAAACAGGTATGTGTGAGCCTTGGCTGCAGGACTCAGCCATCTCCCATCTCCCCTAGGCACCCATGCTAGAAGAAGGAGTGTTGCCTGTCAGCTCCTGTTTCCCTGGCCAGTCTGCCCAGGGGCCCCAGTGCATCTTTTTCAGATACACTGTCATGTGGAGGGAGGTGCACGCGGATTCAGCCATGCTAAATAACCTCATACTGCATATTTGAGCAGAGCACCCCAGAGAGCACTCTCGAGGTAAGGCCTCACTGGCAGTCATCCTGTAGATGCGATACAGCCGAGCTGCTTAGCACCGTGTTTCAAAACTAGGCAAGACGTAGTTAAGAAGGTTTGGGAATTTACCAATCTGCAACAATTTACAAATTAAAAGGTTGCATACAAGTAATACAGTGAGTAAACTCAACAAGTCACTTGCTATCTCTTGTATAATTTAAGGTCAGGTTGTACTCTAAACCGTTGGAAGGACGTCTGCATGACGACTCCCCTGAGTCACTGGGGATCTAGTACTTGACAGAACAGGGAGGCTGGGATCAAGCAAGTGAAACTGGAAAAAGTTGATGACTGCACTGAAATAAAGCTCACAGGACAATCCAAAAAGCACAGCTAGCACTGTACAAGGAAGAGCAGCAGAAGGTTTGGACAGGAACACAAGCGGCACATTGGAACAAAGGGCAAGTGGAAGGGTTACCTCCCACACAGCTCGGGTTGAACAGAAAACAATAAAGCTGTGCATTGCTGCATACTGATTCATGCAGGAGTATGCTTTTGCATGCCTCTAAATACCAAAACAAACAAGCAGGAGAAATGTGGAACATTCATCAAGTGCTGTATAAAGACTGCAGGAGTATTTCCAAAATCCCAAGTATAGGAGCAGGCACCCTGACCAATGCAAAAACTATTGTTTAAAGACCGAATTAATACAATGAAAGAATAAAGGATAGACCATTCAAAAGGAGCAGAGAAGAAAAAGTTTTCAGAGAAGCCAGAGACAGGATCCTCTTCCTGCTGAAATTCATCATCAGAAGAGTCCTCAGAGAGGAAGACTGTATAGTGTCGCATAGGCTTTACAAGGCTGGGGGAAACGGAGAGAAAAGTAAGTTACCAAGTTGTCACATTCAAAGCTGCAGAGGAGAAAGAAAACCAAGTGAGTCGTAGGCTCTAAATAATTTCTGAACGTGACTGACTGCCACTGCAAAGAGCTCTGCAGACTCATGTTAAGCTCTACTTTCAAGGCAGAAAATGTAACTCTTCTAAAAATGTCTAGGGTATTGTCTGCTTGGGAAGGGTACTAGGACCTGCAATCAGATCCACGTTGCAAAAGAAGCCAACACAGAAACCCGCAATTCCTCCACTGCATTTTCTAGAGATTTGGGCATTCTATAAACTTGTTCACTCAGGCTGGTATCAAACATGCAATAGAAGGAAAGAGCTGGGGATACCGACAAGGAAGACTAAGCAGCACAAATAGAAGAGTATGGTCATTAAAGCCAAAAAAAAAAAAAAAAAGAGACACAAACAGAGTGGTCATAATAGGCTTCAAGTATTACGGATCAAGGGCAAACGTTAACATCATCTTAAAAATTCCAGAATATCCGGAAGATCACCATGCTGTGCTGCTGGACAGTCTTGTATGTATTTGATATCGTATGTGCTTCTGGAAACACACTTGAACTCTAATAAAAAACAAACAAAACAACCCCAACCATTTCACCAGACTTTTGACAAGAATCTATCAGTCATCTTTATTTTATACACAGAGGTCAGATCTGAAGGATTTGCGCTTCTACCTCATGAAGACAATGGCGAAATTCTTGAGTGTAAAAGTAACTCTGAATGCCTATTCAGGTAAATGTACTAAATGTTAGGGGGTAAAAGAAAAATATTTTAGGATTGCTGAAATTTTAAATATTTTTCTGTTCTGTATTGTAGCTATCCCAGTGCTTCACTTTGCTTTAACCTTAAAACCAGTAAATTACTATTTTTTTATATAAAGTAGAAGCTTCTACCCTTCACCCTAAAGCAGCTATCACTGCTTTAAACAACTAAATGCACCACCAGCTTTAGAAGAATAGGAAAGAGCACAGGAGCAAGGTACTTAAATGGAAGTACACTGGAACCAAGAGGCTGAAAAGTGTGAAGAAATTAATAGCAATTACTGCCTCATTTGTAACACTAAAATATCCTAATCTTAAGTAAAGTACAAAGCAACAACCACTGTTTATTCCCTCTGAAACACTGAAGCTCTGGATCACAAAAGAGCTTAGAGAAAGTACATTCCCACAAAGGAAATACTAAGACAAATGCTTTGTAAATAACTGAAAGCAGTAAAAGCACATCGAGACCTACCAATACTAACCAGAGGACTCTACACCATAGCTCAGTGCGTTTTTATCTACTAAAACTCAAGGACAACAACGTGTAGTGCCGTCAAAATTATATGTGCTTATAATAGAAAATACTCTTGGTTTTTATTTTATTTTTTTCTCACCATTTCTATGGTATTCTGGCATATCTAAGTGTGCACAAGTGGAAATGAAAAAAAAAAAAAAAAAAGAGGAGAAAACCTCTTTTCAACAGCACTATAAACCACTTTCATATGTCTTATGGACCAAGCTACAGGCTGATGAACATTGATGGATGTTGCTATAGAGCACCATCATCTGCACGTCTGGAAAAGAAATCACTAGCAAATAAAAGCAAACATTGCCCCAAGTGAGGCCTCTTCCCAAACATCTTTATTTTGTCAACCTCATATCACTGAGAATATCCTAGCTATTGTAGTGAATCAAAACACACGTCGTGAAGGACACAAAGCAACACACAACAATTGAGATAGGAACCTAATTTTGCTACTACTGAGGTCCACAGTAAAGTTCATTATTTCAGAATAAGCAGAGTCAGGCTCATCATGTGGAAGAAAGGATATGTCCTGATCCTGTAAAGAAGGTAGAACGACGCTGATATCTCTCATCACTATGTGTATCCCCTGTAAGAGGAGGATATGCTGAAATCAGAACAGGACCAATAGCAGAGACAAAAAGAGAAAGAATTTGATTCATCACCTTTATAGTTCAGACACACTAACAAACTACCTCTATTTGCTCTTGTATTCATAAGCAGCCTTTGTTGTTTCTTAGTTCTTTTGTCTCAATTGCCAAATAACAATATAATAAAGATATGAAAAGCAGTCCAAAACATCTGGTCAAGAAAAAGAGAAGTTGGCCACTGCAAGCGACAGCTCAATAGGGCTGAAACTGCCACTGTGAATAAATGTTTATTCACAATCAGGTCAGAGCTAATTAATAAAAAGTCTAAAATAGTGGTGGCAG
Source organism: Aythya fuligula (assembly GCF_009819795.1). Classification (NCBI taxonomy): domain Eukaryota; kingdom Metazoa; phylum Chordata; class Aves; order Anseriformes; family Anatidae; genus Aythya; species Aythya fuligula. Next base: position 1,725,477 of record NC_045577.1, on the reverse strand, counting down.
CAGATGCAGCTGATAGTGTTAAATCATAGTCTGTGGTACTCCAATTAAAGCTGTTGCATAGCTGTTCTTTTCCTCTCGTGCTGTAATAGGCATCCAGGGAAAGTGAGGAGCTGCCACTGCATTAGGAAAAATTTGCTGTAACAATTTTTAAAGTTTTTTGTTGTTTTTAATAAAAGAAAGGCTATTACTCCAAAAATTCAATTTACATTAACAAATGGCTCAGCCTAAAATGATTTTAGAAATCAAAGATTCTTTTAAAATATTTAGTTTTTGAACTTATATACACACACACACACTGTCTTTTCCTCTTAGGAGAATAAGTTAATATTTAACATGATTCAAGCAAATTTAGAATTGTTTTCCTGAAATCAAGAGCAATACTGAATTTCCACATATCTTGCTGACACATTTTGTTTGGTAGCTGCATGTAAGAGATGCACTGGTGCAGTTGCCCTTAAAGCGTTGCCTTTGATACCTTTTGTTTGCCTTCAGACTATGCTACATTCAAATGCATTGTGTCTGTGTGTATGTATTAACTAAACTGGGAACTAGCTATGAAAAAATAAGACGGTATCCTTTTTGCTAAATCATCCGTTGCACTTGAGTGCAGATCAGTGCAATAAGATTACGTTTATAGCACCTTAATTAATATGCACGTTCTTGTTGCTGCTGCAAGACTCCTTAAATGAAAGTGGGATCTCCTAATTAGAAAAAAGAAAGCACATAAGTTTCACTGTTAGTGTGCTCTAAAAAACATTTTGGTCAAAGATAAGGGATGAACAGTCTAAAATTGTCCAAGTCTAAATTTTTTATTAGCTTGAGGCAGTAGAATCCAAAAAAAGTACCTATTCCCTCATTAACCCAATTCGCCAACTCTCCTGCAGTCTGCCACCCACCACTTGCTAGAATTTCCTACACAAAGAGCTGTCTCTGAAAAGGCAGGTCACAGCAAGCCTGGCTACAAGGCAGGCACTGCTGCAGTCTTAGAGGGAAAAAAGGATGTGTCCGTCACAGCTACAACCCTCATCATCTCCACATGACTGCACCAGCTCCTGCCTACCTAATCTCTTAGCTGAGTTACCATGCAGATGACTTGCTGATCTCTTTCTAATGTTTAGTTTAACATGTCTTCGGTTAGCACTAGCATATGACAGTACTGACAGCCGTGGCTGTTCCTTTTTAAATATCATGTCAGAAACACAGTGCAATAAAGCTGGGGATGCGCTCCATGGCTCTGCGTACCATTATGATAGTATGGGTTTCTTTTTTAATGAGGAAGATCTGCATCTCAGGAGCTTTTTTCATGTGTCAGGATGCATGGACAAATCAGCAGCACATCACACTGGCCAAAAATGAAATGCTGACAAATGTAGATATTTCAAATTTAATTGACACCTAAATGTACTTGAGATAGAAAAAATACATACAGAAAATGTGAGTATGGGATTTGGGCATTAATAAGAATTCTGTAATAATTCTAAAAAATTGTTCAGTTATGAGAAAATTAAATGTGTTTATTTTATTAACTGTTTTGCTTTTTCCTGATTACAGAGATTGTGATACAAAGGGGGTAGTATGGACTTGTCATTATTCTCCTAAAAATGGGCTTCCCAAATTTGAGGAAGGATTTATTTTTTATTTTAAAGAATAGCTGTATAGCAACTCTGGGGAATTAAGGAATTTGTCCCTCTTAGACAGTAAAATGAAGAGAATGAGGGATTTGGATGCACTGGCTTTTTCTTTCCAGTATGAAATAAGAGACTTGGGACTGAGGGGATTACCTAATAACTATTCAATATGAACAAAGCATAGACCCATTGCTGGAATTCCTTCCTGCACATTCTGAACACTCAGTACACCTGAGTGCGAGCTAGCAAAAATATTAAAATATTTGATTTTTAAAGTGACACGTTGCATACTGTGAATTTTCACAGAAGCAGAATATTCCAAGAAAAACTAAAATATTAGCATACAGCAAATTTTAAATGAAAGGGAAAAAAAAAAAAAAAGCTCACAAGTCATCATTCAATTAGGTAACAGAAACAACAGGTTTTGATCACTGTGTCCAGGAAAGGCAGGTAACTGTTTTATAATTTTTCTGAACTTTGTACACATTTTCTAGAAAGTTGGAAATAGGAACAAAGAATTTAAAGTGGGAACAAGCTGGATGACACCTCTGCCTGCTCTCATAGATCTAGATGCAAGATTCTACAAAGTCACTTCACATTATCATCCTATTTCACAATAATAAGTATGTTTTCACCAATTTCCCCTGCAGATATATCTGTATTTCTTTACAGAGGCAAGCCGCATACGTTCGGTAGGTTTGCTCCAAACCACATGGCAAAAATAAGCTCCAGAATTAAAGTTTCTTGTAAACAATCCTATTGGAAAAGTGGAAGAGGACCAGGGCTCCCAAAGGGGTACCCTGTGCTAAGGTTCTTGCTTGGCCTGGTACAAAAAGCACGACTGCTCTCAGCACATTTCTTTCCCATTTGCTATCCCTTTGCTGGGCCATCTGCTTTCTTGGCAGTACCTTCATCGTATCTAGCTTTTTCTACATCAATTTTCTCATGGTAGAGGAACCACAGCAACACAGCAAGTCTATCTCCTATACCCTATGGTATTTGCTTTTTGATTCCAGCCACCCGTGTTCAAATAGGTACTTGCTGGTTTAGCTTTTTTTTTTTTTCTAAGTAGAGATCCTTGCTTGCAGTGATGCCATAGTAAACCTTTACCATACACAAGTTCTGTGTGGCAGAGCTTCAAGAGCCTGGTTACAACAACTGGAATTTAATGGGCTTTATGAGCCTGTATCATTTAACACAGCCATCATGCTGATTTCATACTAAATTCAGTGTAATAACCCACTATTGCACTGCAGCCTATTTTCATTCATATGATATAAGGGAAAGCCATTAGCTTCTCTACTAAGTCCTACACGAGTTCTGGAAAGCCATAATGAACTGCTGCAGCACTGACATGGGTTTAGCCAGCCCAAGAGCCTTTTGACATGCTGTTAATTGTAAGCCTGACCCTCTGATTTCCTATTTTAATTTCCTCCTACTCCGCATGCCCTGGACGCCAGCTAGTCAGTACTTACAGAAGACAGATCTTAGAGCACTCTGGAAGCCTATTCGACATTTAATAGGAAATCTTGCTGTGGTGTAAAAAAGAGCTCTCAAAAAGCTGTCTATCTGCTAAAAATGCAACACCTTATTTCTGTGAACAACTAATTTATGTTTAAGGAGATATGTCCCACATGCTTAGTATTTCCCTAGGTAGTAATCCAGCATTTTCTGAGCTCTCATCTGCAAATTCTTCCTGTTACTTTACAACTAAAATAATAATAATAATAAAAAGAAATTATATATTTTACATTTAATGACAATTTGTCATTAAATTTGACATTTGTGTGTCCTTTGGAGTCACTGCTCCCACTGTGCTGTGTTTTAAGTTTGACTAGAAAATGAGCACACAACGCAACGAAAACCGCGCTACTTTTTTGGATAGATTAAAAAATTAACTCATGTAAGCTAAGATACGTATTTCCTAATAATATAAGAAATGCATTAATGAATGTAACAACTGAAAGGACACCTACGTGACAGTTTACTTTTCAGATGACATGCAACATCACAAACGGAAAACAGGCTGCACCAAAATGAGCTCGCTCCTGTGGAGGCTTGCGCAGCGGTTAGTGCCACCCTGCCCCGGGGATGTCTCCACCAGCCGGCGGGAGGACGCAAGTCACAGTCTGAGCTACCGAATCTGCTATCCTGAGAAATGTCCCCGAAGCTTTCATTTTCAATCATTCAAGACCAAAAAGATAGCCTTAGTTTTAAATATAAAAAGGAACTTCTCCTTGAGCGGAAGCTTCTCACAAACAGATCCCACATACGAGCACCTGAGCATAACTAGCTAATAATTAACTTTTGAATCAGTGCAATTAAGCAAAAGATTTTTGTCAAGTTTAGGTCAAGAAAAGCACCCTCTCAGCACTGTCACTGCTTTCACCGAATCTCCTCTGATCTGCAGTAAGAATGCTACCAAGTAACAACAACAAAAATATAAACTAGTGTTTTCATTCATTCTATGATTATCCTAGAGACAAAAAATGTTATTATGTTTTTTTTGTTTTTTTTTTTTTTAATTTTTATTTTTTAAGATAAAACAACTGGCACATTTTCAGGTCAGGATCAGGAGGAACAGAAAATAAAAGTTCTTGGAAAACCTCATGATAATCTTTTATTACTATTTAAAAAATGTTTCACTTATTCAAAGTATCAATTTAAATAATCACCAAGGAAAGAAAGTAAGATTAGTGAGTCCTTACCTATTTCAAAGGCACTGGCCTCAAGTTATTTCTTAGGTAAGCCATTTACATGATCTTTTAAGTACACAGTTAGATACTTAAAATGATCATTAAGAATAGTAAGTCAATTTATAGCTATAAAGAATCATCTTATCTTTGGTACCAATCATTTTTACAAAACAAAAAGTTCATAGCCCATGAAAACAGCTGAATTAAAACCAAGATTACACCTAGTATATCAGCCATGCAGCAAGTCATTGTATTATACATTAAAAAAAAAAATATTTAAAAAAAACCTTTAATCTTTGTGTAGGGACAACTAGCACCCTGTAAAAGCACATGAGCCCTTTTGCAGGATTTGCAATCTATTCCACAAGAGGGCAACCAAATTCCACTATAAAATGAATAAATGCACCTGTAGGATTTAAAGTGACCATTTTTATCTAAAAGCCATAATCCCACTTCCCATATCCTAAAATGACTGGGAGAAAACTCAGCCATGCATATAACTTGGAGGGGGATGAGGATGGAGAAATGTCCAACCTTCACCTCTTTTTCCCTCATATACAGTGGTGACAGTAGTGGTACATGTGTGGAAAAAAGCTGTGATCAAAAAAAGTAAACCGTTTTTCTTTTTATGGGATTTGAGTACCTTCAGATACAGCAGTTATCCTAGAGTCTTGGGCACCAGCTAAAGCATTTCACTTTCCTGAGAATAAAGCCATCACAGACTGGGACATAAGCAAGTACTGCAAAGTGTCTATGACATATGCATCACTTTATGCTGCAGTTAAGAGTTGAATGACAAGGCAATCTCTGTGACAGATTAGATCAGTGCAACAATCTCATGGCCCTGTAGTCCAGTTCCAATGGGATTTCCTGTGCTAAGGCTGCACTGCCTCAACACCGGACGTTTGGAAAGTACTACTGCATGCTTCCTCATTCCTCCTCCAAAAATTCTAAACAAAGCTTTTTATCGTTAAAAAATATTATTATTATTAGTTTTGAATGTACTGTCTATTAATACCACTGCAACAACTAGAGAAAAGCAGAGCTGCAAAGTATGTAATTACTTACTGTTCTGGACTAGAAACTGAAGTCCTTCGTCCTTCCACAGCAATGTTGCTCTTGGGTCTCTTAACAACATGAGGTCTTGGAGGACGAACCTATTACATACACACACACAGAAGACACTTCATTAAATACTGCAAAAGTTGATCATATAATAGACATAAATGGCAAAATATGCATAACCACCATTATTTTAAAGGTATCTTCCATTTGGAGTTCATTTTAAACTTTTCTGCTACAACCATGTTACAAATGAATCAGTTTGAATATAAACTACAGCGATCCACAACTTGTTAAAAAGTCAAAAACCCATGCTTTTGAGTTGCAAGTGAAACACATACACTTAGCCATTCAATGAAAATTCGCTCCACTGTCCTGCTTGGTACTGGCTAATTTTCTGATACGAAGGTTTCCCTAAATGTAAGCTTCACCTAAACAGTTAGTTGATAGTGTAAAAATGGAAAGCACTGTGTGTTTTTGCACATTATTGGAAACTGGAGTTCAAATCTGACGTTCTGATCCTTTTGTCCATGTGTTCATAGGAAGCCAACTCCTCAGGTAAAGACTTCTGTGTAAGTAAGCACTGAAAAAAATGTACTTGGAGTAAATGTTACAATAATATTTCACAAAAAAATTGGTTCCCTTCAGTAGGCTGAACAGAAAACCTTGCCAGACATATTATCATTGTCATCACTGATGATATATCAGTGTATCTTTTTCTTGTCTGTAATAAAATACAAAGGTTTTCTGTAGAAGGTGATGTTGCTGCCAATCCAATCTTAAATCATATCCATCATCTTCTGATGTTCAAAAACCAAGCTTAATTCACCCGTATTAACTCCACAAGCAAACAAGTTTCACTTCAAGGAAAGGAATAAGCACACACCATCACTATATAGGCAAATTTATGCATGTGCCTACCTATACTAACGAGAAATGCTGTTGATGAATTTATCCCTTTGTGTCAAATGTGGCAATGAACACTTGGAGCATCAGGGTGAGGCTGTACAAACAAGCTTTCCAGTTTTTGTTAAGGAAGTACTATCCTCCCTGTAATGGAATCTGACTTTGGCTTAACTGAATGCTAACCAAAAGGAATCCCCAAAGCCCTCAAATAAACTCAGGAATACAACTCAACTTCTGCCCTCCTGGGCTTATGCTCTCTTTAATAGCCACAATATAAAGGAAGTTGTTAAAGGCCTACAACCAGAGCACTCTTTGTACGAGTGATGAATTTGTTTGCAATCATAGCACTGATATGGGCTTCCCACCACCTCTGCAAGGTAGTTTTTTTTTTTTGTGTGTGTGTTTTTGTTTTGTTTTGTTTTCTCAGTGCTTTAAGGAACGCAGAGCTCAAATTTTCTTGCTAGGAAAAAAACACTGAACTGTGTGCAGTGATTCTGCACTACACGACAGTATGCAGAAGATAATAGCAGGATTATTGTATTGAATTTTCATTTCAAAGGAAATGGTGTACAGCAGATATGATGAAGAAATCCAGAGATGTATTGCCACTATTTCTTAGGAAACAGAGTTTATACAAAGGTCAGATGTTAAGGTCTTGAAGATCACTCCCCACACAAGGCTGTTCCTCTCTACAATAAAGACAGCTTAAGAATGTGAATTTATGGCAGGAATGGAAGGATTAAGTTTGTGGCAACTTCAACTGAACTTGCAACGTGGTGAAACATGGGGAAAAGAACAACAGAGCTAATTAGACGAGCTGAGCTGTCAGAGTGCGGCTGAATGGCTCGGTGCCAACAAACAAAAGGAATGGGCTGGCAATCAGCAGGATCGATGAAGAATACTGCTTCATTAGGGCTGATAAAACAGAGAGAGTGAGCAATGGAGAGAGAGTGTGTGCAAGGGTGGGGGGAGAAAAGCAAGAGGAACTGGGGGGAGAAGAGAGCAAGAAGGAGAAGAGAGGAAGAAAGAAATCTGTTTAATTAAATCTGAGCTGGAAGATGGTGTATAAAGCTGGCTTGTCATCATGCTGTGAACACTTTCACCTTTTGGTGGTACCCTGGGGGAGTGATGGTGATGAGGGGAAGAGATGAGAGTTTTGGATGGCTCCATGGGGCCACCAGACCAGTAAAGTGCAGGGTGACATGCTAAGTAGGATTTACAGCATTGTTCATGGGGAACTGCAGGGAAAAGCCAGGAATCAAGCCAACTCCTTGCTGGATTTTGAGCCTTATTTAGATAAATAGGCAGTGTTAAATGCATATCAAATCCAAAAGTAGAAAAGAAATCCAATTACATGAGCACAGAGCCTAGAGAATAAAGGTAAACATCCAGTACAGGGTTAAATGTGCTTATTACTGTCCCCATCAACTTTATGAATAATTACCATATTTTAACTTTTTCTAACTGAATGAAGTTTCCAAATAGCCGCTATTAATTTCAACAGTTCTCTAAGAACTATAAGCCTTTCACAGTATCACTACAATTCATCTCCAAAGCAGCAGAACGTAAAGAACATATCTGTTCTGCTTCTTTAACCTTTCTTTGGTTTGTGTTTTTGTTCTCACTATTAGTAATGACTCATATTGCAAGGTCCAGTACCCATGGATTCCTTCTCAGAACAGATACAGCCTGAGAACTGTAAGCATTTCTCAGCAATTCTGGTATTACGTGGACTTGGTTGGAAGAGCAGAGAGACCGTGCCTCCTGATTCAAGGCTTTCTGTAAAAGGCTGGGATGAATTACTTGACAATACCCACCTCTGTAATATATGCCAAGACTAAGACAGGTAAAAAGCAGCCTGCTCACAGTATTATTTACACACACAAAAATGTATTTCATCAATAAAAGGCAAATAACAGTTCTGAACAACAACAAATTTAGGTAAGTTTGATACAAGCATATTTTGGGACTGATTACACTTGTTTATATTTGTCTTGAATTTCCTCTTGATGAATGATGCATTTCTGTTCCACTTACTGACATGGCTAGATGAATGCAACAGGAGCTTTTATTATTACATTTCCAACCTTTTATCAGTCACATTGAGAACAAAGACAGTTGACACAAACACATCATAGTGAGGACTATTAACGCACTACAGCTGGGAGATTAAACAGTCTTAGCAAGACATTCGCGTAGCAAATACTCTATCTGAACAATACTGTTCAGCAACTTTTGTACAGAGAAATTGCAATGAGCCCTCGTGGGGCTTCACCTGCCAAGCACAAAACAAGAAGACTCCTTAGTACCAGGGAAGGTTTGTTCCCAGTGTAATGAATCTTGGAGGGCCTCCCACACCAATTACATTTAAGAGAACACATATAAGCATAGTCAATGCTACCTTTTAAACACAGAAAACAGAAATCTTCAGTGCAGGAATCCATAACAATGACTCTGTTAAGCTAAACACCCAGAGTTAAAAAGAGGGAGGAAAAGAAAAACATGCCATTGAAATGTAATGTAGGAACATGCACCAAAGATCAAAAGTTTACACACACCCAAGTGCACTTGTTAACCAGTTGCCTGCTCATCCAAAACTACACATTTTTAACAAGTTTTAGCAAGATTAGATTTGAAAACTTGCATCTCTCTTTTTCCTATGTGTGTACATTTATGCGTTAGGAAGCAAGGAGTGAGGTCTATGTGCTTTTTGGTGAAATTATATTAATGAAACTGAAGTCCTGAATAGAAACAAATACCTTTCAAGGCTGTTGCAAAAGCAACACACCTCCGAAATGATACCATGTTCTTGTACTAATAAAAAAGTCACCAATACAGACCCAGTACTGTCCCCAATCTTAAAAGCATCTGGTACAGTTAATGTGTCACAATCGGCCTACAGTCATGGCTTTGAATTAAAACTTGCTTAGATAAGGTATTCCTTCCCAACACAGGTATTGCACTAAGAACAATTTCTGTGTAGTCCTTCTATGGAAGACTCACTTCCTCAGGCCAACGTGCTGTGCCTACATTTTTTACTCTATGTAATTAAAGAGATTTCCAGCTTGCATTTTATATGAAAACAATATATATATGTATATCCTCCATAATGTTGTACCAATGTTCTACCAAATAAAGTTTGCCTTTTTTTTTTTTTTATGTGTGTTGTGTGTTCACTCATCTATTCCATGGAGAAAGAAAAATTAAGTGTCCCAAAATACTTTAAAGCAGAACTTGTGGAGAATAAATACTTTCTTTTCAGACTTCTGCTTCCTTTTATATTTGAGTTTAGTGCAAGTCTTCAAAAACTCACTGGCTAAAAACTTATCCCAGCCTAGCAAGAGTTTTGTTCAAGAAAACACCACAAAAGTAAAAACAAACGTTGCAACAGCAGCATCAGTTACCTGCAGAACTGACTGAAAGCTGCAGAACTCGTCAAAGAAAAGCAGAATAAATGCAGGTCCCAGGGCTGTGCCGCAGCAGAGAAGAAGGGAGTTTAGGTGCAAAATTTACACATTGCCTTTTTGCAAAGTTTGACAATCCAAACTACCAAGGTTTAGTAATGCTACTAAGAGAGCAATTCAGGCAGTGTTAAGCTGTGGCAGTGAAACAAAACTACCAGCTACTCACGGGCCTAGATGAACGCTGTATCTTTGGAGGCGGTGGCCGAGGCGGACGGAGTCTTTGCTGCTGTATCAAAGTGGAAACTTAAGTCATACGTAAATTAAATAGTCACCTACATGAAAACACCTCTGATTTTGTGGCAAAAGCAGTTCAAGTGGACAATGTGATTTACCTTAGCTTCATACTCACCTCACAAAATGCAATTATTTTCATAATAATGACAATCTCATGACCTACAAAGTGTCACAATAGGACTGGTAGCTCTATCTGCCTCCTCGACATAGGCTATATTACACCAAACGTAGTACGATCAATAAATACTCCAGATCAGATCATCCAACATTTACTGAAACAATAAAGATGCTTAAAGTGGATTCCAACCTGTAGGTCCAAGTGTTCTAGACAACATTTACACAAATTGAAAGAATCCAGCAAAGCAGGATATGCAACAAGCTTTCACTAAAATCCCAAGCACAATTTTAGTGCTTGCAAAAACTTATGCTAAAGGCCTCAAACCAGCAAAGATATATTTAAGAGCACAGGGAAAAACTCTAAGTCACTTACACCTTCCATACACTAACTGTAGTGGATCAAAGTGTAAATTGCCTAGAGCAAAGTGTGTACATGCATTGTAAAAAAAAAAAAAAACAACAAACATTTCACGGACAACTCATTGTAAAGAAAACTAAAACCCCCAAGCCACCAACAGTTCTAATGAAGTCAGAACAATGCACTGAGGAGCTTATTTTGGTCTCCCACTTTTAAAATTAGCAGTTGGCCAACTCATTGCTTTGTAATGGTGCTGGAGCCATTCCAATTCACTTGCTTTTGACTGAGCCAGCAGCATGACTCTCCTCACACAGATGGTATCTTAAGGTATACTCTGTTAGACAAGGAACCCACTGATAATTAATGAGATTCTAAATAAAATCATCCTAAAGTACAACTTTGATAGTGAAAACAAGATCAAAGTTAATGTCTTTTCTGTGGCAGCTTGTGTACACATATTAGCACTTAAAGTGAGAAGTAGAGCCCTCAGCAAGGAGCACACGGGAATTCCTCTGAATGCCTGCGACCAGATAACAAAGACCGCATCCATCGCTGGCCCCAGCGCAGGGCGCATTCCATGGACAAAAGCCCATCAGCCATACAGAGAAGGAAAAGGAACTGGCAGCAGCAGGCAGGTTCTTCAGACATAACAAGAAAGCTTACACAGATTACTCTATTTCTCTCCCAAAAAAGATTCCAGATTCAAATCTCAGCAGTTTTAAACTTCTTACTAGCATAGTCTTTATTCTAGACTGACACACGTTCCCTTTCAATACCCTCATGCTGTGTAATGGTTCAACTCCAGCCTACCACACCATTTTCAGGCTCTTCTTGCATCTCTTCAGACTTTCCTTTCAAATTTCCCATTAAGTTATAATTTGCATCCATTGGTTCATTCGTCCCTGTGTGTCACTGGAGGACTGCCAGACTGCACATGCACTCAGCTCAGCTTTTTGGGGTGAGTGTTGGGGTTAGTGATGGGAGAAAAAAAAAAAAAAAAAAAAAAAAAGGTACCTGGAATAGAGAGCTTCCCACCATATTTTCCAAGAAAGTGACCATGAAAACAAAGAAAAATAGAAAGAAATGCCAGTGGTGAGCTATTGTTAGCCCTTCCACACTGTTTCTCTTCTGTACCTTTTATTATGCAATTCAGTCACAGAATTGTAGTGCTGTGCATCTTCCCCTCTTACCTACCCAGGCTGAAAGCACAAATTTAAAATATAGTTAACTTTTGTTACGTGACATGGCATACTTATTTTCCATTATGTTTCAGAAGCATAATGGAACAGCTGAGAAAATCTGAAATCTGCATTTTTCTAGTTCCTTTAAAAGACATCCACTTCCTTCACTTCATACATAGCTACTTAGACAAACTACTTGATGAAGCAGGAAAACAAGATGCAAGTACTATTCACTTTTCTTTTTTTTTTAAAAAAAAAAAGCTTCCTGCATATATGCTTCATTTCTCTATTTTTCACATTTAGTTACCTAAAAATTGTGGACATTTCTATATTAGAAAATTATTGAGTAAGTTATCTAGGTGGGAAATTTAAGCATTTTCCTAAAGCCATGGCTAGCAGTGTCTTGAGCAACTTGTTTTCCACAACTTTTAAAATTCTGGACAAATATGATTTTATTGATATAAGAATTACAAGGTATCACTTAACATTTCACAAAGAAGTTGATGTTATTATTTCTCCAGTGTTAGTTTGTATCACTGATCATATTTGTTTGTTTCAAAGACCATACTACAGCCCTGGAAGCTGCTTTGATTAGGGAATCAGTTTTTCCTTTCCACAGCAAAAAACAAAACAGGACTTTTTTTTTTTTATTGAAACACTGCAAGACTGTAGCATCAACAGTATTAACTGATTGAGCAGTGGCAGTATTATTTAAGCTTCTAAAAAAGTGTGACAAAGGCAGGCCCTTCAGAGAGCAAGACAGACAGACAACACAGCAACTGAGGATTATCTCCTAGCGAGCTGGTCAATATATTGATTATAGTCACTGCAAGGACACGTACAACTGAACTTTACTTGCTCACCCACATACATGCTGGAGGAAAAATATGTCTGAGAAAATGTGTGACAGGATTACTTAATTATCTACGACATCGCTGTTAGAGTAGTCAATGGCAATAAAGTTTCAAGTATTTTGGGAGATCTGAAAATTCCACTTTGCGTTAAAAGAGCCACCACCATGAGTATCCTTTTAAGTTGAACTACTAATGTTAATGGCCAAATACCCATACAATAGTCAAATAGCACACAAAAGAAAAAGAACATTACATATGCCAGTACAGTCTAGAGGAGTTTAATAGGACTATCACATCATTTCATATTCCTTACGTGTAGCCAAACCACACTCAGCACTGATTTGTTATTCCTATTAGTCATAATTGACCAAGAATTATGATTTCAGACCTTAAAACATCACGTTGTTGGCCTTGAAATCAAAACTATACATGCTTTTTTTTTTTTTTTCCTTTTGGTCTCTGAGGGATAAGGGTAAGTTGACTTTGTGTTAAAGTTTTCTCTGGTTTCAAGAGGGTCAAAAACTCTCTTCTTAAACATAAGCTGAGATTCTCATTGAATTACTTGATTTCAGAACCACTAACTTCTGAAGACAGAATTTCTCAAGTTTTATAGTAAACGCAATCACATGAGTTATCGACACTTACTGAGGTAGTTACCTCAGCTTCCATCTTATCTGGGGATTCTTAAGTGACAGATTTTGCTGTTGTTGTAGAAATTCAGATAGACTTTTTTAAACACAAGATAAAATCAGAAGCTCAGGTGTGATATCATACCTGCAGCCACCTCTTACCAGCATTCTTCTCTTCAAGTAGGGAGACAAAACAATGCAAGGTGTGTCTATATAAGAAGCAGCACGCAGCATACTTCAGCAGAAGTTTCAAATGCTACATTTATGGGCAAGGTTCTGCAACATGGGAAATTAGTTGGACAGAAAAGAAAGGCAGGAGAGAAGGAAAGGGAATGAGAAGTTCTGAGAGCAGAGGCAAAGGGCAGTGAGGAGTAGCTGACATGTAGGTCCACTACCAGGTAACAGTTATTTGTCCTTTGCCAGAGCTTCATTTTTAATGTTGATGTTAGTATCTGTCAGAAGAATGGGATAAGCCAGGATATTTGAATTATATGAAGACCATATTTACTGGAAAAGCCACTGATTTGAAGCTAATTTGTTAATGCAGCAAAACACATTGTTTCTGAAAGGTCAGTAGGGGAAGCTGTGTTGGAATACCAACTTAATTACCTGTGCTGTAAGGATGAATGGGTACAAAACAGCACATAGCTAAATTGCTAAAAGCCACTAAATTGCTATTCTAGGTGTGTTCCTAAATGTGTATAATACAGTTTTTTTTTTCTTCTTCAAAGGGAAGAAATGTCTAAATTAGCACTTTCTTACCCATAGCTGTTTACCAGCATACCTTTTTACTCTAGATATTTTCTTAATTGTCTTATTCTAAATACTTCTGAAGCAACAAGACACAAAGAAAATTTGCAGGAAGCCAATTTTATGACTGCAGATCTGGCACTGTTTTTACTAATTACCAGACAAGCGATTTTAAGCTACGAGATGCTGGAGGAAGCAAAAAAAAAATCTTACAGTATTTTTACAGTGTAAAAGAGAATATTTAAAAATTATACATCCCACAGATCATAAAGTTCCTATTACATAACCAAGGAACTTTCACAATAAAGCTATTTCATTTTTTTATACCAAGGAAAACATTACAAAAAGATCACTTTTGTTCTGTGAAGTAACATTTTGTGAACAGAGTATTATCTCAAACTTAACTGTGGATGTCTGTTGAGATCTTTTTTGTTAAGGTGGTATTCAAATCACTGCTTTCATCAGTAAATTAGAGGTGTTACTTCATACGCAGCAACAAGTGCAACTAGGAATAGATGCATAAAGGAAACACAACTAGATGAAAACTGGTTTGTCAGTACATACACAAGGAAGTGTTTCTCACTCTCAAGTTAGTACTGTTTCTAATGATTTCCAAAGCAAAACTTTTCTACGTAAGTATCTTACTTTCTTTGGAAATACAGGTCTGGTTTAAAAACTGTTTGTATGTTTTAAAGACAAGGAGACATGAAAGAAAGATGCACTGTCCTGAATGCATCCGTGCTCAAACACATCATGCTGCAAAGGATCCGAAGTGCTGACTTTGGAAAAATATGCTAAACCTCACACAAACACTCAATAAAAAAAAAAGGGGGGGTGGTAAGGGGAATAAAAACACTGAAAAATGTATGGTACCTAAAAAGATTCAGTACAGAAAGCAGATGGAATCTATGAGGCAGCTGTTTTATTACCCATCCAGATCCCTGCACAGCACACACACTGCTTTTTACATACTCCCATATGCACAGCTCACAAACTGGGATGACAAGAACAGCGTATGCTTTACAGCATATATTTTTAATTTACACTCTGAAATACTTCAACAGAAATCTGTTGGGTCCTGTGATAAAAAAAAAAAATCTTTTTTTTTTTTTTTTTTTTTCAAGGGATGTCTTAATCTTCAAGCCATATTTGTAGATTGGGAGGGTAGTGTGAATTTGGCAAAAATGTAGTAATGCCTACAGCTGTGCCAAAATTTTTTGAAAGGGAAGAGTCTGCCACAATTGAATGTTTAATGAGAAAAACAAGGACTATTCCCCTAACCTTTCTAGCCAGGAATCTTTCATTACATAACAGAGAACCAGACAGTAAGAGAAGTCAAAGGAGCCTATAAGCTCCTGTTTTCCCTAAAGCAGAATAAAGATCCTTATTTCAGGCCTGAGTCACACCTAGTGTCCTAGGGTACTGCCAAAGATATGTAGATCCATCCCAACGTCACAGAGAAGAAACTTGCATTTTACAGAAAGGGAAGGAAGGGGTTTTCTGAAAGTCTACTTTTGCTTCCTCTGCCTCTTGGCCGAGACCAATTCTGTCATTCCTCATTAAGGGTAAACATTGACTTTTTACAGTGCATCGAGACACAGAGCACTGATAACCCATCCTCTTTTGGTAACGTCTGTAACATCCATCTATTCATCTCTCACTGAGCAAACAATCCTGGAAGAGCTAACATTTAAAAATACTAAATATTATAATGTACAACATACATAGTTTGCTTTAAGTCTAGGACTTGCAGGTTACTAGCCAGATACAGATCACTCCTAAAACCAAAAATGAGAGCAGGAGCATGATCTCAGATCATGAATACCTTGTCAAGTTAAAGTGTTCCACCACAATGAAGCAAATAGGGCTCTTAGCTATCCCCTTTAATCTGTTTGCTATGGAAGAGTACAAGGGACAAGAAAATCCTAGAAGCACAGGTTACACTACTTCTGTAGAATATTACTGTTTACAATTTATGCTATTCCAAAAACATGTGGTTTAAATAGTAAATCCCTTGGTTGTAGAATTGAGTATTTTATTTCTTCTGTCTGCAATTACAGAAAATAGGAAGCATTTCATGAATTAGATGAATATATTTTTCTGTATGTGCAGTAAGTGTTGAACAGAGACATTTTTAGGCCGTGCCCCAAAGCAACATGTGTTCTTATATGATGTTGATGGGAGGAATACTATGTTGTAGTGGTTAACTTGTAATAGTATCTGTAGTTTAAAGACTTGTCAAGACTTTTGATTACTTCCTAGCTCCAGTGACAGAGGAATTCACGTACTGTAAAAAGGAGCAGTATGAACCCATGAAAGATGATACCACTGTAGTTTCAGATTATGACCACTTAGTTCTTCTATTTCACTTATCTGTTGTGCAGTTGAGAATAAAACTTGAACTCCTCCCATCTGTATGCGTATCCAGTTCTTTTAAAACACTGTAAAAAAACTAACTGTATTAAACTGATGTGATTCAACACTTGCAGTTTGAAGATCCCTGAAATTTTCCAAAGGAGGGAACTGTCAACAGCCTCTTATTTACCTGGCACAGATCCCAGGAGCCTGCAGACCACAGTTTAAAAACCACTGTAAATTAACCTATACGCGGTGCATATCTCTTCCCATGCAAACAGATGCCTGCAGAATATAAATTATTTCAATCAAATCTAGAGTGGTTCTAGTTCAAAAAAAAGTTCCACTTTGTATCCTATTTTCTTTAAATGTATTAAGGACCTAGATGACTAAGAATCATTGCAGACAGGTAAATTGCGTAAGCCAGGAGCAGGCTGGCATTAGTTAATACACTTTCTAATCATTCTGTTTCTGTTAATCATTTCTGCATCCTCTCTGATCCTTCCTTTTTGCAGTTTGCTTCAGCATTTATAGTTCTTTGGCTAAGAGAGTAATTTGTAACAATTCACTAGCTCAAATGCATACAGCTGTTTTCTATTACTGAGATGTCAGAGCAAAACCAAAGAAATTTCTACCTACTAACTAAACTTCTAAGTGAATTTCTTTGAGACACACACTTTTACATAGACCACTGCAGCCCCTTTTATTTGCTCTCCCCCTCCTTAGAGCAACCACTGGTGACTTTGTACCAATTTTTTTTTTGGTATTCTTCCTTTGCACCACATTTTTTCTAGTCACTGCAATAATGGCAGAATCCTGCATTGACAATTTCAATCCCTCAAATCCTGATGGATAACTCAGTGAACACATAGCTGTGCTCATAGTGCTAACACAGATCTAACATCCAGAAGATAACATATCCCATGGACTCTACCTTATATGATCTGCATAATGTCTGAAAGCAGCAGAACTCTCATTTGTACGGAAATCACAATCACCTGTTACTTTATTTCAGGATGAAAAGACCAGGAAAGAAAACTGCTTGTTCTGGATTCCCAGCAAAACAGCAAGGAAGTTTTTCAGAACTATTCACAAAGATAAACAGGGAAAAGTTTTGAGAAAGAATCTCATAGAGCACACTTTCAAATTTCCAAAGGACTTCTACCAAAATGAGGTGTATTTTATAGTGGCTTCTTTTCATTCTGCCTGTTTCTCAACATACATGGATGGAGAGATTTGTTGCAAAAAATCCCAGACCCCAGGAATATATTTATCCCTATGTGTTAAAGTCTATCCATCTACTATCTCAGCAGAGTTTAAAATCACAGCTAATAGGTTAACAACTGTTTTTCTTCTGTTTCAAATGAAGAATATCAGAAAGCTGGGGGAATATTCGGCTTCCCAATTTGTACTGACTGCTCACTGCTACCTGCAATGTCTGTTTGACAGGACTGACATTTTGTACCGCTGTGAGATGGGAAAACGTGTGACATTTTTATTCATGGTGGCGTACGCCCTTGTAATGATCAGCCCTGGTCGATGTGCTTACTGCAGCAGCCCCGAGCCCTCGGAGAACAAACAAGAACCGAAGGTGCCAGCAGTTCGGCTGCCTTATTAAACACCACCAGGATTCTAACGAAGAGCAACTGCTGGAAAATCTCACTGTCAAATCCTCAAGGACATTGTCAACATGGAACTAACTACATATATTTTTCATTTAAAACACTGGAAAATACAGCAATGCAATTTTAAATATAAAGAAAAAAAAAATCACACTATTTTTGCCTGTTTTCTTCTTTAACCGGTCATTTTGTCAGTTTTACACTGGACTTTCTGTGGGCCTGATAGTGGAATTCAAACCAAGATCACACAACCCACATGATTTAAAGTGTTGGAAAACAGACATATCCCTTATTATCTATTAGCAGCTATTCCACTCTAGCAAGCAGAATACTTATATTAAAAAAGAGAAAGAGAGAGAGCTGGTCTCTCATTTAAGGAATTCTATAAACAGCAATGACTATCTGTTTGGCTCAGCTTCATCATTCACTCATGAAGTCTGCATAATTAGGGTGATATTCCCCCATATAAACATACAAAATTACATGGCTCCTGTATGTGTAGCATAGCACCGTGCAACCATTTTACTAGGTGTTAATCAGACCAGCTCTGAAGGGTAAATCCAACAAATGCCTGGCCAAATAAGCAATCGCAGAGGACTTAGCAGTTTGGAGAATCGTATGTTTCTCATATTCTCTCCCTTCTACATTCTAGTTTAATCCAGGGGCATCAGAGGTCGATTCAAACAGTTCTGGCCTAACTGCAAAGTAACACATAAGAAGCTTCTGGATGCTGATCTGCACTGATACACTAAGCAAGTCATCCATAAGACTCGCTGAGCTTTTTCTCAAGTTGTCAATCTAGATGATTTGGTCAGCCTTGCATGCACTGATGTATTTATTTTATATGTATGTATTATTTATAAAGCACAATTCTGCTTCCACATGCCAGCAGTGATGGACCAAGATATTCTCTACAACGTATTTATGGGTTCCTCAACATAACAGGACTAACAAGGAAATTCTGCACAGACATGTTACAGCTGCTACTGCTTGTCATAGAGTCCTAGGAGGTCAGCTCAACCACAGTATTTTCTCCATACGTCCAACCATTATGGCATATGACTTGTGTGTAACCAGGGCAGTGAATTTATTCTATCACCGCTGTCTAAGAAGTACTTGCAATGCCAAGACAGTTGGCAAATAGTAAAAGCCAAAGCCCAGAATATGCTTCTTGAAATGAACGCTTCTGCTAGATGTAGTACTGGAGCCACAAAATCTTACTGCAAAGTCTGAATTCCTATGTAATAGGAGCTACATGCATGTATTGCTGTTGCAGCCAAAGATGACATACCTGTCTGGTTGCTCATTACGAAATACTGGCAAGTGTTTGCATGAGAGGCAGTAACCTTTGGGTATGCTCTGCAGGTGGTGTATATCTTTGTAAAGAGAGAGCCAGGTCTCACTTGTCAAATATTTACACGCATGACAAGAGTGCAGGCCTTTTAGTTAGATAATTCTTATCCCATGGATTGTCATTTCTGCAAATCTTGCACATCACAAAGCAGAATTTCAATCAAATGAATTATTTTCTTGTCCATTGACATTGTTTTTATTCCCCTTACTAAAAACACTGTCCCCTAAGAACCTGGTAAGACATTTCAGTAGTCTCAAGCAGACATTAGATGGACAAGTGCTTCTGGGCCAACACATTTTCATTTCTCACCAACTGACTTCTATTTTGCAACACTGAAGTCCTTTCCGAAAGGAACAGTCAAAGACAGTAGTGAGAAGAAACGAGGGTAGGAATTACGTTTTCTGAAGACAGAAGAATTTTTAAGAATCAGACTTATACTTTTACTAAATCCATAAAGAATTGAACAGAGATAGGGAGAAAACTCTGTGGTTCAGCCGAAAGAGCAGGGAAGCCATATTGCTCATCAGTGGGGAAGAGAAGAATGGAAGCTCATTTTCTTAATTATCTCTGTTGTCAGGATAGTTCAGAGTGGCAAGGAGAATGAGAGGCTGGCTCTGCCATTGTAGCATACAGTTGCATAAATATCACAAAATGAACTTGTTTTCCCCTTTCCCCTTTGGTTTCTACCACAGTTCCACACAATGCTTGCTGTTATCCAGGGGAATCTGCTATTATTCCAATGCACTTGGGTGTGAAGGGAGTCACAGGGTCTGGCAAAGCAGCCCTCCTCCCTTCCTTACTTGATCTCTTTTACACTGGAGATAATCCCTCCCTCCGCTTGCCTCTGTCCTCATCGATCCAGTTTTGCATTTCTGGAATGTAGCTGGCTGTGTCTCTCCCCATCCTCCTCCTGACCTCTTAATGCTGTTTAATCTTCTTGAAGAAGAAACCTGCCCTATAAAGCAGAGTTCTTCATTCTGCATGTTAGGTGCAGATTATGAATGGAAAAAATGTACAAGTCTGTATAGTTCCTTCACAGCAAATGAACAAAACAGCAAATAAGCTGGCAATTTCAATTTTATGTCCTATGAAAGTTTAATAGCTAGAAGAATCAGCTCAGAAAAGAACTTTGAACAAATCTTTTCACAGTCTGATAAACTGCTTTACTACATGAGTATATTTTCTACCTGTTTCTTTATTATTAACATTAGTCCCTGAAATACTAATTCTCCCTAGTCTGCATTGATAATAGAATATGATTGAATCTCTTAAGTAAAGACACACTTGGAAGAGTCTTTTGTATTCTGTTAGGCTTTACCTTTTGTCACATAAACAGAATAAAATATTCTATTTTCTGGTAAATATAAATAAGCCACAAAAACATAAACATACCAAAGCTGACAAAAGACATTCTAATTGTACTAGAAATAATTACAGAGCTGAATAGATCTCCCAGTATATCTTGCTTCTAATGAAATGACACACTTCCCCAACAATGATTTTAGCATCTTATCATCATTTGTTGTTTTAACTCTACCAGACCAGTTGCACTACTGACTAAAAGCTCCAGAGAAGGAATCTTCCCAAATGTACATTTATTTTTAAAGAACCTAGGCTCACCCACATCACCTCCCAAAGACTGATGTGAAGACTGGGCATAGGTAATGATCTTGTATGAACTAGAAGGTTCTTGTAGGAACAGTCAGTGCAGCGTTCAACAGGAGCTGCAAGACTTAATTCTGGTAGAGTGGTAGGAAGTAGTATGGAGAGCAGAAACTTCATTAGAAGAAAGGTAGGTAAAAGAAAAAAGAAGTGTGTTATAACAAAAAGGGTGTACAAAAACAAACAAGTATATTTTTTGAAAATAAAGTGTTCTCTTTACTCCCCAAGAGAGCTGCAACTCTGCCAAACATAAGTGTTCTGTTTGACCACGTAGCACCCACAACCTCAGACTGCACAAAGCTACAGGTTCTAATGAAACCACAGCTATACATAACAGGACACACAATTGCAATAGTTAAAGTGACCTGTCAGTGTGTCCACTGACCTAAGTAAAGTTTTAAACATTTAAAAATCATACAACATTTTTTCTCCTAGCTGTCGTACACAGACATGGTAGTTGTTTTTCCAGTGTACTAGAAGCACAGTAAAAAAACTGTCTTATGAAGGAAAGGGATTCTAAAATACCAGATTTTGATATTAAACTATCTTCCTCCCTTTGCAAAATCACTGATTTTATATGTGTGTGTGTGTGTGTGTCCCTTTAGATAATGCAAAAATAAACACAGAAGTTCTGAGAAAGGCTGCTGCTCATTAAAACCCAGCAAGCTATTGTGAAGAGCTGCTTGTGTTACTTGAAAAAGTAACAATCACCATCATTAAAGAGATGCCTACATTTCCCAAATTCTTTGCTTTTTGTCTATAACATATGTAATGTGTATAAATATTCCTTATCCAAATATTTGAATGGGGTATTTGAGACTTGTGCCTCTAAAGCTCCCCAAGAAACAAAGTACTTTATCAGGATAGCTCAGTCTTGTAAAAAGAAAATAATGAAAATGCCCTACTCCATTTCTTGTTTTGAGGGGCTTAGGGGGAGGGATCATAAAGGCAGCTAATAAATAGTCATGTTCATTTAGGGTGTAGAGATATTAAAAGCTCCCCAGATAACATACTTCTGGAATCAGACAACATTCAAATGCTATACATATCAATCAGTAAATGAAAATCACAGAGTGGAAGAGCTCTAAGACTGCTTAATGTTACGCTCTGTGTAGCATCCTTATCATTGTAGCTAGCCAATAATATAACAGTGATGGAAGCAGACATTTGTAGCAAAAACACACGACTTTAGCAGTATTAATGTAAGCTCAGAATCTGAAAAAAAAAAACTATGAAAAGACCTGTATTTTGAAAATAAAAAGATAAAATTAAAAAGATAAAAGAACAATAAAGAGAACCAAAATATCTGCAGTCATTAGGGCAGCAACCAAAAGGAAAGACCAACAAAAAGCCTAACCAGGTCCAGTGTGACAACTGACCTCAAGGGTTCAAGCTGTGGGTCCTGTGACAGTAGACACTAATAGCTGCTTGCGTGTTCAAGGAATGTGTTCAAAACAACCACAGTGACAAAGTACAGTATTTATTATCCACACAGACGAAAGATGACAAATCTAAATACACGTACTCTACCTAAAAAGTGTAAATGCATGCATGGAAGCAAAAGCTACAAATAAATGAGTTACACATTACTTGTATTAATTGTTCCACCCTCTCCTGTTGAACCCACATGTTGGTGGGCTAACAGTGCCTGTACTGCCCGGCAGCACTGGGAAAGATCCCAAGGTCAGCTTTGGCAGTGATTGAACATGCAGTAAGTATTGAGATGTTTTAAGTAAGTTTTGGTCAGGTTATAAGGCAAAAAGCAGGAAGAAAGCACACAATAATAAGATATTCACAAAGAATGTTCCTTGTAACACTGTATCTTCTACTATAATTAACCTCAGTTTTCCCCCAAACAGACAGTAATCTTCAGTACTATATATAATAATTTGTGCATTTCTAGGGGTTTGCAAATTGTACCCCCCTTCCTCACATTCATGAAACCCTGGTTCCCTGTATCGCTCTTGCTACTTGTTGAGTAGCTGCATAGTCTCTTATAGCCTTAATAAGAATACTTTGTTCAAATCTTTATTTTATTGTCCTAGGCTATCTGGCTAAAATCCTTCTCATAGTCAAGGAGAGCTTTTCTACAATGTCTTACCATTACAGAATCCACCGTTAAAACAATTTCATAATAAACAGACCTCTCAAACAATGCCTGATAACCATGCACCAAGATGAGCTACAACGCTACAAAATCTCATACAGTTAGATAATTGCTGCTAAATGTTTTAGAATGATCAGCTGAAGCGCTATGCATCCAAAGGCATTTCAAGATATTTTATTGGCATTTTTTGTACCCTAACAACTGCGCATACACAACTGTACTTGGAAAAGCTAGAAGCTAACTCACTATATGTTGAGAGATAATGAGTTAAAATTAAAGGTTGCTGCTGGCTTGCCAGCCCATCCCCCTTTAGCTAATCTGTCATGTAATGAAGAGAAGCACCTAGCATAGGACAGCTAGCTGCCGGCTCACTTACAGCGAGCTGATTAAGAATGTTCAACCAACAGCAGACTGCAGACCTTTCCAACGAAAATAAATAGACTGTATGCAAATGTGTTTGTCACTTTGACAGCATGTCTCAATTAAAGCATCTCGCTGCTGTTGGTAGGCTCTCTCACTGCAGTGGTATGGACGAGGCTTACTGCATTACTGATACATAGGGCTTGACCCTAATCCGCATGCATGCATTTTAAAAAAGTCTGCCTTTGCCATATACACCAGCATAATACTAGCAGACACGGAAAGCAAGTGACAATGAGAAAAAAGCCTCTTTCATCCTCTTCAGTTTATAAGAACTGTGAATGCACAAACAGCCCTTATTTCAGAGTTCTTGTGGCTTTTTAATTGTTCCCACCTACTGTATTCAGACAGAGTTAAAAGTGACACTAAAATCTCTCTCTTTAATCACTAGTTAGAAACCATCTCGCATTTAAACAGTAAATGCTGCTTTTTCCCCCTCCCAATAGTCTTAATTTATATTTCATAAACCTGAACACATTTTCCTTTTGAATGAAAGCACGATTTAATTTTCAGTTTGGCACTGGGCTATCAGGAAAAAAGAATTCAAGACAGGATAAAGGGTCTAAGTGAGATAGCCCTACACTGCTAAGTTGGAAGATTTTTTGGAAACTGACATTTGTAACATAATGACAGCAATAAGCATTTAGCAAGCGAGTCTCCCACCACAGCCAGTGTGCGTTTCTTTTGACACAGAGAAAGTGACCATTAAAAAAAAATCTCTTGAATTTAAATTCACAGTTTCCACTTGATAATATATTTCAGAAATCTACCAAAATGTTTGAACCATCCTTCATAAAAATCTAAAGGCAAAACCTGAACATAGATCATAATATTATCAGATTTTTGACTGTTCTAAATGAAATGTCATGTTTTCCTGCCAGAACTAGATGGCTATGTTTCTCCAGTAGCCCCAATTCCTTTCAACTGTATTGGCACAGAAAGTAAGTGAAAAATAAATTGCTACTGCAAATATTTAATTGGAAGAGAATCTGTTAAAAAAAAAAAAAAAAAAAAAAAGCCTCCAAGAACTTACATTTAGCACACTCAAAAAAGTTCTGAAAGAAATGAATCAAATTCTGAAACGACACAGACAACATTGCTCTGAGCAATGATTATATCTTATGCACTTCTGCCTAATACCTAAGCAGCCAGTGCAGTTATACTGACTTGTTTCTATTAATAAATACTTATCTGAAAATCTGGCTTGCTTCATATTTTATAATTCCCATTCATTATACAATTGTTTTATAGTCACACTGTGTTTCCTTAGAAGAAATAAAACATTAACTTCTGTTTTCCAATCATAATACTATCAAAACAGACAAAGAGAAAGTAAGGAATGCAAATAAATTATATTATTCTTGAGTAAAGTAATACTGGCAAACTAATAGCAAACACTTTATGTTGAATTTACTGTGATTATCACGGAAAAGCATTTTCAAAATAAATAGCTCTTAAAAACACAACTAAAACTCTCAACACTCTTTTGCAAACATATTGAAAGAAACATTTTAAGAGTAACTAACGTGCACAACTTGGTTGTCAATACTGAAATACATAGTACACAAGCTATTATTTGATTTTTTTCATTTTTGTTTATTACATTTAATTATCAAAGAACGTTAAAATTCTTTACTAGTTGGATGTTCCATATTGACACTAATGACCTGGCTAGGTAACAGAGAACATTTTAAATGACACATCCTCAATCCTGAGGACTACAGTACCTTGCATACCAAAAAAAATAATAAAAAAACAACCGTACAATAGCTTTTTAAAATTGCTATAATAATAATGCCTTTTTCCCTGCCCACAATTAACTTGGAATTTATTTTCTTCAAAATCATCATATGAACAAAAGGAATCAGCAAGCCCCAGAAAATCAGGTTTTAGAATCCCATTTATACAGATACAACAATCATAAACCTGTAACAATATCATTCAGTTGCATAAAATAAAGAAATAAATGGCATATTTATTATTTTGACTTTTCTCTGAACTATTTCTGCTCTTTCCTGAGCCACACAATTTAAAGAAACCTAACCCCAACACATACCTGACCAAAATGTACTGTGATTGGTCTTCTGTCCTCTCTTAGTTTAGGGTCCTTCTTTTCAACCAATGGAGAAGGTGCTGTCCTTGGTAGAGACTGCTCTGGTGCTGTAGAACACCCATTCTCAGCAACATCCTGTATGGTAGCAAAAGGTGAATAGCATGGCTCAGAACATTCTCGTTTAAGGGTAGGGTGCACAATGGAGACGCTAGATAACACTGGCTAACCATTTTGACGTTAGGAAATACAAACAAAGAACAGAAAAGGAAAAATCAATAGAATAAAACATTTTGTTGTACTTTATCAAAGGTTTTGTACACAACCATTCTCTCCTCCAAATACCAATGCTGCATGCAAACAGATACATTCAATAAAATGTCTGACTTAAACATGAAAAAGCCAGGAAATATATACAGTGAACCAAACATTCCCGTTCTAAGAACAAAGTTAACAGAAACCTGGAAACAGTGCTCTTCTGTTATTTTGTAAACCTAAATGAAAACAGTAATTCTACTTATGTACTTCACAGAATGATTTGTAATAGAACAATTACTTGTGGAAGTGGCAAGGAGAGATCAAACTCACAGCTTAGTTAGCTTTGTATTTCATCTTTGAGTCTGTGTATACTGAGTATGCCTTCAGGAGATTGTATAAAAACAAACTGCTGCCTAGCTGGATGCTTTTTTGTTTTGTTTTGCTTTGCTTTTGACATTACTCCTCATCTTCAGAAGTAAAGTGACCCATCAACCTAGGTTACAAGACTTGGCAAGTGTATGTATGGTATGTCTAACATAGGTTTTGAAAAAGACAAAGGCATGCAGACATAAGGAATCAGTAAAGCAGAAGAGTTTGAAAGTCAGTTGAGAAACATTCTCTAACGCAGTGGGCCCCAAACCTTAAATCTCTTTGCAACAATGTCAAGGAAATAATGCTTGGTAAATATAGAGAGAAACCTGCACACACTGTAGCTCTGCAAGACTGACCTAAGGTTGGCTGCTGACACAGACATTGCTTTGATTCACTGACCTTTGACATGCCCCCTCAAGTTTCCGTCTTGCTAAGGTACAATAATGAGACATGTAAGCTGATGGCCAATTAGAAATGGTTCCTTTGGACACAGACTGACCTAATGTGTTTAGGTCAAATGAAACAAAAAGCTGGATGGACTTTCTAAGGGGCTTTGTCTGCTCCACAGAGAAGCCAAGAGACCTTTTTAGATCCAGCTGGTAGAGCACTGGTTCACCAATATGGGCATAAGGATCGCGGGGAAATTAACAACTTCTTAAGGACAAACCAGAGAGAAAAACTTTTTCCTCCCCTCTCCCTCCACCAGCGGCACAATGCTGCCTTGTCTTTATAAAATACTACAAAGTGCACTGAATTAGTAACAGAGACCCCGAACAACTCAATGATGAGAAACACAAGTTTCTGTCAAATTCCTACTTAGGCTCCAGAACAGCAATAGGGAAAACCAAGAAAATCAAGGGATCTGGCTTAAACTACGGCAGCAACAGAGTCTCTTCTGAAACGTAACAGAATGAAATAAAAACTTCATTTAAGTATTTCTAGACATGCATAGCCATGTTACACGTACACCAAGCTTCAGACCTGTTCTGCACATACCGAAAATTTGTCTAGCACATTGGAGGACACCTGACCTGTACTGAACAGGCAACATTCCCAGCACCACGAAGTTTCCACTGGAGCTGTAGCCCCAACCATGGCAATAGACAGCTGGGAATCAACGGAAAGCAAAGCACCTTCCAAAACAGGCAAAATTTTAGAAAAACTTAGAAACAGATGCAAAAGTATGGGCATAAGAATAGTTGGAAAGGGAGGAGATAAAGATATAAACAGCTTAAGCCACTAAGCAAAATCCCCTAAGATGTTTAACGATCACTGCAAATCCTTGCTGCTTTTATTGCTACAGATTTGCTGTATTTCTCTGATGATATAATTGAATAAAAAAAAAAAAGATAACCTGTTCCTAAACTGTATTTCCATGGTTTGTTATACAGTCTTTCAAAGAAACTGCAGCAGATTTCAGTCAAAAATCCTTTTATTTTTTATTTTATAAAATACGAGAATTAACTAATTTGACACCTCTTCATTTTTTCAAAATTCCAAAGAAGCAGACAAATCAACAGCACGACTTCAGTCATCGAAGCAAAATGTGCTTCACAGAAGCTCACTTTGAATCAAATAAAAACAGAAACCTGATTTTAAATGTACCAAATAAGGGTCCCACATAGCTTTGCAATGATTCAATGTCAGAGTGTTTGGCAATTCTACAACCGGAAAGTAGACAACTCTCTTTCACAGCCACCTGTGACATACCTGCAGTCCACTAACAGACTTTGAATACAGGTATTCAGAAATCAGTGGGAAGTACAAGACAGAAAACCTCAAACAGGAAAGCAGGAGAAACTGATTCTGAACTTCAGTTTCAGTAAAATATCAGGGCTTGCAAATGTCTACTTGTAAGAGCAATTCTTCAGTTTGAGCACCTGAACAACCGAAGCACTACAGTGGCCCATAGCACAGGATGGCCTTAAAAAAAAGCAGTCACCATTCCTAGTACTAACAGAAAAAAAGGGTAGGCATGTGCATGCCATCTGATGGAGAGGATTTCTAGTGAGAAAGCTGCCTCATGTTTCTACATTGCTTTTGAGAGCACTGTTAGGACTTCCACCTGAAGCCATGCTGTGTAAGTGTACCTGTTTGGCTGGTGCTCATGAGCAGTTCTTTGTACTGCAATGCATCGTTCTGCGCAGGTATGTCCGAAGTCTGACTGCTCAGTTCTGACAGGTCCCCAAAGTGGGATTTTGTATAAGCCAGCAAGACATTCCTAAACTACCCGAAGTCATATATACTATTCAAGACAACAAAAAGCATTAGTCCTATTCCTGTCAAAACAGATAGCCAAAAAAATGGAAGGTGATAAACATGTTCATTGCTCAAAAAGATTCTCCAGAAATACAAAAACCTAGTAATGCCTCAGGGTCGCTTTAATGAAAAGAAAGGATAATCTGAATATTATTAAACACAAAAAGACCTTTTGCTTGAGGAAAAAAAATATTTTATTAATTACTGGAAAAAGAGAATGACAACTACCTATCTCCACAACTAACTCCACATATAGATTGTGCTTCCCCTAACGAATGTCTGTCCAGGAATAGTTTTTGCTACCTATTTATTTTAGAGGAGGAACTTGACAGCATGAATAAGATGTATTTATGCATATGTAGTTTAAGCTGAATATAGGTTTCATCAGCTTAAATATGCATTATTAATTTTTCTCAGAACCTTATATAGCGAAATACAAATACCATCTACTAGAAGCACGAGAAACTTATGCCAGAACCTTTAGATGGATTCCTTGGGTTATTTTATAAACCTCTAAATGAGACGTTTCTAGCTGTACTGATAATAAAGCACTGACAACAGCCCATTGATAACAGACATTAACTAAAGCCACACAGAGCTCTAGCAAGTAAAATAATGTTGAATACATTAATGCCAAGTGCCCTACCATTTACACAAATTGTCTTATCCATAAGCTTTCAGTAAGTTACATTCTCCTTACTGAAAGTTGAGGACGGTACTATTCGCATTCCTCCTTCTTCCTAATTCTATGTAGTTAAGCTTCAAACAAGCCAGTAACCAAGTGACTTGACCACCATGGTCCATTTGTGAAATGGAAAAAGCAGCCTTCACAAAAGGGGAAAAAAAAAAAAAAGAATGAAAGAGAGAAAGAACGACAGAAATAAAGAAAAAGAAGAAAAAGGTACTGTAACAGATAAAAAATACAGCTACCATGCTGTATCTATTAACAATTATTTGCTACCACTCATAAGAATCCTCTGAAAACTATTTCTGTTGCTTTGAAATACTGTACCACAAATGAACAAGGGATGGAAATAGAGCCCCATTCAATCTCTACTATCATATTAAAGAAGGACCTTACACACGCCACAGTGACCTCTCAACAGGTCAATCCTGCATTTCCCATTTGCAATTCAAACCCAAGACTGGAGCAGACCAAGGGCAAAATGGGCTCTTGATTATATTTAAGAGGTCATCATTGCTATGCAGAGTTGTAGGAAGCAGACCTCTAGCTTTATTGCATTTTTAAATTCTATCTTGTATAGAAGCTGCGCATATTTGGCAGTGAAAACTGTAAAAAAGATGTTTATATTTGACTTCCTTACCAATGGCCGGCATACTTTTTGTATTAATAATGGGAAATAATATTTTTAAATGCAGTGGACAGTAAGTTCAGTTTAAAAACAACCTTAGGTTATCCACGGAAGATGAAAGACTAGCACCCCAAATTTTGCAAAATTTAGTATTTAACACCACCAGAATTTCAAACACAAAACACTTGCACATGCTGCAAGTAAATACATGAAAAATACAACATTCTTAGTGAATCCTCACCAATTTTCATCTAACAGATTTATCAAATGAGCAGAATATTTAGATTAAAAAAGAATACATGAAGGTGGCCAAAACAGTTTGTTATTTTTATCACCTTAGAGCAACACCTCTTTTTAGATTTATCTTCTTATACTGCACTTAAAATGGAGAACAGAATAGGGCAGAAAAGAACTGACTTACTGAAGAAAGAGAGGTAGAGTAGCATGCATCAACTACTCACAGAAGTCTTTTAAGCTGTTGTGAAAGCATATGTTGAACAAGCATGTTTAAGTATCTTATGGAGATGCCATACAGTAAAGCAGGTGAAATTTGGCCATGCTTTTGTAGATGTTATGTGTTTTTAAAAAAGAATGTTTGTTTCTTGAAGGACTAGGGAAACAAAAATAATAGAACAAAACAATGAATGAATGTTTCTCAGCCTTTTATACAAATGTCACGGAATGGCATACAATTATATTAGCGTTTAAAATACAGAAAAACAATCCGGTCATTTCACACACCACCAACTGCTTTAGAAATGAACATGAGAAGGGCAAACATTTTATTATTCATGAAGGTTACGTCCAGAAGTGAAACACGGAATAACATAAAAATTTCCACGCACAAGAAAACCGTTTCATGTTTCTAATTAATATTTTCATGTTATACCCAAAATGGTCACATACAAAGCAGTAAATGTGAAAAAATGAAATATAACCAAAAACATCTGAAGCAGTCTTATCTTTCTCAAAAATCTCTAGCAATTTGCTAGAGTACTTAGTGTGAACAGTATTTGCGTTGTACATGCAGTTAACTTCATGAGTTTATAACCTGGTTACAGAACAGTCCCTTCATATTAATATTTTGTGGACATGTGTAGGTAGATTTCTATTGCTGTACTAAAACATTTGCAGTGCTGTCTTAAGATGATGGTTTAGAAATGGAGTGAAAAAATACTGAGATAGCATAGATTAAAAAAAAACACAACTATTATGCAACAAATTGAATAAAAATTCTAAATAAGAACTTCACTTATACTAACGGATTAGCTATCTTGTTTTTCTAAAACATACTAGTAGCTCTGCTGCACAAAATAAATAGAATATATGAAATAAACCTATATCAGAATGAACAGTTCATCCATAAAATATGCATCAAAATGACCATGCTTCTGGCTTAAAAGGAGCAACAAGCATTGGGCAAAACTCTCCTCAAACACAATTCAGCATTCTTGGAATTGCACTGTTTACAAACAAAAACAGATTCAAAGAACAACAAATAATTTGAATATTTTTTGCTAAAAAAATCGGATTTGAAATGAACACCAATTCTAATTTAATTCCTTTGTGCCTAAACTTTACAGTATATGCTCATGAAATGTATAAAGCTTTTTCTCAATGAGGGAGACTATGATATTTTTCATGAGAGATTACTGTAGAAATAACGATATGCCATTTGGAAAAAAGTTCACTGCCATTACAGTAGGAAGGATCTCCCAGTTCATGTAGAGTCCCTACAATGCCCCAACACAATGGACAGGAGAGGACCACTCCAAACAGAACACGCAATTTTCTGGCTTTTGTAGGTTTAAGTCAGAACCTTAATGTATTTGAAGACAGTTGTTTTTTTTTTTTTCGTCTGTGAATATTTATAACAGTGTGAAAAATCCAGGACAGCTGGTAATGCATTTTGAAGTGTGCTAACAACACTGTATCAAACAGCTTCCTATTGATCACATAATGCTTTTTGTGGCTAAGTATTTCATACGTGGTGCTTATACATTTTGAATAAGAACTTCAAGTACCTTTTGCTTCAAGCGGTTTTTCACTTCTTTTATTCCCATTTTTGCATGATCTTTTGCCTGCATGAAAAATTAATTTAAGTTAAAATCCCCTTCTATTTCCAGCAGTGACAATGCTTGATTTCAGTGCATCAAGATTCACCTTCTCCAGTTACTAAAAATGGCTAGGAAAAAATTTAAACAGGATACTCAAAACATACTGAAACAAATAGAAAGCTAAAATACTACTAATAAAAAATAAGCACACATTCAATTTCTCAGAAATTTTGCTTTCTCCATTTTGATGCCAGAGACATCTTTCTTTTCTTCACATTCCACACCCTCTGTCTTCCACTCTAAGTGTTTATCTTTGCTACGAGTTAATGATCAATAGTCATAGTAAGCCTGCAAAATTCCTCCTTGCAGTATTCTGTATGTCTGTTCCATTTAGTAGAGTCAATCTCATCCTACTCATCTCTCTCAGTTGAAAATGACAGGAAAAAAATGTGAATAGTTGTTCCAATGCTTTTTGTAGCATTATTTCCTAAAATTGGTCTTATAGAAATCCTCACTTGTTTCTATGTTGTTTCATCTTGCACAGCGAAGCTGACAGCCACGCATGACAATACAGAAACATACTAGCTGTTTGTTAACAGAACTGAAAACATTTTCATTTAAAGAGCAACTCTGTAAGTCAGAACCTAAATAAGCAGGTATAAGAAATCTCTAGGGAAAATTAATTGACATTTAGAAAAGATGGAACAATTTGGAAAATGAGAGGATTCCCTTATTTCGATGTAGCTGCAAGCAGAGAAACCTGAGGTAACAATGATTTCCAACTGAGTAATGATGAGATGGTAGAGCTGCTTAGTAGAGCATATAGGCACCATTTTCCAGAAATACTTCTATTTAATAAATAGAATGTTTCATCTATACTTACAAAAGAAATCACAAGTTCTCATTCTCTTTTGCATTTCAATTATGTTTAAATTTCAAAATGACTTTTCCATTTAAAATTTAAATAGAAATGAATGAATATTTTAAGTAATTTTGTGAGTCCAATAAAAATGAATTTAAGTCTTGAGTTTCATTTGGAAGGTTAAAACAGAATCATAATTAGACTCTTATCACAGCAGTAAGCCAGTACTTGATACTTACAAACTTATAGACAGTCTTCATGGCAGGGTTAGCCTTGGTCTTTACTGTATTTAAAATGGCTCCACTTCCTTTCTATAATTATAGTAACAATGGAATAAATTTTATTAAAGCTCCTTAAATCAAACAGCAGTCCATTAACACCATTCTTGACTTTAGCAAAGTGATAACCATGTTTATCAGCATAGGTAGGTATTAAAATTGTAAATTAGAAGAAAAAGAACACAATTAACAACGTATTTAATCTTTCTATCTGTTTTTCCAGAGGAACTTTGGGTCTGTCTAATACAGAAGTTTTCAAATTAAAAAGCATCAGTTTCTCCTAATAACAAGAGCACTTGTCCTAGATGTCATCTCATAAGAAAGTATTCTATGACTGTTCTACTCACCCTCAAGAGTGTCCTATACATCACATTAAAATCCTAAACATATTCAAGAAAAAAGTATCCCACCAAATTAGTATCTGAGGCAGAAAATTCAGTTTCAGGAAACCCTGCACATTCAGTCTGAAAAAATAAGATCTTTTTAAAATTTTCCTTTTAACAATCCCATGGCACTATTATGAAAAGCATGCTGCCTTTCTAAGATCTAAATAGCTGATAAACGGATAAACTGAGGGAAAAATAAATATGACTACAGTCATAAAGAATTCTAGAAAAACTGAATTGCATGTGGTGAACATGATAGAAGTCATAAGGCAGCAATATGTCATACAGAATAATCTGTTAGTCTAGTTGGTGTTTTATACATCTTCCATAAAATCATTGAATGTTGCCGTGTAGTACCTTATTTGATATATAATGGAGATGGGTAAAATTGAAAGAATAAAATCTTAGAAAATTTTGTTTCCTGATTTCAGTGCAAAATTGAATTTCCAGACATCAGATGCAGAAAAAAAAAGTTTCAAGATTTACCACTTAATGTAAAAGAACAGTTAATCTTTAACAAAAGTTATGAAATGCCAAATGTAATTACATAGATTTTTATATCAACTGTCACCATTCCAATAATTTTAAAATTACTTGTCATCCTATGCATTTAATATATATAATGTATGTATATTTACCCATCTAACTATATGATGGAATTTTTCACA
The DNA here is from genome assembly GCF_009819795.1 of Aythya fuligula. NCBI lineage: Eukaryota > Metazoa > Chordata > Aves > Anseriformes > Anatidae > Aythya > Aythya fuligula. The sequence goes on along the minus strand of NC_045577.1, from coordinate 1,691,575 downwards.
TTCCAATTATAACGTATGGTTACTTCAAAATTATCAAGATAATATTGAACCCAGCTTCTTCTATAAGGAAAATACTTCCTTTCATAACAAGGACAAAAGGCAAATGAAATGCTGCAAAAAAACAAGTCAGTCACAAAACAAATCAACCTTTCCTACTGACTCATACCCTTAAAAGAGAAATATTTTATTTTTTGATACATCACATTGGTTTAAAAGAGACTTTTAAAATCAGGTGTCAATTATTATCTACAATAACATATTATCCTCTAGAAGTATTTCCATTTTAATTTATAGGACTAGAGCACTAAACTTAAGTAATACAAAAAAAACAAACATCCAAATAGTGTTGCCTCCATTCAGCACTTCACACCATTTAGCTTTACAAACTGCTTATTGGTTTATTAATGGTCCCTTTTCTTTACTATTTGAAAGAAAAAAAAAAAACACATTATTTTCTGAAAGGACAACTTACTCCTACCTGTCTTTAAGGCAGGTATATAGTGATATTAAAAAATGTGAGAATTCCTATAGTGATTTTTTTTAGCATATTTTTTCTTCTGTTCTTTATTTCACCTGAAGAGTGCATTAGCTTCTCACGGCTAAACTCAAGTTGGTCACAGCTAAACACTGCAGGAAACAGGTTAGTCTTGTTCATGGGGATAGAGGTTAACAGCCATATAGAACTGTTCAACGGTCCAGTAAGAGTTAGAGCATCTGTTGGAAGAATATTGTGTTCTTACCCTTACTGTAGAGAGCCACTGGTGGTACAATTTGTCACTACCTAGACAGAATCACAAGAAAAAAAGTACAAAACAGACTATAATGGTACCAAACGGGAAACAAGATAGAAATTCAAAGTGCTAGCACTTAGTGGTTCTAGCAACGTGAATACTACAGATCAGAACAACAATCATTTTAATTTAAACAACAAAACCAAAAATTGATATCTATAGTTTTTCTTTTGCTTGCTGAGAGGAATTTCTATGTTTATCTGAGTTGTCTTTCAGACATTTGAGAATGCTGAGATTTTTAAGTTTGGTAAAAGAAATTTGAGGTGATCCAGGATAAAGCCAAGGTTTTTTCAGTATCCTACACTGCAGGAACTCTCTCAGTTGTACTTCAGCAAGTGGTAAAGATGAGGTTTTGTAAAGCCAAATGAACTTAATTTAAACTACAATACATTACTCAGACAAAGTTCCTTAAAGAGGAAAGAAAAAAATAATTTATGATACTTCAGCCTACAAAGGGATCATTGTTGATTGTTACACAGGTGAACAACCATAATGACCCATTATGTCATGATGTCCCACAACCAGGACAGGCTCTGAAATTACCTGCATATTCTCCGGTATTAATCTCTTCTTCAAAAACATCACTGAAGCCCTCTCCAGAGTTAAGAAGATCCAGGCGGCCATCAATGAACTACAACATCAACGTTAAAAGAGAGCTTAAACATATCGCTTAAATTTCAGAAAGATTTTATTATTCTGCATTTTCAACAGTAAGCACAATATTCTTTTCAGGAAGGAATCCCACATAGAATCAAAATACAACAAAATTTGGCAAAATGTTTACCAATTCAAAAAGGTATGCTACTTCATTAAAGAAATATGTTTGTCTATACACGTTTTTCAGGTTTTTTGTAGCAGTAATACCACATTTAACAGTAAAATGTTTTCTGTACAAAGTTTATAGCAGATACATTGGGTCCAGCTATGCTAATACCAAAATTGAGCACAGAGATATTTGGAGGGGGAAGAATACATCTCTTAAAATACATAAAGCGTTATCACCTGAACATGAGAAAGGCCAGCAGGCAGGAATTAAGATGCTGCTGACTACATGAATTTTCCTCATTACGTGGCTGACAGATCATGGCATATAGGAACACAGTAACACATAGGAACGTAAAAACAAAAGCAACAACAACAAAAAGAAGTTGTACTGTAAAAGAATCTGCTTCTATATTAGCACAATTAAGACAGTACCTGCTTGAAGAGCTGAAGCTGAATGGCATTCTGAAGAAACTGCCTCATGACAGCAGAACGATGGGACACAAATGTTTCTTCACAAAAAGTGATGGGTTCACCCTGCAAAGTTCAGAGGATTAAGTATTGAAAAAAGCTTTGTCTGAATACATATGAACCCACTGCCCATTTTATTTACTTCCCTTCCAAAATACATAGATAAATAAAACTTATAAAGAGTTCAGTAAACTGCAGTTTATTTTCAGATTTTAACCATGTTACTGAGAAACAGGTTGAAAACTGTGGCAAATTGTGTGTTATCAATATAAAACACATTTGGTTTCTGCAAGTTTTGCTAATACAGGTGAACCTTTCATCATCTCAGAAGGTAATTTTACTTAAGGTTTCCAAAATATGACACATGGTCACCCAAGTTTTGTGTATTCTGCTCAGCTGCCTCAGACCCAGCTGGTTAACCTGCACAAACAAGTCAGTAACGTCTACTCTGTTCTCTCCACAGTTCAGGAAGATTAGACTTTCATATATCGAATTGAGTGAAATTTCTTTTTTTTCACAACCTTGTTGGCAAAAGACAGAGATTGCTTTGCAGCTCTACTTTTATCTTATTTTAATGAGTTATGTTAATGCTGAAGTCTGCTGTGCATCTGCCATAAGGGCACAAATTTCCTCCACTCAACAAATACTCAGCATAACAAGGAAATATATTTACTGAATTAAAACCAAGAAAGTAGCAAAGCATAATAAAATTATACTGATGTATAATTAATATGGAGGGTTTTTCATAGCCATATTAAAATGTATTTGGATTTTTCATCTGTTGAGAGTTTAGAATCAATATTAGATAGCAAAAAAAAAAAAAACAAAACACCAAAAACATCTTCTTTAAAAATTGTGTTATCATTTTATTTCTGAAAGCTTTTATGTATGTTAGAAATACAGCTTACCATTGTGTATGTAAAGTCCAGGTAGCAGGGCCTCTAATATGACTGCTCAAAACCCCATGCCACAGCATTACCTGAGAGCATTGTTTTTTCCCCACGAGATTCTGAAGGAAGCCACCCTGTGGCCACCTAACTATCTTGCCGTTATAGCCAAATGGTGCAAGCACTTATATCAGTCTTTAATGCAATTTATGAGGAAAGTGAAGAAGCTATTCGGTATCAAATAATCATACTATAATAATAATTTTTTCATGACCTATGGTGAATTGGACCACCAGAATCACCAGGATGGTGCATCATATATCTCACTCCTAATCCAGCAGTCAACAAATTGTCACAGATTGTTCTTCACAGGAGGAAAAAGATCCATCTTCATTGATTGCCTAAAAACCTGTGCACAGGTTGGGTGCTTTTCCATAAGAGGAGTCACTCTTTTAGGGCAGTTCACCTTTTCCTGGGGCCAAAGAATTTCCATGATTTTGAAAAAGAAAGGAGACTCCTTATGTGACAACTACAGCGTTTGTCCCAAGACCAAACACTGGAAAGAACCATGCTCTGCCAAGCAGAAGCTTCCTCTGCTCTCCTGTACATCCAAGCGCAGTGACACCAGCTTCTCCCCATTCATTTGAGCTCCGTACTGCTCCTACAAACGCGCACGTGGCAGTTGAGGGACTGCAGTATTATTAGAGTGTTAATACACTTCCTTCCCTAAAGTACTAATGATTGAGATTCTTCATTAGGTTGATTAGACCTTTTGACTTCTTAAGAGCCAAATCAGGCTCAACTGCTGCTGGATGACAGGAAGAACTTTTATCATCAAGGTCAAGCGTGAGCTTTTCAGCTTACAATGCATTAGTACCCTCCATCCTCCATGACCCCCACAAGGGTGAACACACTGTTGCTAACCCCCATCCACAGCTTCATTACAAAAAGACAAGGTGGACAATAAGACCATTTTCTTGACAGATTTAGTTAACTGCAAATTATGAAGCTAATCAGCTCTGCTTTTACTGACAAATGACATTATATGAGAGGGGACACTGAGAATCACAGATATTTTGTGAAATCAATGGTCTTGCTCACACATAAAACAATTACAATGATGTCCTAATAAACCCATCAACTCCTAAATCTGCTATCTCCAACAATTAGAATTTAGGCCTTGATTTATAAACACCTTAAATTTTCATTTTATTTCTCTCCAACTATAACTGCATAATTGAAGCAAAGCTATGGCATCGCAAATGTTTTAAATGTTTGCACAATGCGACCCAGTGAGGAAACCGATTTGATCTGCAATATTGGATACTACAAATATATATATAATATATATATCTCAAGTATATCCCAAAAATATTATATTTTTTTAAATACATACGTTCACACATTTCAAAGAAATATTATCAGCAATCTTAAAACAAGGAAAGAAACTGTAAGATTAGGATTTCAGACTCCCAGACACATTGAAAAAGTAGGTGCAAATCTCCCTTTATATGAATATTTTATATTCATATGGCATAATGAAGTTCATCAGGGCAGTGCTGCTAGCTCATGACCCCTAAAAAGCTGAAAAGTTTCAGCCCACATCTGATCTGTTGCCAGCCCTATTTTTAAATTGGAATTCTGTTACATTCTAAAATAATGCTTAAAATCTACTAAAAGCAGCAAGTGGAAAATGAAAGAAGGCTAGGACTTATTTAAGTCTGTCCGATAGTTTCATGAAACCTGCTGTTACATATTTATAAAAGCCACAAAAGCCTGATGCTGATCAACTAAGCTGTAAAAAATTTCATGAACCCCCAAACTTTCAGGAAAACCACTTTTCCTCAGAAAGCAAAACTTTCTTTCAGAAGAAGTTACAGGAACTCGTGCAGATAGCTGCTGCCAGTGAGAGAAGTACCATGTCTGAATTGTCTGATTTATCATACTGGCAGAGCAGCCAGCTATCTGGCTATGGCAATAACTCTCACAGTGAATATAAAAGACTAAAAAAACGTGGGACAGCAAAGACAGCACAGGTTAGAGAAGGACTTGGAGGAGGTGACAAAGGCAAACAAAAACGACACTTCTAGAGAGACACACAGGTGATCAGGTAAGTCATGGGCATCTTGACACTCCTGACTCTCATACAACAGAACGGACACCCAAGTGCGCATCAGGACGATGGGGCTTTAAAGACAGCATGTGACTGCTGGGGAAAATATGAACATAACGAAGACAAGGTTTAAATTAGGTCAACAGTGAGAGTCTCTTACACAAGCAACGATTTTTAAAGCTCAATTCTAAAGGTAAAAAAAATAAATAAATAAAATACTGAAGACTTTGTTTAGACAGCCCAGAAGTTATGCCTTGGAAGATACATGCAATCTCTTTTGCATTATCATGGTCAGCATGTGGTGCAGGGTAATGAATTTTGTGCTGCTGTATGCATGCCTTTAAACCATGTAGGTGCTCTTTCAAAACCTCTCTAATAAATACACAACCCATTAGAGCTGCTCTGTAAACTAGCCATGAAATGAAAAAATGTGGGTGGAATTTAAAGGTGCAGAACAAGTTGACAATCTGACAGTCTACAAGCTATAACTCTAGTGTCAGTATACTGTGCAGCCAAATCCCAAACATACAGCACGAACAATGATGTGTAGGAGATTCATGTATCACTATTACTAACTAGAGGTTGCAAATAACCACATCCTTTACTAAAATTGGTTGTGTAACAAGTGACAAAGTAAAGCCTGTAGAGATATTCTAGGAATAATCATTCTTAATTCCATCCAGCATTATAATAAAACTAAGATACAAGAACGATGCCACTGATCTGGACATATATGTCAACGTCAGATGCAACAGCAACCAGAGGCAAGCAACTGCTCTGCAGACCTTTCAAGAATTGTGATTACAATGTCAAGGAAAGATTAGCTCATCACAGCTGAAGAAGGATGATCAGTCAGCCAGCAGGATTCCATAAAGAAAATCTGAAATTGGTGACAGACACCTGATAGGACACCAGCTCATTCAGCTTGCATTTGCAACGACAAATAACCTCCCGTAACTAGGACATCCGTTCAGCATAGGAAAGCTCTTTGCATCTGCCTCAGTCATAATGGAATCAAGAAAGCACAGATCAAACACTCTGCATTAAGCAAATGGTACCAGAGCTTTATTAGCATTTCAAGATGCTGCTCAGGAACAAAGAAATCACGTGCTCAGAGATTTGACCACACTTCTTCTAAAGAAAAGTAAATTAAGAGTCTGTTCAAAAAGAGACCAGTTTACCAGGTCTGATAAATTAGGATTTCTAAGCATAATCATGAAAAGTATTTCAAAATCATGTATTTACCAATGTAGACTGTACTGTTCAAACACTTACTGTCTCATGTAAATGCCCACTTCTATCACCAGTCCAATTTGTGGCTTTTTATCATGTTCCTCACTAGAGCATGTAACCACTGGTAGAATACATCAAGAGTGAACATCTTTACTTTTTTTTTTTTTTTATTTTCTTAATAGTATTTGCAGTATATATACTATAAATCTTATTAAAAGATCAAACAAAATGATACATTGCCCTAAATTCTCAACCCTTACAGTTGCTGGTGAATTGGAATTTCTCTCTGACAGCTGTCATTCTTCTGCATGTTATCTGGTAACTCCTGTAATAATCCGTAATAATATCACTAAAGGACAAATAAAAGGGAAATGATGACAGCAAGTCAATCAAATCACTGACACCAATCATAACACTTAATCATGTTAACAACTCCTCCAAAATGTCGTATGTCAGAACTTTCCTTTTACCTGTGCTGTGGATCATGGGTATATGCACCTACAGCAACAGCATTGCCATTACAGCAGTTTGGGAGCTTTCTTTTATAAAACAACCCTCGGCAGACAACTCAGGAGAGGCTGGGAGACAGAGAAGTTCTGCAGTGCATGAAATAACAGTGTTCTTCGCCATGCTCCTAACTTGGACTGAAGTAAATAGCCACGGAAGTGTTGTTTTTTTGTTGTTGTTGTTTTTGTTTTTTCTCCTGATTTTACTACAAAGAAGTAGAACTCACCTTGCACTAACAGAAAGAAACAAGAAAAACTTGCAGGAACATAGAGGGCTATTTTGTTTTTCTGTAATGCTTAGGTGACAAGAACACACGCCTCCTTTTGAAAAGCAGCAGTGATCTAGTTTTCACAAGTAGATTTGACCTCAAGTATTTTCAAAATTCTCACACAATTCCCTTTACAAAACTAGGTACCAACTGGAGCTCTGAGACAGCGTAGAAAAAAGCAGACTCATATCAACAAATACATTCTTAGCAAAACTCAAATAAGAGTAAAGCATCTGCAGGAAGGACACAAATGTGTATCCTACAACCACTGAAGACATCATTATTATTTACCAGCAGGTTGCCAACTAGGATGAAGCACGTTTAAACATACAATTCAATTTCAAATATAAAAATATAATATGCAGATATTCAATCTTCATCAAAATCTCATTTAACGCTATAATTTAGAACTCTGTGGCCAAGAGGGCTTATGTTCTTGCTAAAATTGTTACAGTATTATCATCGTGCAATGCATTATTAAGCTGTAATCAATTCTACAGCACCAAAATACCTTCAGATCCAAAAATGTTAGGTGTATTAAAATTACTATGAAACCTTTATATTATGGATACAGAATAAGATTTATTTGTATTACAATGTTGTAAGAAAAACAATTCAGATACTGATAGATGCAGCAGAAGTTCAATGACAACCCTTTATACATTACTTCAGCCTATAAATTCCAACACCATTAAGGGATCCGGCACATGTTGAACTAAAACCAATCTTAAATAAAAGATGGAACTAACAAAACGTGTCATTGGAAAAAATAAATAAATCACATAGCAACATTCCGCTTCTCCTTTTGACCCCTTTTAATTTATTAAGATACTTGGTATTTCATCTTGGATGGAGTACAATGACACAAGCTTCTATTCACAAACTATAAAACGACTTTCACGTAACAGAGCAAGCTATTTTTCTAAGTGTTTATATAGGCTTGCCACCCTGATTTCTGAATCCCCTCCACCAGCCTGCCATTCTCTCTCCCCAAGCAACAAATACAGCCTCATGCCTCCAGAACTCAAGCAACAAACCTGGAAGACAAAGTGCAAAGATGCCAGCAAAAAAGCATTTAGTGCTGGGGGGTGGGGAGGAGGGTGGGGGGAGAATCACCATTTCACAGATCAAGAATAGAGGCAAGAAAATAATAAGTAACTTGTATGTGGTCACAAAAGTCTCTGGCAGAGGCAGGGAAAAGAACCGAAATTTCTTTAATCCCTGTTCAGTACCTTAAATACAAGGCTATTCTTCCTCTTCCTACTTGATATTGTGTCAATGCATGAGTGTAGGTGTTGAAAGACTAACAAAAGAAAAGTAATAGTATGGTATTACGAGCTGAGAAACCTAATCTTTATCAGATACAGCAAATCTCTATGATGCTGCCTGCACCAGGAACTCTCTCTTTGTCCTGAATACGCTTTAAATTACTGGTATAATGTGTACTGTATATTGTTCCACTCTTATATTTATTCCACAAAAACCCCTGTGGCCTGCATGCGATTTTATCATTAGCTGGCAAGGTAATTTCGGGGCCTAGTTCTGCAATCACTCCATGAGCAGTACTCCCATTGAAGCTTGAAGCTAGTATGTTCTGCATGCAAAGCGGCTACCAATTCAGATTCCCTATAATAAAGAAGCCTTTTGCTATTTTAACTATTACAGAGCATTAGTGACAATACAAAAAAGGAGAAAAATTACAGAGCAATTCTTTACATGAGTTATTTTATACTATGACAAAATACAGAAGTCAGTCTACACAAAGTATTTCCCATGAGATACACGATGAGCTTTTTTTTTTTTCTTTGTTTCATTTACTAAAATTCAATACGATAATAGATATATCATTTAAAAGAAGAATCTCTGCAAAGATAATAAATGACTGGTAGTGATTAAGATGTATTCAATACACCTAGAGGTCACAAATGATAATATTTTGATTTCTTAGATACACACAAAAAGCTGAAACTCATCCAAAACAGTAAAGCTTCCAGGATTCACCCACTAAAACATGATGAAAATATGTTTTTGTGCACAATGCATTTTACTCCTTTGTATGATGATCACCCAAAACGACATTGAACCAAATTGCTCTTTTGAAGACGGAAATACCTTCGATATGCCGCTAATATAGATGCAGAAATAGAAAAAAATTAACCTCAGTAATGCAGTGTAAAATAGAAGCTTTAGTCATAAAGATAGGCCAAGCAAATCCTGCTCTCAGCTCAGTAACAACAAAACCACCTCTCTGTAAGTACAATGGATATAATGGAATTGAATTTTAATTTTCATTGAGTTAGCAAGATCTAGTCTCTGGTAGATTTACGAATGCACAAGATATAAGATAACATGACACGTTATGTCACCTCCTTCATAAAGCATCTGGCAAAGTAAATGCTATGACTATAACAGACCTCGCTGAGGTTTGATTTGCCATCATGGTAACTTGATAATTTGGTGCGGAAACCTCAACTACTGCCATGAAAAAACACAGCTAGAAAAGGAATCTGTCATGTCCCCCAAGACAGGGTAATCAAAGGTACTGGATTAGCAATGCAGGAAAAAGGTCAATGATTAACACATAAATTAATACACATGTATGCTTGCTATGTTGCTTATTGTATAAGTTGGATTATAAAGCAGTAGCTTATGTCATTAGACTCTTAAAGATGCAACAGCATCTCTTCTTGGGAACAAGTGGAACTTGGGCCCTGCCAGACCACTAACACTACTGCAGGATCCTCAAAGTACCAGTCTATTTCATGTCCACAAAAAAAAGGCCCAGAAAGAACTAAGGCAACCAATCCACAACAGCTCAAGATGCTTCTCTTCACAGGTGGAAAAGAGCAAAGTAAAGCATTCTCTTTTAAAGTGAATGAGAACTCTTTATTTTCATTTTACCATTTATTTACTCTTGGTTTGTCACAGCGAGGCTCTGCCTTTACCATGTGAGAAGGCAAGACAGACTTGGAGAAAAAGCCACACCAGTACAATCACAAAAGGTGTGCTGCTTTTCTGTTACTTGTAACAGGGCTCCTCTATCATTCATACTAAATGAAGCCCTTTCCCCCAAATAACAAAAGGTTGAAGATCCTGCCAAATTATAAAGTTCCATTTTTGGTTAATTAGAATTGATTTTGTTTCCTTGGGCTCTCCCCTCCATCCCACTTCCTGCAGTTTTTATTCAAATGCTTTGAAAATTAAAACCAAAACAAAACAGTTTCTGAGACAGAGCAGCGTGTAATGCCAACACTGACTGCAGGACAGGGAAGCTGTCTCGGCCCTCCAAATGTTTCCTGATAGTCATAAAGAGAAAGTTGCATCCAGCGTGAGGATGACAAAAGCAGATTTTTCCTTTCACCACTCCCCCCGAGGTTTTCCTCAATCCATGATGAAGCAACCGAGGGGAATTTGTTCTGTGTAACTGCAAACCTACAGCTTGCGCAGCGCAGCCCAGCTTCGCAGCAAGTGTCATTATTTAGTGTTTGGCCACGGCTCCTCCCAACTCCCATTATATTAGCTACGCATTTTTGACATGGAAACCATGCAAAATTTCTGAAGTCTTTTGTGAAGGGAAAAATGCCACCTAATTAGACCACATGTGCAGAGAAGCATCTGGCTCGGAGCACAGCAGCTTACGCAGTTCCTTGAGTTGTCGTGGAGACAGCCGCATGACCGCTCGGAGCTGGAACTCGGGGGCACAGCTCCAGATGCACTTCTAACGTGTTCTGACAGAGAGCAGATGGGCAGCTATTTCCTGGGCCAAAACCGCCAACTTCGCTCCCCTCCAGACCCACATGGCCTTGATGATAATTTTGATTTTGTAAAAGCCCTTCTCACCTGCCCTGGAACCTCAGGCTTTCTCACCTAGGAAACAGGACTGAGCCTGCCAAGGTTTCCGCCAGAAGGCTCCACAAACTTCAGTCCCATTCACGTAACAGTTATAAGAAGAACTCACAATTGATGAAACATCACCCAAATATTTGTGTTTTGCATATAATCATTCATTGTGATGCTTTATTTTGGCATTCAATTCAAATTGCATTCATGAAAAGAAGCCCATGAATTTCTGCAGCTCACGCAAAGCAGTACAGCACGCCTGGCTGGGGAGGCCTGATGCTATTTTCATTACTAACAAAGTAAAACAAATTTTATCCACATGCTCATAAGAAGAGCTAATAATAGCATCCATTATCGTGGTGACCTCACAGCTCTAAGACCCTATTTTCAGTTTCTTAATAGTCTTTCAACTGTATGAATTTACGCTTCATGTTCCAGATTCCTTTTTAACCTTAACGATTTAGTTTAAATTAGCTCAGCACTCTGCTAGGAATACCTTCTAGGCAAAGGCAGTTGACTAAAACATCGCAGTTTCTCATCTGAAAAGCTCTGCCACTCCAGGCCAGCACTAGGAAGGCACGCTATCTTATATTCACTTCAGAAGACGAATTTCTAGGAAAAAAAATTCCTTGGCTCAAACTCCCTCAGAAAGAACCACAAGTTGTTACTACAGCTGCCTGCAGAATCTGCGCATCTTAAAACATGAGATTTTCTTTGCAATTGCTTCATCTGCTGAACGGCTGCTGCAATGACAGGCCAGAAGCTGAGAAAGCCACGACAATGAGCATGGAGCAGCAGTACAACACTCACTGCCCACATGTCCCAGCTTCACGGGAGCTGAACACTGCCGCAGGCCTGGACTAAACTCTTTTCTGGAGCCACCAAGTATCTACGTGATGGATGCTAGACATTTTCACAGCAGGCATTTCCTGCTAAAAATCCAGGAAAGATTGCTGCTAAGGAAAAAGTTACTAACTAGCCGAAGTATTTGGACTGAAAAATTAGCATTTTGAACTTCCCCTATTAAAACCTCGAATGAAGCGCCAGCTTGAGCTGCCTTTTGAGCACCTAATAAACATAGATGCAGATTTGCTCTACATGGGCATAACTGCTTTGACCCAAACACACATATAACAAGATGTTACATAGCTATTTTAGCATTAAAACAAACAAGAAAACAAAAGCTATTAAATTTTAAGAATGTAAACACTACAATTTAGCAGACATTTACCAATAATTGCTATAGCTACGAATCACACCAGAACACTTTATTAGCACATAGAAGTCATTGTCTGCTAAACCAATCGATTTGTGTATGTGCTTTTTGCCTCCAATGTTTTAATTTTAGCACTGTAAAATAGATTCCTCCACCTGTAAAAGTTGAACATCTACAGAATGAAAGTTGTTTAACAGTGTTCTTAGCTCTGGTAACACAGGATCTGACATTCAACGGCAATTCAAACTCATTTTCAGGGTTCACCAAAATACTCAAGAACTTCTAAAAAACATTTTTGTCACATACACCTCCCCTTTGTCCCCAAATGCTCATAATATACCCCACTTTATCAAGTATGAAAGATTTACACTGTATATAAACACTTTCAAAGCTTAAAAACAATTCCTATGGTGCTAAAGAGTTAATACTTTGTAGCATGGTCACTGTAAACAAGCACAATTTCAGCTAAGCAATATTGCTGTCAGAGACACAAGGCTTTGCAGGTGTGGGCAATAATTAAAGGTTTCAGCACATCTACCTGGGTGAGGTATTTTTGCCTACTATTCCAAGGAGAAAGCCCTCTCTGTGGAGAGCAGAAGAGCTCATTAATGAGGCTAATTAGGTGTAAAGGGGGTAGAGTCTGGCATCAGCTGCAGCTTATAGTAGCTAATCATTAAGCTCTGTAATCTCTACCCCAGAACAGCAGATGATCATGTTCCTAGGTGACTGATGTTGCTAAGAAAATTTTCAGCACCTGAGTACCTGACCAAATACTTTTTGGTGATGCTAAAAATTCCCTTAACCCTCTGCATGCCAGAAAGTGGGCTCAACATCATTTCTTCACACATCAGGTTTCTAACAATACACACCCAAAGGGATCTGAACTTTACCTGAGGTCTGCAATGCAATTCATCTCAGAATCAAAAGAAGCAATGCCATCAGCAGTGTATGGAAGGAATGCCAGTAAATACTGGTTGGCAGAGAGATGTGCAAGAAGAATACAGCTAAGAGCAATAATGCTTGAAAAAGTGACCACACAAACCTCCTAAAGGTTTGCGAGTTCTCCCTGTAATTTCTTTGCACAAAGCAGTGAAGATAATTACAATACCACAGGGATGAAAACCTTGTTAATAAATATGTAAAATAAGGATTTCGTTGTACTCATCTAATTTGAAATGAGAAAAAGGACATAATTTCCATGGAGAGAGAATACATGAAAGTGGAGCTCAGTCTGGAACTTGTTTTGTAAAATGAGTTGCAAGGATAGCAAACTATTCCAGCACCTCAACAAGAATGTTTGAGTTGATCAGACAGACCAGGCTCTTTACCAGCAGCCTACCACTGTCCTTCTTTCTCCTGTTGAAGCAAGCCTTCAAAAATTCAAAATTTTTAGATTCTAATTCAACAAAAAATTAGCAATTGCAATTATTTCACTGCCATGGTTTGTGGAAGGTATTTTTTTTAGTTACTGTTATCAACATGATTTCCACTCCTTGAATTTGCAGGGAAAATGGCAGTAGCTTACATTAATTTACAAATAAAACCACTCTATTAAATTGCATATGCCTGAGTCCTGTTTATTGAGTATCTCTATGGCAGAGTACCTCCTTCTATTCTCCTTATGAAACTCATAGATTGAAAGTGTCAACAAGAAAAGATTTTACAAGCTGTTGTTCTTTATAATTTTGGTATTTCTACTGAATTTACATTTAAATAATAATATTAATAAAAACTACTTAGAATCTTTCTTTTATCATCAGCTGCTTGTACCATGCACAGAAAGCGTTAGCATCAAGAATTATGTGTAAAGGGATAAGAACCAGCTCTAGACAGACCTTCAATGTATTGTGTGCGTTTGGGTATCCACCTAAATGCTATCAATAACTTGTGCACCTTCCCATCTTTGCTGTAACAGGACTCAAGTTGCTGGTATCATGGCTGGATGTACCAGACACAGAGAAACTTAAAATACCTATTAACAACAGAAAACCTGCAAGCAGGAAGAAAATCTTTAGGAATCCTCCTTCAGGAGGATCTAGAAACATTCATAAATGAAATAAAGTAGCCATGCTGCACATCATAACAATACCCTTAGATCACCTAGGTCACTAACAATGCATTGTGTGCCCAAATATCTGTATTATACGTTGTCATACCTATTGCATTTATTGATTACATTTTGATAACTCACCTCTGCAGTTCCCTGAATTATTCATGACAGAAAACCACATCAAGGTCTGAAGCATATTAGTAATAACTCTTGGGTTATCATTAAAAGCTGTACCTTTTGAAGAGCGCGTTTTCATATTGACCAAGAAACTAAGCTTCACTTTTGTATAGGTCACCAGATTGCAGAGTGATTAAACCAGCATATTTGGCTGATCCTTTCCGTCAATGGAATGCAAAAAAACAACTCTGCTTTCTCTGTTTTTGTTCACTACCTGAAATGGTTAAGAATTAAAAAGAAAAACGTTTTGTAAAACCAGAGAGATGAGCAAGTACCACTGAGGTCATAATGGCTGAAATGTATTTAATATGAACTCCCCTGTCTCCGTATCACCTGTGGATATTACCTTCAAGCTGCACAGATTAAATTACACGAGCTGCTCATGGCTCTCATTATAATCAGGGTATGGTTGAACACACCAAGACAGCTGACACTGGTAATCCAAGACTCCTCTTAGCACATACTGAAAAAATCTCCAATAACAACTAGCACCGTCTCTCACAACAATACAGAAATCAATTGAATAGGTTGATAAAAACACTTTGTGGCCTGCACCATACTATTTTTAATAATTCTGCAGATATAGCATAAAGACAAAAATACCTTGTGCAATACAGGTTTTTACAAAAGCCTTGAGGTAAGCCCATTCCCCAGCACTGAAGGCACTGCGGTTTTAGCTTCTACTCTAGAATAGCATGTATACGAGAAGAGATGGGTACATAAGGTACTCAACACAGTTTCTTAAACAGAAACATGATTTGGAAACAAAATCACTACTGCAACAGAGGTTCACTCAGTGCCTGAAAGAGAGATGGGATGGGAGACTCTTGTCCACTCAGAGTCTGAAACCAGTTCTCACCTTTTCTTTCTCACTTTATGACAAGTTCTATAATTATCTAGCAACACCACTTCTAGTGGCTGATACCCAAATTTTGGATAAAGAAAAAACAAACACAAAAGATAGATGAGTACAAAACCACAGTTTCATAACAGAAGGGCCGTAACTGATCACAAGAAAAGGCCATCTCCCTGGTGTTCTGTCTCCAAGGTAGCCATAGCAGATGCCTCGGAAAGACCAGGAAGGTGGAAAGCCTGAATGCTATTTCTCCCCTCTATCAGACAGATCTTCATTTGAAGAAATTCAGTCTACTGTTGCTCGCATATTAAATAAACCTGAACAAAGGCTTCTTTCAAGTCTCTCTCCAATCTCCCCTTAACCAATGCAAAGTTCCTCAGTATCATCCAACAGGCTTCACGCAGCAGGTTTACTACCTATTGTACAAAGAATAGCCCCTTGTTTGTTTCAAATCTGTCTGGTTACAAACCTCACTGGATTGCCCCATTTGTTTTTTGGATTTGTTTTTGTTTCTGTTTTTATAGTGGAATGAGAACAATTAAAACAATGAGAAGTCACTCCCTACCCACCTCCTTCAAATTGTCTGGGAGACCTCTTCCTGCAAAAAACTCTACAAGATTGTCCAGCACGCAAAGTATCTTCCAATATTCAAACAACCGGATTAGACATTTTGTGGGGAAAATGTGCAAAAATGCTGTCTGTAAGCAAAAGGTAGGTATGTTTAGCTATTAGGATAAGTATGTGCAGGTGTCAGAATTAAAGAGAGGAAGAGCACAATGTAACTATATTGTATTGTCATCAGTGATGATAAAGTTTGTTTCCCCAAGGTCTAACTCACCACCACAACTATGTATGTCCCAAGCTTGGTCGTTAGAGACAACAAAAAATGTACAGAGGAGGGATTCCAAAATTTGACACTATTTCTGCATTGTTTTAATGTTCCTGACAAGTGCTCCATTGTTTCTTAGCCATGTACACACTTCATTTCAGTAATTAGCTGTCAGAGAGGGCCCAACAGCAACTTAGCGTTGTCTGCTCAAATCATATTAATGAAATGCAATCCACTCAAATGTCCTGAATGCATATCTGTAATTGCATTAAATAGAGAGGCTGGGGACATCAGCAAACTTCAACTTCTGAACATGGCATTACGATCAAGCGCGTTAATCCGTTATTTCCTAGGGATTTGACAACCAACTAATACTGAAGAGCTTCCTGTGCAATAATAAGGACTGATGTTCCAACATTATTTTGATTTTTTTAAACCATAAAAAGTGACTTTTTAGACTCTAGGATATCAAAGTAAAAGCTGTATGTAATATTTGTGAATACAACACCTTTAAAGGCGGGGGGGACACATTTAAAGGCGAGGGGGGGAACCTGCAGGTTGCAGCATCATGGAAGTAGTTTCTATGTTTAGAAATTCAGCATCTGCACATTAAAACTAAACGTAGGATACTCAGGATACACTGAGCATACGAAAAATTAAGTAAACCCCAAGATCCTTATCAAATACATAGGCTTTTAAAGCTTCCTATGTGACTATTATGATAAAAGTCCCCACAGAACACAAAATGCAATCCACTTCTGTTTGCAAACTGATACTTGCTAGTCAAATTATTGTATGATCTTCTTTTTCATGCTCTTCATCACCAAAGACTTTTCCAAAAAAACGGTTTTGGACAAGATGAAAAACAAGAAAAACATGTAGTGGAAGTGTCCTGTGGGTATAAATAGATTTTGGAAAACTTTCATGTCAGTTATGACTGCAAAATTGCTATTTAAGTTTAATTAAAATTGAGCACAATAAGCTATGGTGAGATAACGGATGGGAAATGTAGCTTTAGGGCAGAGTTACAATGCCTAAACCCTGGCTAGTAGTGATCCTTTTGTTTTTTTCTGTTTGGCAACTACTCTCAAGATTTCTGAAACATCTTAATTATAATGATCCACAGAAATTCACAGAAGAGAACAGTGCTGCATTTGAGTTAACTCAAGATCTGCAACATATGTCAAATAGATGAGATACTCAGTGCTGCAGTAGGATCTAGTCTTTAATTTCACTCATGTTCATACCCATCTGTAAAAAAAACTAGTATCTTTCCTCACACATGTAGAAATTCTTTGAATACTGTTTCTCTCCATAGTTGAGGGTAGCAATCAAATCCTGTGGCACAAAGACCTCCCAAAGCCTTTGGAACAACTTTGACTCAAGGAAATCTACACTCCTTATCAGAGAGGGCTTCTTTGCTCACACTAGAAACTCCTCTAAGAAAGCTGGAATGCAATTTAGTCAAGATGTAAAGGAGAACGCATGATTAAGTGACATTTAGAAGAGAATACATACTGCAAACATTCACCTAAAATCCCCAAATGAGGAGAGATGTGACATATATATGTTTTTAAAATTTTGATTACCAAGTCCTCCCTACTAATTGGAAAGCTATTACTTCAAAACAAAATGTAGCTCCAGTTTTAATAGATACTTTCAGGGAAAATATTTACATGCATGTTACAACTAAAAATTTACCTTAAGCATGAACTTTGTTGCTTAGATTCAGCTACTGTAACGACTAATATAAAAGAACCCAACACTTTCTGAATGATGCTGGTTGGTGCTTTTAATTACAGTGAATAAACTGCAAAAGTATCACCAACACAGCCAAACAGCATTACTTGCTGTCACTCCACAGAAATGAACTCTACTCACAAAATTCTATTGCAAGAGAGAATACAGCCATTTATTTATTTATTAATTTTTAGGCAAGTAAGGTAATGACAGCATTCCTATTCTTTGACCGCCTTCAAGTGCTGAGTATAAAATGGATGTATATATAAGAAGAAAGCATCTTAGATAAGAATATTCTTTATATCTCATATATTCTTAGTGGACAATTTAGTTGACAAATGAACTTTACCTACACAAGTACAGGCAGATCCTTTAAGGAAGGCAAATTAATCACATTTGTAATCCTTACAAATTGCTTTCGTTTTCACCATTAATCCTCTCTAAGAACAAACGCTCTAGAGATACAGATTTTAACTACTGCTTTGAGAGCTTCACCAAAATAATTATTTTTTACATCTTTGATTTTCACTGAACAGCAGGACTGAGCAATGTTCGTATAGCATTTAGAGTTTTTAAAGTGCATTCAGAGCAAAGACATGCCGCCTTCATTTCTATATTACTTTTTAAGAATCTAGTAACGTTTAATGCTAAATAGCATGCTTCAAGAGAGCAATGTCAGTAATAAGCTTTACTAGTTTAGAACGAACAACATATATGTATGTACACAGAAAACTGGCATATGGTTCTCACACAAGATTTACTATAAAATTTCTTATTTTATAAATCACAAAACCAAATACTACACCAGAAATTATTCAAAAGAGAGATACATTAGGGACACAAAAGTAACCTTTAAGGAGTTAAATTGTCCTCAACTACAAGTCAAGTTGAAACTTATTTAATTAGGTTCTGTATTTGAAAAAATGAAATAAATTCTTTCATTAACTAAACCAAACTCCCTTAAAGGCAACAATATGTTCCCTCTCTGTCAGGACAGAGCGCAATGAAATCTTTATTTTAATTGGGGTTAGCTACGGGGCCATTTGGCTTCAGATGCTTTGTTTATCAGCCCTAAGCTTTACAGCTTAGCCAGTACTTGAAATATTTTACTACAGAATGATTTCATTAAAAAAAAAAAAAAAAAACTCTTCCAAGTAGTTTTATATAGAGATCATTTTAAATGTGCATTTCAAAAATTGGAAGTCCAAGCCAAAGGTATCTCGAAAGAAAACACTGATTTCCTTTGACGTTATTGTGATGCAGGTCTCCCTTACAAATGCCTGTTTTAATGGTATCTGCATCGTGCCCTTCCCTGAGCAACCCAGCAAAGATGCGGCTGTAGAACAATGGCTCTCCATGGCGATGACTACAGCAAGGCAACCAAACACCTAATTTTTGTCCTTCATCACAACCACACTTTTTTTTTTTTTTTTTTTTTTGCAGACAATGTTTCAGAACCCCTAGCATTGTGCAGATTTACATTTCATACCTAACCAGGGCTGCAGGAAATGAGGAAGACCTTCTGCATGCATAAGAACTCAGACAAACCTCTTGTAAAAATAAAAAACATGCTTTATATAAAACTCACTGCAGTGCACAGCCCACTTTCCTTTTTTATGTACATCTTTGAACTTCTAATGCGAAGACCCTGTGATCTGAAAAGCTTTGAGTTGATCATGCTTATTTTAATTCAGTTTTAAAACAAAGAAAATGAATTCTTATTAAGTAGGTGACGCTTCTTCTCTATATTAAACCAATTTACAAATATTATTCAACTTCAGTAACATAGTTACTGAAAATACTCCAGAAAACAGTTATCACAAGAATGGACAGTGAACAGGAACTCTACAAAAGCATAGCACTTGTTCATTTCAAACTGCAGCTAAAAATCAATGAAAGAATCCTGTTTTATTGTGAGCATGAAGCATAGACTGAATTTTGGATTTACTTCTGAAACCTCCAAGCCTTACTGTTTCTAAAAATAAAAATCTCCAAACCTAATTTCCACATATGAAATACAGTATTATGATATTTTCATATTCTCTTCTTCTATCACTAAAATTTGATCTGTCAAAGACAGACTTTCTCTTTTACAGTATTTTAAGAATTGTTTCATATAATTCCTAGCTGTTTCCCAGAGGATAACAGCTACTTGCTACTAGCTATATACTTGTTACATACTAGACCAAGCTACGTAAATTAAGAAATAAACGCTATGCCAATACTATTTTACTAAGTCCAGTTTAAGAATTTTTTCCTTGATTTTTAAAACAAACTTACTGTTTTACTTTTGTTCTCAGCAATAAAAGCATTGCTGCCAAATCTGACAGAATAAAGTTTAACTTAAACAAGGCACTGATTTATGTGCTTCATGTTTATGCTACCTTAAACCTTATTATTTGTAGGTATATATATATTTATATTTAGTGTTGACAGCCATACATTTTTCTCTAGATAGCTTTTTGCATATCTTCTCTGTACTGTTCCCTTGTGAGAACTATAATGAAATGAGCTGCTTCTGCAACTTCTCAGCAGGTATTTTGATTTCAGAGTAATCACAGTTTTCTCTACAATCTTTATACAATTTATGTCCTGATCATCTAACAAATAAGTAAAAGACTTAAATTGACATCAATATGTATACTTTTCTCTAACAATGCAAACTAATTGTATATCTCAAAACAAGAAAAATGTTTATTCAAAAAAAAATAAATCTAGTGAATATACCAACTATTGAGTTCAAAGCAAAAACACCACATGTGTCTAAATAAATATCAAGGAAGTGTCAGAGGTAAATGAGGAGAGACCAGGTGAAATGTGTGTGATGTGTTAATTGTATTCAAAAAAATAATAGAGGCAAGACAGAGAAGCTGAACTTCCAATTATCATAATGGTATCTACTTCACAACACATTTTCAAACTTGAAAGAGACATTTTAAACCATAGGAATTCTGAGTAGAATACCTCCAGCTGTGTTCTGCATAAATCTTGTACACTGTACATACACAGTTTATTTAAATACCAAGTAAAGTTATGACTTACAAAATGCATATTTCAGTCACAATAGAATATCTGTCATTGCCAAAAGTTACTCATCATTCAATGAAAGGAACAGAAAACAACAAATTAAATTAGAAAAAGATATGAAAAGAAGGAACCGTTTTATTTGATGTGTTACTAGACTGAAGTTGTTTGTTGTTTAAGGAACAACATATTTATCAGCCCTCTGCAGGGTTTACATTTTAGATATAGAACAAAGAAGAAAAAGGTGGTGGTCCTCATTGCTGAAATTATTTTTGCTTATATAACATTCTGGTCATAAGCCAGAATTTATCTTTTACTACTGCTCTGTCCATACCAAAATCAATATATTTGGGAAAAAAGCTGCCTAATTCTCCAATGATATACACAAGACAAAGCAAACAAGGGGTTTAGTCCCATTCCATATCCTCCCCTCAGAAACCCCACGCAAGTAATGAGTACAAGGTGAACACCCAGGACTGCAGTACCCCTGTCCCTCCCCAGGACTGCAGTCGAGGTGACAGCATGCACACTACTGAAGCTTCCTTCACATGTGATTTTGCTAAGCCCCAGGGCAGTATCAGAATACCTCAGTGTGATGCTGAAGAAAAGTACCTCTGAATGAGAGCAGGTCTCCTATGCTGTCTGTCACAGCAATCAATCACACTGAACTGTCAATTATGCCAGGCATACAAATGTCTCATTCTGTCTTTAAGCCTGTAACTTTTTAGGCTTTAACAGAATGAGCTCTACCACTTATCTATGCAAATCATTACAAATAATGTTGATTTACTGCCTTTCCCTTTATTTAAATATCCCTTTTTGTACTAGAAGCTTATGTTCCAAATCATACACAATCTGTAATGTGCATGGTGAAAGCCCAGAACAGCCTTTTTCTGTTATTAAGCTCTATTAGTTTGTTCCTAACCCAATTAAATATTCTAATTTTTATTATTATTCCATCAAGTTTGCCTGCTACTGAGGTCTACTTCAGAAATCTAAAACCCCAAATTTTTTCTACCATCCTCTTTCATGGGCTACTTTCTGTTGAAATTTATAGCTGCTCACACTAGTGAGAATGTAGATTTTCACCTGCCTGAATGGTCTTTTGTAGTTTGTTGTTGTTTTTTCTAATACAAAATGCAACTTATTCATAGCTCATTTAAAAAACACACACTCACTGAGTGCCTTACACAGAAGACAAATTCAATGGTCCTGTTATTTTATCCTTGGTGTTTGTTTACTTGCTTCATTGTTCTACTCTAAGTCCCCTGCGCTTTATTAGTTCAGGAAATATCTTCAACTTTTCCTGCATGGCGGCATTTGCACACTGCTTCATTGCTTGCTGAGGCTGTGCACTCTCAATTATAAGTAAAGTACCAGGAGAAAACACAATAAAAACAAAGGCTAAATGTAAGTCAAAAACAAAAGCTTGAAACAAATTGAGGAGAAACAAAAACAAATGTAGAAAATGGTACAAAACCCAGAGAACCTGGTGTGAAAGGCACGGAGGAATAATTTATCAGCTGAACGTACAAATCCTTCCACAGTAAAGCTGAAGTATCATGGTTCTTTCTGCTCCTCACTGTAAACCTTCCCTGGTAATGGGAAGATTTAGAGGCTTTTGAACAAAGATACTTTTATTTCTCCAGCACCAACACAGAAGACACCCAGAGTGACCTTCCCCAGTCTGATGGCTGAACATATCATTTCTACCGAGGCTGCAAAGTTACTCATACAATGAAACACAAGATTCACAATGCTCACACAGTCCAACAAAGATAACACAGAAACTTAAGCGTCAGCATGTAACAGGTAAACACCGACAACCTCAAGAGCAGTCTTGTGAGCACCAGCCCTCTGACAACCACATGCAAAGGAACTTAACGTTCCATCTATCGCTGCTGCTAGTGCACTACAAGCTGCACAAAACACGATCCTTACCTTGGACAACGTTTCCAGACTGAAGTACAAAACCACCCCCATTCTACCTATATTTTAATTTTATTTTTGTTTTTGAACTTACATGCCCCTGACATATTAAGACAACTTTGGTGAAAGGGAAGGATCTACTCTGTATACAATGCATACCTTTAAAACTTACATGTGGGGAAAATAAAAAGCTATACAAATGGTGGCTACATAGGTAAGAAAGCAACTGAGATGTGGCAATTACTGGGAGTTGGAAACAACTATTTGCTCTACCACTGCATAACTTAAAAAACATTTTACCATGGCAACAATCACACTTCATAGTGGATAAAGCATCGAATGCTACAAAGCCTTTTCAAAGCACATTATGCACCAGTACGTAACGTGCACATTTCCATGTTCCTGCACACATACTCCCAACAAAATTTCTGTTTGGACTCATCTACCATTTGCTTCTTTACCCTGTACCACATGCCATCGCTTCTTTTCTGACCTCTGTCCCACTCAGATCTCTGGGCGCTGGCATCGTTAAAGGAATCAATAGTGCTAGTCTGAGCAAGGGGCTGGTTGTAAAATAATACACTAATCTTACGTCAGGCCATCACGCTGCTGCTTTGATGTCTTCCTGAGAAACGTATCAATTTGTGTTACAGGTATCACCGTACTACTTATGAATCCCTGAAGCTTAAATCCTATCTGGTATAAGAAACCAAAACAGCTGAGTAAACTATCCTCTTCGAGCACTTTGAGGCTCCCGCTGCTGGGGCACACACAAATAACCATGGAACTAATCTCTGCGTAGCACCTGGGTAACAACACTGATTCTGCAAGAAAGGGGCAGAACTGTGAAAGCGTTACCACTCGCTCCATTTGTGCTTCTGCAGACTCCATAGCTAACTTGGATATCCCACTTCAGTTTTTTTCCTATCAATGCAAAGATGATGTATATACTACATAGTCCAAGATCTTGAAATCTCTAATGAATTTGACAGAAACAAGTTATCATCTACACTTAGCACGCTGCATAGAGTATTCTGCAGAAGACCACAATCTAGAACATCTTCCTTGGTCAAGAGTTTAAACAGAGGTACAAGAGCAATGCCTTTCCTAGGAAGCACATGCAGTTCTTGGCCAGTGAAGATACCAAGACAAAGGACAGTTGCACAGAGGAACATTGGTGCTTTCATTACAGTTAGCTATAGTACCATGGACAGGACAAGAGCAATAACCTACGTGAAGAAGACTCTCCAAAGATTACAGTGTTTCGCAATGTCTAAACCACACTCTTGTCTACTTCATAAACAACCAATTAACTACACCTCAGAAAGTCTGGAAAAGCTGTGGAAGCAGAAAAGCACATTAACTCTGTCCTCTGAAATTTTCTGCTTAATCTAAGGTGGAACTCTAAAGAATATTTAAGTTAAATTTAAACCAATTCAATACAGAGCACTTAAAGTTAATCAGAAATTATCCAGTTACACAACAAATGGTTGCTCAGGCTGATAAACCTGATTAAGATTGATAAACTAATCATGAAGGCATAAAAGAAATTAATGGAAAATCATGAAAAAGATTCGCTTCATGGAAAAGATTCACTTATTGTCAGTAATTCCCAAGGCATTCAAGTTTGTACTGATTTCTATTTGAAATTCTCGTTCAATGTGAAAGCTGCAGGTTATACAGAATAATACAACTGTCTTACACTAGAAATATCATCCACTGGCAGAATCACCGTAACACCACTAGTTTCTTCGAATAGCTCTGCTTCATTATTAACATCTTAACGCTTCAGTAAGTTCCCAACTACTATTCCATATGTTTTAAACGTAATTGAAACACAACAATGGATGTTTCAAACCACAACAACATATTTCCTTAGTTCGATACAGGGAGGCAGATGATTTTATTCTTGTTGGAGACATCACAAAACAGAACAACAATATTTTCCAGGAATCTGCAAAAGTTAGTTACTGGCCATAACTTCTCTGACCAAAAGCAAATATTCAATACAAATGTGTGTGTGTACGCACACACGCATCTCAATAAGATGTGAATCAATAAGATACTAAAAACATTTTTCTATATATTTTTCATTCCAACATTAATTTAATAACATCCACACGAAAAAAATAATTACACTTTTAATACAATCACAGCTCCATTTACCATCTTGCTCCCCACTCCTTTTAAACTTGCTTTGTTTAGAAACAGAGCAGAGCTTGATAGTTAACACCGTTATTACTTCATTCTGATTCATTTGCCAACAGGGAGAAGGGCCTCTCAAGGAGAGCAAAGAAATAAAGGATTTCATCGGGCAGACTTTGAGAGAAGGGTGTGAGCCAAATAATAAGGAATACAGTTCTCACTACAAGTATTGCAACTATATTAATTATTTCACCCCCTCAGAGACATTGCCACAAATTAAAAGACTGGCACATACTGGGAGTATGCACAGGTGTTGCCACTGAATAAATCCAGTATAAGATATGGAAATTAGGAATAACTAACATATTCACAATCCAGCAAAATCGGATCTATATGGATTATATAAATGAGACAAAGGTCTAGCTTTGGGTAATATGACAATACAAGCAAGAAATCGTTTCACAAAGAATGCAGAGTTCATCACCCTAGTGGCTAGATTAATAAAGCCATAATCAACCAGATCAGCCCTTTAAAAAGAAATGATGGCATCACGATTCAAATCCAAATGCACACCAAAATCTTTCACATAGATATGTCTTTTCAGTTGCGTATCAGAAATAAAACAATTTACTTCATTTCACATTGCATTACATATACCTCTAACTTCAGTATATCACGTATACTGAGTCATGAAAAAGATACCTAATTCTGCAGTATCTGCAGGTAATAAGGAGTTATCAACTCAAGACAGCAAAGTTGAAAACTACCTGCAGGAGCACTTAGCTGCTGATATCTGCTTGTATTATTAATGTTAAAATTAGGTCCCCTTATCCATTAAAAAGTAGCAGCACTGCAAAAGAAAATGATAGAAAATTTCACTTTACAGTGTATTTATAGCAATGAAATACGGACAGAAGGAACCAAGATATGGAAACTGAAATACCTGTTCAGATAATACAGATTCTTTAAGTGCAAGTAAACAAGCACTTCAAATCTGTCAGGGGAAAAAAAAAAAAAAAAAAAAAAAAAAAAAAGGAAAAAAGAAAAAAGAAAAAAAGAAAAAAAAAGAGTTATATTCCTCACACATAATGCCTGTTGCAAAGTTCACTGCAGTGACCACATATCCGAGGAACAGACAGCAAAGCTTGTCATTGGAGAAGACTGTATGTCAAGCCTGGAGTCTGCTGTTAAACTACGCTAGGTGAAGAAAAGGATCTAATGTGGCTTATGTTACCTACACACTGGCATGACAAACCTAAAACCAGTTGATGCTATTCTATCATACCCTACATGCTACCGCTTGTAGTGAATCTTCGGAGTGAGCTTACCTTTATCACAGATGTTACGATGTTTCTTAACAAAGATTGTCTGTGAAAGAAAACCAATGAAACGTTGTCTCTAACCACTAGGTGTCAGCAGAAGAAAGTGCACAGTCAACAACTTGGATGCAGTTAACAGGTCTCATTTTTCCTCCCCAGTTACCAATATACACAACTCTTAAGTACTGCAAACCACCTTTACATACAGACAATAATTATACTGATATTTCTACTGCAGATGAGTTGATTTTGTGAGCTAAATAATTAAAAATGAAAAAACATTCCTTCCACAAACAGCAAAAAAATAGGAATTTTAAAAAAATTATTCAAGTGAAGAAAATGCTCACAATGGTGTGTCATTGGTAAAGATTTAAGTAACATTCTTAAAATTAACAATCTGCATCAATACAGCCAAAGTAAACACACTGCTTCTAATGTGTTTTATTGTACTTAATAGCAAGAGGTTGTGGAGACCATAAGTACACCACATGTACTAGGTTCACTTCCATACTTCCAATCTGGCTTAAAGCAATTTGCAGAAACACCTGCACACAGTAGGAAACACAAATGAATCAGTTATTTTGTGACATAAATATTTCTGATTACAGTTGCAGTTTCTATTAGCTGGATATGTGTTTCCATGCAAAAACTCTAGCTACTGAAGTCCTCAGGAAGTTCACAGTAGCAGCAACTCCTTCCTTGTCAGTGTACTGGTTTGAAAATTCACTGTTACCTTATTATCTTTGCATTAGAAGCTCCCAAAGAGAGTAAGACTTCCTAATATGCTTAAATATAATATGAATTTAAAGTCTGCTCCATGACACATTCTGGGCCTACACAGAATAATGAAAAATAACTTCACACCATTTATCCTGGAAAGTCAACTCACACCAGATGAGATGGTCTACATAATTAAATTGCCTTATGAAAACTATGAAAGGAGGCAAAGCTGCTGCTGCTTTGAATTTATTTCCTAATTATCAATAATTTTAAAGCAACAGTCAGATTTCTTGAGTTACAGGGCATCAAATGCAACAAACTACATCATGTGCAGCATTGCTTATGTACTATACTTACAAGAAGATGTGAAGGCAATAAGAGAAAAAAAATCACAATGGAAACACTTGAAAATATCGTGTGTTCTTCTCCTATAAGCTACATCTTCTATTTACTTTTCTATTTGTCTCAGACATAAAGATTCTATTTGCAACTGCTTATTCTGTAAGTTTCAAAAACATTTTTTCAATTTTTTAAAAAAAGTAAAGGATGACACCCACTGTGGTCTTTGTAGATTCTTATGTATTAATGGTTATCAACCTGTACACACCTGAGTATTCCTCCACTATTGAACAAGAAACTCATTTCATATGGAACGATCACAATTGTGTATTGTAACTCATTTGAACACCTGTTAGTATATTACCACACACACAGTAATCTGAGCTGATCAGATGACAAGAAGAAACAAACATAACTACTGTGCAGAAAATCACATTATGTGAGAGCAGAGAATACTGCAAGTATTCTGCAAGTGCGGCACCCAGAGAACAGCACACCAGAAAACATAGTGCTTTAAGTTCCAGGATGCATTACAAATTGTCAGTTACGATGCTTTGGAATTATTGCATTTTCTTTTGTGAAATTAGCAAGGACATTTTCTAATAGCTTTGCGCACTATATGCTATTGTTTGGAGTTTTGCTGCACCTTCTTCAGAATACACTGTCCAAGGGTTTTGATCTAACTTTTATATGTGATGTTCCCAACAGCAACAATAGTCTCTTACTAACTGCATTCACTGTTGACATATTCTAAAATGGAAGAGAAGTGTATGGCAGTTGTGTGACCCACCCAATACCTTACAGAGTATCCGTGACAGAACTGGAAACGGAATGAAGGTTAGTTGATCCTGACATGTTCAGTACATGAAACACTTGCCATGTTTTGCAAATTACCTTTATATAAATCTTTATATTGCAATTTATAAGCAGAAATTAGACTTTTAATTTATAACATGACTTTTGAAATAAAACTTTGAAATTTTCCACTTCCCGATTCTTAAAATGAGATTTTATGATACGTATGTGCAATCGTATTTACATGTTTTCTTTGATGGAATCATAAGCGAACTAAACAACCTCTGCTTCCTCAGGTTAGCTGCAATTTCTAGAGAAGTGCCATTGTCAAATGATTTTGAATGTTCATCTTTAGCATTCAGCCTTCAAAATACCAGATGGTATTTCCAGAAAAGCAATTTAAATTTTTATTTTTCTTCATAAATCCCTTAGCTAGTTAATCTCACACATATCCAGGCAAAGCATACACCAATATTCCCAGAGTTGCCTGGCAACTACTGGGAGGAGCATCAGAGCACAAGAAGGCCTGCGTAAAGGATGGGAAGTCTCCCTGACATCTTTGTTATATATGTGGACAACGGTTTAAATATCTGCCATTATTTCACCTTAAATACTTCAAAAGCAAAACACTTATACTCAACTATATGCACACACGCCAATGCAATTTATTTTTTCCACACACACTATGTGCACATCTCCCCAGTAAGAAGTGGAAGGAATCACGCTGGCTTCAAAAGTTGCTTTGAACCCCGAATATTACTTCTTGGAATAATGCTTATTTAGTGGTGATAACTGGACTGTTTAAAATTCAGACTGAACTATTTTTCCCTTTGTCTTTAAAGATAACGTGTAAAACAAACTATAACAATGAAGAGACTTTAGTGATGGAAACATCCTCAAACAAACAAACAAAAAACACCAAAAAACTACATCAGCAGTCCAACTTCATTTCTTTTAACATAAAGATTAAAATTAGGTTTATTAATGAAGAGATCTGGTGTGCAGACAAATAATCTTCACAGAAAAGCAGAACGCAAAATACACCTTTTCTCAAACAGTAAGCCTTCATTTTTCCTCCATTCATTTAGCCTCCCCACTTACACTCAGAACTCATCTTAGCAACTCCCAATGGCATTCAAGTTTCTCTTCTGCCTCCAGAAGTTTGCAGATGAGATGACAATATTAAGGTAAGAGTATTTTTCCCCTCTACAGAGATTTCCTGAAGCAGACATTGGTCTAAGCAACAGTAGTTCAATTAAGCCTTTGAACACCAGACTGGGATTTATCACTACATTTGACTTGAACGTTGCATTGGTATTGCATTGGTTTCCCTTGATTTAGAAATAGGTAGGGAAACAAAAATACTTGGAAAATTCTGAAAATACTCCATGCATTACTCCAATACAGTTAGTATTTTTAATTCCCCCTCCTTGATTTTCTGGGACATATCTCATGAATTAGACCTGAATGTTCATCATACCCTTTACCTTGTCTTTCTCTAACAGTTAATGTACACACTTCACTAGGAACCTCCTACATAAACTGTAGCCAAATTGGAATGTTACAAAGCATGAGGAAATACATGATTTTGGTTGGACTGACTTCTACCGAAATCCCTGAAGTAAGCCTGGAGCACATGCCTCACTAGAAGCAATAAAACTGGGATCAAGCACTGAAAAGAATTTCCCCCACTCAGATGGAACTGAATCGTTGCTAACTAGGGATTAACTTTAAACTAGAAGCGTAAGACTGAATTTTCCCAACAGTGATTTATCATCAGTGGTTAAAACTGCAGATAGTCCTTATATTTCTGTAAAAGCTCAATTTCTTTACTAATTTTTTATGTCCTTAAACTCCAAGATTCCACAGGCTTTCATGTTTCAAATTTACGCATATATTGCGTACAAATAAACAAATCTTTTATTACCTTTAAAAACAATATAATGAATACCCAGGTATTGCAGTGAGAGAAAAAGGTGAACTCTGCATTAGCCTCTTGTAATCATTAATGTTTTTAACAAATTTCTTCTAATTTAATTATTTTCTAAAAGAAGTAACATCTGTCCCCCTCCATAAGAGTTTTTCTCCTTATGTGATCTATCATTTGTTGCATCTCTTTCTTTTTTGGAGGCTTGAACACTGTTTCCAGTAATGGTCAAACAGACAGCCACAATATCAACTTTAGCAAGTGGATTATACAACGTGAATCCCTGTTATCTTCCCCCTCTCCTGCTATAGATGCTTACTAATTTCTTACTTACAGGTTCTATTTTCAGCGCATTTCTGTAGCTCCCAAAGAAAGATGCTTGTGCTTTTAGAAATGCTCTTGCAACACCATCTCCAGTGGTTGTAGAGACTTTCTTCAATCTGCTCTTTAGTGCAGAAACCTGAAATCACATAACCAATTTAGATTACTCTCATATCACAAAGCTTAACACTTTGGGACACAGCTAGAAGTAAAAGCTCTCACCACAGCAGCAAATTGTAACAAAAAGAGACACTGTGAATTCAGACCTGAATTCTTCTGTCCTAAAATCATTACTCTCTCATCTAAATTACGATGGATTCTATTCAAAAACCAATAGGAAGATAAAAGCTTCATTTCAACCTTCTCTCCTACTTAAAACGGGCCACTAACATGCTGGTAGGTACTATTTTACAGTTAGCCCATGAAATTCTGTGTCATTCTTGATTAGAATCCAGGAAAGAATTTTAGCTAAATTAATTAAAACTTCAGACTAATAAGGATCTACTATTTTTTTTTTTTTTTTACTGATATCAAAATGAAATTTAATAGTGAAAAAAAAAAACACACCTTCTCTTGCAAATAGAATTCTACAAGTATTGTACATGCACCTCAGAGAGCTGGCACAGAAACTCTTCTAACCAGGCCATCCATCACCAACAAAGCTAAGCTATTTAAAGAAAAAACTCCAAAGGTCTTGAAAATTTGCTTATCACAAGCATATGCCATGTATTTTAGGGGTATATTCCCTTGTATTTTAGAGACTTAATGCAAAATAACGAGTTTTATTTATGCCTTTGGCAGGTTCCCTTGGCCTGCACCTAGCTGCCCACCCAGCCTCTCTCTCACTCCCCACCTCAACAGGACGGGGGGGAGAAAACACGATGAAAAGCTTGTGGGTTGACATAGAAACAGGGAGATCACTTACCAATCACCATCACTGGCAAAAATGGCGAAAATTAATTTAATTTAGCCTCTTCCTCAGGCTCAACTCCGCTCCTTCATTCCCCACTCCTCTACTTCCTCACATGGCACTGGGGTTCAGTCAGTCCGTAACAGCCCTGCTTCCACCCCTTCCTCCTCACGCTTTTCCTCTCTAGTAAGGGTTTTGCCCTTTCTTAAATACGCTTTCCCAGAGCACCGCCGGCCCTGCTAACGGGCCCAGCTGCAGGGCTGCTGTGGAGCTGGCTGGAACCGGCTGGAACCGGCTGCGTCCAGCACAGGGCAGCCCCGGCCTCTCCTCACAGAGACCCCTGCAGCCAACCCCTCACCAGACACCCAGCGCAGCGCAGGAAACAAAACCCACAATTTTAAAGAAGTCTCAAATTAACGATGACATTCTGTCCTTCAAAACAGTCAACATGAAGGTTTTTTCTTCCTGTTTCTCCAAAGATCTGAACCACCTGTGTGTTGGATGATTCTTCTCTTAACCTTCGTAGCCCGTCCACTCCCACAGTGGAGCTGTTTAATTACCTCAGCACTCTGAGGTGCACTTCAGATGAACACAGCTGCCCCATTACCTTTTACACAAAGACACTTACCAGTCAAACCTTGGCAGATATTACACAAATTCATTTCTATGCAGACAAAGTTAAAATTACCATGATCCAGGTTACCTGAATATTCTTTGCTTTCTGTGTTTGCCCAAGGCTTAAGTTTTAAGGCTTATCCAATACTGTTCTCTGTACTTCAGAATTTCTCATACATGCAAGAAGGTTCGTGGCTTGATATCTCTTTTCTAATACTTTGAGCTCAGTAACTACTGAAGTAAGGTTGTGTATCTATATATTATTGTTAGTGACAGCATTTTTCTTTTCCAAACACAAGCTGTGAAAAGAGATGAAAAACCTTTCAAAGACTTAACATCAAGCTTGCTGTGTCTGTGCTGCAGCAGTTATGGGTTTGTTAAATCATTAACAAATAGTTATGTCAGCAGCAATTTTTTAGTATTGGAGACAGAGACAGAACAAGATACATTTTCAAGACAGATCGTACAGAACACAGAGAAATACAGAAAAAGCAAGCTGGGCATTCGTTCTTGAAATAAATTCACCTGTTTCTTTTAGAGGACATGGTTGCATAATGTGCAAAGCTCAAGAGTGATGGGATATCTTATGCAAAAGGCAGGAAGAAGTAAGAAATTTCAAAAGAAAAGCAGAAAACCAGGAAGCTCCTGGTCATCTTGATTTGCAGAAGAACACGACTCCACAAATACCCATATTATGAATTTAACAGAAATAGTTCTATCAATAATCAGCAACTCTTCCTTATAACTCAAATGTTTTTCTGAAAAACTCCATCAGGCCAGCTATATACTTCACACTACAAAAGAGACATCATAGGAGTATTTATATTTACAAAGTCAGGAAATTCTGCTCTAGGGAACACAACTAAATGTATTTCTGAGAATATGAACAATATCTCAAAATACACACTCATCGTTCAAACGTTCACATTAATTTCCAAGACCTTTCCACACCCCTCCTCCACCTTGTAACAAAAAACTTATTCCAGGATCATTCACATCTCCAAAATTGTAAGAAATAAGCTTTTCTGCCTCAGGGTTTTGCTATCAGCCTGCCCTTTAGTAAATTGGTTTTACTGAACAACTGCTCAAGTGCTTCAGTTTTACCCCTCCTGTAAGTACATCTCTCACTTGCTCCTTCAGTAGTTTGAGATTTGTGGAGGGCACTAAAGTGACTCCTCATCTCGCTGTATAGGTTTTAAATATATAAATATGGATATTTCTGATTGTGTTTACTAAAACAGTTCAAAAGAGATTTGCTTTCACTTCTTTCTTCATCTTCTGTTGTAGAAGGATTTTCATTACAACTATTCAGTACAACAGAAATAATCAAGAACATGTCCAGTATTGTTTATAAATCTGAATGCTGTGGCTTATGCCAATGATCCATGCATTAATGAGCCTATAAGCACAAGTTGACATAATACAGACTTATTACAGATAAACAGATTTATTATTTATAGATAAACAGATTTATTGGAAGGTCTTCCATGTCCCAAAATCAAGCTTACTGCTATTCAGTGAGATAATATCTCTCAAGGAGCTCTGTTATTCTCAAAACGTAACAGCTTAATCAGATTTTCAACATGTTTGAAGTTTGTTAATTTCCATGTTTTTAAGGGGTCTGATGATAGTTGTAGTGATGAAATATAACTTTATTTCCTGTATTTGCTTCAGTTAACCATTTAAAGGTAGTTCTTAAAAATGCAATGAAGTGTCTATATCTCTGAGTACCTTCCAAATCCATCCCAAACCTTTTTCAGTGATTTTCTTTAACAATTCCTGTGAAGAATTTGCCATCTATATAGGAAAAAAAAAAAAAAAAAGACTCCATTCTCAGTTGCGCAACAAACTAAAAGGTCAGAAAGCTAGTTACAGCCTTCTACTCCACAGAAGTAGAATAGTGATAGGTTTTTTTGGTAATTCCTTAGGCTTTCAGATCATTTGTTTTCATGTAAGACTAAATCTAACACTACATGATGTCTGTTTTATATACATACACATTTACTCTTTCAATCAAGTTTTTTGCAATAGGGATTTTATTTTTATTTATTTATTTATTTATTTATTAAATCGATGTTAACAACAACATATTGTTATTCTGAAGAAACTAGTAAGTTGGAAGAAAAAATTTTAATTTTCACTCTGGGATCAGTTAATACATAAGAAATTACACTACCCAAGCAGAATTCTGATTTTTTTAGAATTATGTTTTTTTCCTGTCTAAAGAAGTAGTAGTACTTTTATAAAAATAAGACTGTGACCACTCAATATCAAGATTATTTCTAGCCAAACAGACACATATACATACAGTCTACCCTTAGAGTGTTTTTAAAGAAGATTTTTATACTTCTGGCAGTTCAGGTTTAAAGGTCAGATTTAAACTATCACCATGTTTCAAAATGCAATCTGTGCAATGCAGCATAATGAAATGGTTCAGTAAAGGTGCTAGTGGAAATTCTTTTAATTAGGTCCAAGGCTTTTCAGTTGTCAACATGAATAAAGCAAGAAACATTCTATTGCAAACAGTGTAAGAAATAAAAATGGATTCACCTTTAAGAAAATGGTTTTGTTATAGAGTTGCAGTTTAGTACTTCTTGCTCCCCTGAAAGCAGTTAATTTCCCACTAAGTGGAAAAACAGTAACATAGGCTTCCTGCTTGTGGTAACTCGCTAACGAATGGACAGAACTAAATTCCTGACAGCCTAAAATATTCATTGACTAACACAAATGTGCAATACTAAAACAGCCATCAGATATGGAAGATCTGTTTGCTGCAGCCTACCGTATATTAGGCAATGCATCAGTCCTTCATTTAATAAAAAATACAAGTTGACAGAGTGAGCTTATGCTTTATTCCTTGTAATATGAAGCTCTGACTACAACTAAGCCTAGAAGATGACACTTATTTGGAAATACATGATAAATCCATAAGGGTTGCATAAAAAAAATTACTACCCCCTCTTTGCTATTCCTTGCAACACAGACGGTGGTGTAGGAGACTTGTCAGCAGCAGATGCACTTATTGTAATCACAGTCCTTAAT
Source organism: Aythya fuligula (assembly GCF_009819795.1). Taxonomy (NCBI): domain Eukaryota; kingdom Metazoa; phylum Chordata; class Aves; order Anseriformes; family Anatidae; genus Aythya; species Aythya fuligula. Next base: position 1,656,749 of record NC_045577.1, on the reverse strand, counting down.
AAATCTCTTTTTTTAATATTGACTATTTTAAAGGAAAGTAACTTCCCAGGGTGCTCTCAGGCTGCCAGATTTTCAGCAAGCCATCAGAAGCAGAAGGTGATGGAGGGACAGTTTTTCACATTTCAAATAGTTAATCAGTAACAGTAGTAAACACCTTGATTTTCAGGTACCTGCCCTGAACAATTCAGGAAATCTGACTGCTGGTATTGCTGAGGTAAATCAAGGCAAAGAAATGACTTAATCTGATTCTGCTAGAACTCTCTCAATACTATCCAGCTTCTGTGACACAAACATTAACTGGAAAGACACGTTACTGTAGCCCACGTTCATTTGGATACTAGTAGTGAAGGAGCAATGAATACTTATTCTAGATTGCTGAGAATCAACAGTATAGGTAGCGACATCACTATCATGAAACTTGAACATGACCCAATACTTTAAACTCCAGAATAATCATAGGACTTAAGGGCACTGTTTTACTTCATTTAAAAGGCTGAGGGGAGGAGAGGGGCTTTAAAATATTTCCACTGGATTAATGGATTAATTACCCAATGGCAAATGCATCACACAGATGTTTTTCCTCAATGCTGAATATAGATAGATTTAATTTAGCAAAATAATTTTTGTGTATATTCAGCAGTGCATGAATTACTTACTGTTCACGTTAAGTAGCCGAACTGGCAGAATAGTTTGACAAAACAGCCATTTATGAGAATGAAACTGTTAAAGACATTTTTAGTTTCTCAGATCATAAATGCATCTAATTTAGACTGAGACCCATGGGGAGAGAGACTCCCAGAAACTCCCCATCCTCCCAGGGAAGTAAAAAATAAGAAAAAAGGAAAAAAAAAAAAAAAGTATAATGGATTGGCTTTACAGTCTCCCTGCTGAGATGAACAACTTGATCCACTTACAGTTCCAAACACATGATGCATGAAAGAACTGACAGAAATTCAATTCTTGCAAAGAAGAGCAGCTGCTCTCTAGTGGTCAAAGCCAAATATTAAGCAGTATGAAGGAAAGGAAAAGACCTAGAGGAGAATACTTCATTATCTAGGTAACTAAAATAATGAAACAAAGCTAAATAAGACATAAACACTGATCCCAAACATTAATTACACAAAGCAACACGATTCAAGTTTAGGCTTTGTTACAACAAATATTAATCCCAGCTGTATTTATATAGCAGTTGTGAAAAAAAATACACCATGTACGCTATTTGTGAGCCATGCCAGTTAATTGAATTTGCTGGCAGCACTTCCTCTGCTATGCTCCAACATCCTCCAAGATAAAATGTAGCTTTTAAATAGACCTGTGGAAAACTGAATCAAGAAATTTGAACTAATAAAACACAACTCTTTACTGTTATAAAAGTAAAGTAAAAGTAAATAATGAAAGGAAGGAAGTCTCTTAAAATTTATTACATTCCAAAGCTTGAAGTTCTGTGTTTATTGGTGAAGTCTCTTCTGATGTTCTACAGTGCGCCTACAACAGCTCCTTTAATGAAGTCTCATAAAATCTAATATAATACTTGATTGTTGACAAATCATATATATGTTTGAGGCCCAGCACTCACTGTACCCAGACATTTCTTACATAATTCCATGAAATTTACAAGTCTGTCATTTCCCGGGTTGTGGATAATGGCATGAGTGATGACCAGCTGGCAGATTTGGATGCTGGGAGTGAAATCAAAATGAAAAACTATAAAAAGCCAGAAAAATTCATGGAAGTAACTTTTATAGACTAAATGCTTGACTAAAGCCAAGATGTTCACAATCAAGATGGACCTTTTATCTACAGCTCACTGTTTTCGAAGAATGGATCACACCGCAGATCATAGAGAAATGACGGGATGTCACAGTAGGAGGCACTGGGTATTCACCATTACTTGAATTTTTTGTCAAATGGACCAGCTTATATTGAGCTCCCTGCATATCAATTTTATTTCTCAACTACACATAAAAGGTATAGATCTAACTGTCAGCACAATATTTTGAACTAGTAAAAGAAAGCCAGATTTTCCCCTGCCATTTTCTGCTAAACAGTCACCCTCTGGCTTAAAAATATCCTCTTACACCCTTATTCACTTTACCGCTCTTCCCCTTCAGCCTCTTTATTGAAGATGATTACTGTGGGAAGTAACAAGCTGGACATATTTATGTCCCATTAAAGGGATACATCAAGCATTTAAAAAACATTTCTATGAAGTTATTAAAAAATCAATTACCAATAACAAGTTTGAATGAGAAAAAAATAATTTCATAATTATTTGCATTGGGCGGTGCTAAAAGTGAGTATGAAATAGTCCATTTAAAACCATAATACAGGATATAAAATGTACAAAGTTTGTTAAAGCTCATCTAGAAAAAGACAGAAAAAAGACGTTTCTGTTCATTCAGAAACAAAAGTTAGTTTAAAATACATTTTTTTTTCATCTAATTGAAGAGATAAAGATGATTTCCAATAATACCTCAAAATAATGAAAAAATAAGTTTTGCTTTCTTTTTTCCTGTTCGGATATACCAAACACTGTGTGTTTTACATCTGTTGTGTCCTTCCCCTGCTCACCCCCAAAAAAGATTAACTCTTCAGATGACCTAAAACTTGATTGTGCTAATCCAAAAGTGGGCTGCTGCAACATTTCTAGCTTAGGAGATCATGAGCTAATTTTCATCAGGAGGCTTAAAAATATATCTGCAAATTTTCAAACATTATTTAACACTTCATAACAGAAAAGAACTGAGGTAAAGCAATTTACTTAAAATAACGAAAGTAACACAATGAGACACCTATATGTACAACTGAACAAGTAAAAAGTATTTACACTTTCAAGTAATGGAATGGTTGAATAAAATCATTTCATACATACCACATCATTAGGAAGGCTCTGAAGGTCATCAAAAGGGGTTTCCAGTGTGTTGGTGTCTACATTAAGAATCACTACATCTTCCAGGGCCATGCTTCTAACTTTCTAAATAGGAGCACATTCAAGAGAGGAGAAAGGAAGATATAAATATGGAGAGTTAAATCCTATGCATAAAGGACACGAGTGATAGCATAACATCATGGTATTACAAAACTCAACCCTTTTAAGTAACGCCAACATTCCTGTCTGTCACCACTTGTTTTATTTATTTATCTTACCATGTTGAAAAATCAACCCATAATTTGTGGACAGGAATTTCTAATGCTGTACATACTGAAATTTTTGAAACCACAGAGTTGCTGGTTGAGATTATTCAAGCAAAAAGTTATCACAAGCACCTCTACTAATGTTTATATTTACTCTGATATCCTGTTTGCAAATTTAGAAGCTTTTAGCTAAGTGAAGATTTTGAGTTCTTTTTGATTTCAGAAATTAATTTAAATAACAATAAATAGTGGCTTTTCCAGTAGGTATGAGCTGTATTAAAACAAAAATTAGATCTGTTTTCTAAATTCTAGGTTGAACCTTGTGTCTCCACTGCAGACAAATTTACAACTATTTAAGCCATGTTGACACTACAGAGGTTAAAAAAAACAACAACAGCAAATTAAGACAAAAGCTCCACCATATCCTGATCTTGTAATGTTAAGTGAATTTACATTTTTGATCCTGCTCCCATTAATTGAGATGTCTAATCTTCTTTAACTGTTTAAACCTTTGGTAACTACATACAGAAGTATAACTTATATCTTACTAAAGAAAAATCATTGGAACTTTTGACTAAATAACTAAAGGTATCAGTAATCTAAGCAAACTTAAGCATTGCCAGACTTTGTTTCCCTGCTTAAACAACAGTAAATGAATCACTGGTATGAAAGAGAACAATATTTATGTATTTATTTTAACACTTTTTCCACTAACAGCACAATTGATTTTTTTTTTTTGACTAATTGTACATAGCTAAGTCCTTTTCAAATCTAGCTTTGTAAATTCAATCAGAAAAAGTGTAACTGCAAAATATGGTGATTAAGGAAATTTCCCACTGACACTGTAAACAAACATTCAAGTACCTAAATACCTACAGTACTAAATGAGAGTTATTGAGGAGGTAAATTAACAAAAACATACTCATTTTTTAATTAAGATTTTGTGGGGTGGGGGGAATTGTTTCCTTTAAAAGAAAGGAAATAAAACTCTAAAACAATGGCAACTTTGAGCCTTAGGCATCTAAATAATTACCTTCAGTTTTCCTCTGTCTATAAATAAAGCTGCTGTGTACTTAAAGGAGGGGGTGGAAATGCACCAAAAAAAGCCAACAACTATTAAAAAACACTTTGCAGACATTTAAGTTTAGGTCTTCCATGAGAATTTTCTTTGACTTAAATGGAAAAATGTTACTTTTAATGCTTTCCACACAAAAAGCCCAAGTAGTGCATGACAAACCAGGTACTTTCCTCTCCATTTCAGGAACCAAAGGTCACTCGCATGGCTGCATCTGATAAACTCTAAAGCAATCCAGGAGTCTTGCTCCTTCTAGGAGTCCGGAAGCACCAGACAAACTGATTTGCTCCTTCCTGTTTCAGAAAATTAAAAATCGCACTTATACTCAGAGGAGTCTAAAAAGCTCCAACAAAAAGGTCTTGCAATGCACTTAACCAAAGCCAGAAGCTTGTCAAAATCAAGTGCTAGTAGGACAAGACAGAAGGAATTAAAACCTTCTCTTGAATATTGCCAAAGAAGCAACAAATGTGCTCAAACTTGTCAATGAGTGTTTTTTTAACTTTGGTGGCGAATCTGCGCCTTCCCATCAGCACTACATTGGGCTTTTCTGTAGCAAAGTCCAGGCTTTTCACAAGCTGGAATCTGCCAAGGAGCATAATACAAAACGATTCAGTTCACCATGCAAGGACTATAAATGCTTATCAATGTAATCACCTCCACATTTAGCCCTGAAATAACTGCATCTGAAAGGAAGGCTGGTGTTCAACTCTGCTGCGCTATACCTTTATAGAGTGAAGAGCATAACCTTACTTTAAACTTCTCAATAGTTCTATTAAGACAGGGGATTTCCCTGGAGACAAACCCTCAAATTTAATAAAACACCTGATAATAACTTGATTTATTGCGTCTGGCATCGTATTTGACAAAAAAAAAAAAGACAAAACACAATTTTTCAGTGGTCCAGTTGTGCCTTATCCTAGAGAAATGCAGACTGACCAGTTCATCTTGATCCTTTTTGTCATCTTTCCTTTCACTATAATCTTTAATAAAGGTATTATGAGATAAATGTAGTACCTATCAGCCCAGCTGAATCTGGAAATAAAAGCATTTACTCCGTTGTTGGAATTTCAGTAGAAACTCCCGGCATCCAATGCACTCTTCCTATTAAATCCCACTGCACTCTATAAATTGCAACTCCATGTAGAATATTTCACAGGTAGGCTTTGCAAGTTGTCACAGTTTTTGTCAAAATATGAAGGGATGGCCACTAAGCTTTATATAGTTATATTCCATATTTCACAACTTCCTCAATATCAAAACAAAATTTTACAAATGAATTGATACCCATTAAACAGAATGGGCTATATTCACTAAGTTCATATTTTGCAGAAAAACACATGGAGAAGCAAAACCAAGAAGAAATATGAACATTACTGTTTGCTTATCCAAACTTACTGCATACTAGGGATTTGCTGAGTCAAAAGATATGATTCAGTGAAAATGTGCATCACTACTGCAAGCCTTTCTTAACCAACCTTACCGGATTCCTCGTAGCCATAATTAATCATCTAAACCCAACCAAATCGGACTAACATCTACACCTGCCTTTTATTTTATATGTCTCTGTTTAAAAGAGCGGAGAGGTAAGGAAAGCTGGTTTAACAAGCACACTGAACCCATTGTTTATGGCCTCTATAAACATGGCTTAGTAAGAATTACTGACTTAATCAGAGAGAACTTATCTCCTGGTGAAAAGAGCACTTTAAATTTCAGAAATGGCACCTTTACTGTGAAAATCTCTTAACTTTTCAAACAAACTCCAGGGGGCCTTAAACACCAGGTCAGTAAATAAGCAGCAGTTAGTATGATCTGTCCTGCTCACAAGCAGCCAAACACTTGAAGTAATTTAAATGTTTTATGTGAAAGGTAGCAAAACCACTGACAAAATATATGGAAATATTAAGGGGTACTCCTCTGTTTCACATGCGTCATATGACAGAAGAAATATTCATCAATAATACTAATGCCAGTTTATGCTAAATGTTATTTTATTATCACTATTGACAGCCATCAGTTTTTGATCTTCCTACCATAAAAACAACTGAGCTAAACTTCATACAGATGAACAATGGTATTGGATATTTCCTTAAAACAACAACAACAAAAAAACAACAAAACAAACACACATACAAGAAGAAAAAAAAAAAAAGAAAGAAAAGAAAAAAAAAAGAGGGGTTTACGTATCTTCATTGCTAAATTGGTGCCAAAATGTAAACCAAGTTGATCATGAGGTTTCATAACCAGCCACAAATGGATCAACATATTAAAGATGTTGCAACAATAGAGAAAAGAAAATTCACCTTCCAGTAATTATTTTGGAATCTTAAAAAAAATATTTTAAAAACAACAACTAGTATTTGTAGTAGATATTTGGTACATTATACTTGAAACTATTATGGAATTATGATCCACAAGTCTAAAATCCATTTGTTTAATGAGTTGTCTCTACTTAGTTAATAGTTTCCATTTATTTTCTTAAGAACGCCACAACGCCGCAGACAACAATGTGTCAATCTGGCTGCCAGAAGCAGGAAAGGCAGCGGATATAAAATTTTATTATTTCATGCCCCAACAGCAGCCAGAAGGACTTAATGAAATCACCCTCAGATTTACAACCTGAAATAGCTATTCAGCAGACAAGCGTGGTTAGGCTGGATGTGCCCCTTGACCTTGCAGCCCTTTGATCTGGCCCAGCAGGTGGCCTGTGCCCCCCTCTGTGCATCTTCCACTCTTCCGCCACCCCCGACCTTGATGTGCAGGCCCTGATCCTGTACAGGTGATTCTCGAGATCCTTATCACAAGCAGCTGTTGCTAACTGAGTGACAAACATCACTAGTGCTGCTCTAACACCACCGTACAACAGCAGCAAAACCTTCCGCAGGCACTGGTGAGCCTGCTCGGTACCACAGGACTTGGGTTTCTTCCAACGTATCCTGCAGGCATCCCCCCTGCTCCAGAATCACCCACTAAAGCACAGTGGTTAGTTTAATTTTTCTAACAGTTGCGGAAGAGGCAGTTTAATAAGTAATTTCTCATGTTTTTACATGCGTTTTACTCCTGAAACCACGTACAGCCATACTTACCATATTTGTGAGTGCCCAAATTACATTTAATTTTTTAAGATTTGGATTTCAGAACACCCAGTATATAACCCCATCATTTAAGCCCTGCAAAAAAAACACACCCTACACTTCCTCAGTTCTAGGTAAAAAATTCAGTGATTTACAAATGTTAAATATCTTGAAAAAAGCAAAATACTACTCTCCAATCAAAAAATTTCATTAGCAATTAACACTACGGTGGAAGATGCCAGTGTTCAGGGTGTTTTCTGCAAACAGCCAGCCAATAATTCCCCCAGTACTCCACGTGGCACTGCCAGCACAAAGCCCAGGCATATCTAAGCTTTTTCTCAGAGTCTTAGCTCACACTCCATTCCAGCTACCTGGCATATAATAGGACTGGACCACAAATAGTGTGTACTCTTGTCTACCTGAAAAAGACAACAATCTGCCAAAAGAGTGCTCCCAGAATACATGCACAGGGTTGAGAGGGCTGAACGCAGCCTTCTATTCATCTGTCTGCATAAGGGGAAGACTATCAATGCGAAATGAGATCAGCTGCTGTGTCCTACTACCTTAAAAATAGGAAGAATTTTAGTGAAACTTCTTTTCCTGACGCGAACATATTTACTCCTACTAGGTTAAAATAAAACAAAACTCTGCTCATGTCTGATACGTACAACTGCCTTTCATGGTAAGGAAGAATTCATCCTGACAACTGCAATGCCAAGTTTCACACACACATTTAGTCTGGAAAATTTTGTGAGAATTAAAACTCTGAAGTCCCAGATGAAGTCCTCAAGTGACTGGAATCTTAAAAATAAATAGACAAGGAAATATACTTTTCTCATCTTTAAATTCATTTCTAAATACTGCTTTTGTGCCCTGAATAGAGCATGATAAGGCTGGGCATTACTGTAACTTGCACGATGGAGGCCTGGCACAGAAGATTATACTGCCAGCAGTGCGGTATCTGACAGCTAAAAGGAACCGTTCCCAGTGGTAATGGGAACCACATGTGCCTGAATTCCAATAGGTAGTCCACTAGGTCAAGGGCATTCCTCTTCCATCAGCGCCATCACACTAACAACCTTCACTACAGAAGCAGTTGCCGAAACAATCGTTTACTAAGACAAAATGGAAAAGGCTGCCAGCTAAGTTTGACACCGCTTGTAACAGAAAGGTGAATTTAATGTAACACGAATACTAAAACAGCATGAGGGATGCACGTAGAAAGTAAGATTATGAAAGGGATGTGTTCATTTGATGGAGTTTCATCTTCCTATCTTGTTATTTATCAGTACTAAGTACTTATCTTCATCTAATATGAATTCAATTAGTTCTGTAAGCATGTTCCATTATTCATGTGATAGCTCCAGCCTTGCTTATCCAGCAGCTTATAAACTTTTAGCCTTCTTTGAAGTCACTTTATGGATTGCTAAATGGAAATCTTATAAAGAATGACTAACTAGGTGATGATAGAAAAGCTGAAAAATAAGAGCACAAAACACAGCTTTATATTTTCTACCAAGATTTTCCCTCATAAATCAGCCAGAGCCCTCTGACCTACAACAGGAGATTATCTTATCTCACAGGAGAACATTTCAGTCACAGCAAATTAGATTTAACAGTCAATGGATATGCTTGATATTTTAATCATAAGAAAAATTTGTCATTTTCCATTAAAATAACTGTTTCTCCTACAGAGACCCCATATAACATGGGAAACTAGAAACTAGCTGAGATGCTAACTAACTAGTTTGACAAAAACCCTCTGGAGGTGCGACAGCGGGTGCATTTTGTTTTAAAGCATTGTAACTGCTACTGTATTTCTTCCAGAGGACCTACTCCAAGATAAGGAGAGCAAAAGCACACAAAAGCAACACCAAAGCTGGAAAATTTTCCTACACTCCACAGTCACCCTTCCCTTTACACCACAGCTTCCCCTGCACAAGTTTAGGCTTTCACTAACGTTTACGCAGCACCGACAAATTATGCAATCAGGGCTGCTGGAGCAGAACCGTGTAACTGCAATTACTCCCCTGGGGCTGTACAGTAGAAGAAGAGCCCACCTGTCTTAACCTGAATGGAAAGCTGGGGAATTAATCCCTTCTTCTGAAACTAGAACATGTGAATTGACAAAACACTTTTAAAGGACTATTTGCTGAAATTTCAGCATTTAATGAAAAACGGATACTGGGTAATGACAATATTTTAACTGCCTTTTAAAAATTATTTTGATGTGGAAAAAATAATACAGCATATTTTTTAAAAACGCACAACTGATGGAATATGGGAAAAAATGCTGTTGCTACTAGATTGTTACTCTAACACATAAAAGGTATGATTTTATACCTATGTACATAGAAAATGACAAACAGGAGAGTAAGCTTTCAACATCAAAATCAGGCTAAGAGGTAAACTAGTAATGCTCAAATTTGTTTACCAAATGTCACCTTTCCTTTGCCCAAGACCCAGACTGATTATCCCGTATTTGCTATAAAACAACAGATACTATAGCCCAGTGTGTGATTTTATTTTATTTTTCTGTGGCGAAAGCACAGTTAGCTAGAAGATGCATTTCTATCTGGAAATATACAATTTATCCTTAAGAGGAGGGGGAGTAGAGAAGACAGGTTTTTTTTATTTATTTCATTTATTTCATAAGGCACTTTGAATAACTGTATGTTGCCAACGTGTGTGTGTGTGTTCCAGAATCTCCAACTATTCAAAAGCCGTACTGGATTTAGTACTAAACAGATTTTTTCGCAAGTTACTAAAATGGATGAAAGTTGGCTTCTCCAAGAACTCCTTTTTTTGAATTTTTACAGATGGAGTTTGGAAGGCCTACAGAGCCCTGCAATCTGAAAAAACTGAGACAAAGGAAGAGGTAATATTTGATGTAGCAAGGCAGGGGTGAGACAAAGCAACACCAAAGTGTAATTATTATTTTTTTCTATACCCATGACCAGGCTGACCACACAGGTCTTTCCGAGAGATGATCTATGAAAGCTGACAAGTATCTGTACTAAGATGTTCTCTCATCCTCTACCAGGCCTTTTACTCCTTTTTTATTAGGGTATCTAGCTATTTAAGAATGCCAGTGATTACCTGGCACTGCTATTGGGCAGAAGAATTCTTGCTCAATATGAAAAATATATGCCAGACTACCCCCTAGGTATCACTTGGGTTCTGCCTATGCAGTATTCAAATTTAATTATCAAAAATCTCTTTAACAAAAACATTTTATATACAAACAAATGTCCACGTTGACATTTAGAATAATTGCTTATTCACTAACACATTGCACTGTAATTCTGTACTTTATTTAGCAATATAAAGGGCATCTGTGGTCAAGCAGGGGGGAGCCCTGCATATTCTATCTAGCTCCTCATGAAAAAGGTGACTTCTAAGAAATTACGTCACATTAATACTGGGAAAAAAGGGGAAGTTACATAGTATAAAAACCTAAGTTTTAAAAACACAGAGACATAGAAGATCATTATTACATAAATATGCCCCAGTGAAAGAAAATGTTTGATCAATATTTCCACAGAAGGTATAAATTTTACGGAAATACAAAACCAAATATTCTAGTAATATGCGTTATTTTGTGTGAAGAAAAATTCAGCATTGTAAATTGTTGCATATCCTAAGCTTAAATTTCCAAACACAGCTATCTAAAACAGGGACATAAGTCAATTAGTTTCCAAGGGCACTTGCAATGCCTACTGTTCAGCACTGCTTACTGATTTAAGTACCTACAGAATGGCAGTGCTTTTCTTTGAAGGAATGGCTCTTCCCATACCGAGCACACACACGGTGGTCAGACTTCCTGTGTAAAGGGGCACAATTCATAAGGACTAAGATTTTCACGGGGATCTAAGTTAGTAGCTTCTGTGGTCCTCCAGATACTTTTGAGAAAAGTTATCAAGTGTTTCACCAGGATTGGAAGCAGAAGGAAATGTGCTATTTCCACACACACACAGTTAGCAGAATTACTCTGAATTGTTTATATGTGAAGCTTTCTGTGAGGGCTGGTTTTCTGCCAGCTTTGTGTTAACATTAACAGCAAGTTCCTTCTTTTCAGGGTCTTTTTAACATTAAAAAAATTACAAACTGTCTGCAAATGCCTACAAGAGAACTATAACTGTCAACATTTTAGTTTAATATCAGCTCCGCCTTTCTGAATAGAGTAAAACTAGAGGCAGTAAACTATTACATGAAGCAACAGGATGGAGCGGGGAACACACCGTGAGCTCATCGCTGACTGCTGAACTGCAAACAAACTATGCCCAGACAGTACAAGGTACCATTAAGACTCCCTTGAGATTTAACACTATCATGTAAACCTAATTTCAGTTATCTGAACTCTCCTAAAGAAATTAACAGGACTATTATATTTTTAAGCATATGAATGAATGTAAAATTATTTGCAGAAATTAGGTCTAAATCATAAACTGACGCATATTTTCAGAAATGTTTAGAAAGACTTACCTCCATCAAACTTAAATGTATTCCAATGAGGTAGGGCATTGGGGCACTGCAAAGTAGAAGAAAAACTTGCTTTACATTCTCGTAATGATGGATTAACACATATGAGTTATAAAATCAGCTACAGGAAGAGACTGGTATACTGGATTAGACTTTAATATATAAATATATGTATATATATATATAAACAAACCACATGTTAACAAAATTTTATTCCATATTTGAAAGACTTGTTTTACTGTGCAATATCCTCTCACTACCATAAGACTTAAATTTCTCTTGACATCAGAATTTCTAAGTTAAAACAGGTACATAAGGGCAGCTATTAAATATATACCTATAAATTAAAATATTGTGGTCTCTTAAAAAATATTACAATTTTCTAAGAAATACACAGATTTTTTCTAAACAGTACTGTTTAGGAAGATTGATCCAGTTGTAGTGTTAAGTGGTTTATTTAATGTATGTAGCACCCAGTACTACAAGCTTTAATCCTTTGACTATGGGTCCAGGCACATTTTAAATAACTTAGTATCAATCTTGAAATATTTAAAATTATAAAGCAAGGATATAAAAATGACTTTGGAAGATTCTGATTAAGTCCTGAATTATTGTGATACGTACTGGTATCATTACTCTCTTCAAAATACAAAACTTAAATATATCAACAAGTTCTTATGCCAAATTTGTAGCCTCAAACACAGGTGTTATACTTTTGTTATCAAACAGAACGCTAAGAGAAAGACTGATCTTTTCAGTCTTCTGTTCAGTGATGTTTGCAAACAGCAATATGGACTGTATAACACAGGAAGAATACTGAATCAAAGTTGTATCCTTGTATATACAGTATTTCTAATATTAAGCTTACTACAGAACTCCCACTCAACTAATCAGGGAAAGCTTATATTTGCATTGCTTATTAGAACATATCAAAGAGGATGCCAAAGCTGCTAATTGCAAATATGGCATATACTGCCTGTTAAACTGAAAGCACACAGACAGACACAACTTTTAAAATAGAGCCTCATTTGATTTTGCATACAGAAGCTCAAAGAGCTCATTTTCAATTTCAGATGAAAAAGGAGAGAAATGTCACTGTGCTGCCTTGGATTAAAATATCTTCCATATTGCTTTTATAAACTGGTGCCTACTGTTCAGTAAGGGAAGAACAGTGCTGAAAGAACTACTGCAACACACCAGCAGAAATCACTCTGCTTCTCATTTGGTGAGAAATAACTTTTCAAAACGTACAATTTGTTGATATGCATATTAATAATTAGCATGTTTATTAATATGCCACCAAGAACTGTTCTTCTGTTGGATGCTGTACCAAGAGATGTGAACAGCCTCTATATTACACATTCTGGATGAAAAGGATGAAAATGCCTTTTTTTTTCCCTTCTTTTTGAAGACTTTAAACATATATAACTTCAAAGAATCATACACATTCATTTGTAGAATACTGAAGTGGTGTCTTATCACCTTACAACTTACTGAATTGAATACGCTGGCAAGAATGCCCCTGCCCAAACTTCACCCAGTAAAGCACTTTGTGCTAGCCCAGAGGGACTGCTGAATTGTAAACTAACTTGGTGCAAGTCCTAAAGACTTGGCTTCCTTGGGAATTCCACAGGTGAGAACCAGAGCATACATCCAAGTTTTTGGATACAAATTTTTACCATACAACATGATATACACTTACTACATATGGATTGCTGCTCAACTGAGGAGTATTTATTTGTAATTTTGCATGTTTTATTTGTGACAAACATTATCTCTTTCACCCACATCTCTTCATTTCCAATGGCCACATTCCAGGAGCAAGAAAATACCCAGTAATTTCACATTCAAAGTATAAACCATTGGTTTAGCTGCCAGCTGCACAAATGCTCAACTTCCCTGTGTGCCTGGCTACGCTGTTGAGGACTCCTCCAGTATGCACTGAAATGAATGTGTTTCTAATTAAGTAGTTTCAGGAACACGACAGCTTCAATCTCAAAAATACAAAGTCTGAACCTCGGCAGGAAGTCTTAAGACTGCAAATGTCCCATCTAGTGGAACCTTGGCTAATGTAATGAAAGGAAGCAGGAAGAGTGCAGTATTCCAGAAAGCCAGCCATTTATTAATGTGGCCAAAAGCAGAGCCTGTCACCAAGCGTAAGAAAATCTGACTCTGTAAAAGTTAATTAACTCTATCATGTCCATCTGTCACCCACTTGCTTTATCAACAAAACAATGAGAATGCCTAAACCCTTAAAACCATGCACACCCAGTAAGATTTTATGGATCTACAAGACAGGCTTTTAGATGCAAGGATCGATTTAGGATGCAACGACTTCTCTTTTCAATTTTCTAGTGCAAGTCATCACATGTAAAGACAATGCAGCATATAAAGCTATTACAGGGATTGCGTAAAGGCCACAGTAATCTAACTTTTAGCAGTGTTTTCAAAGCTGTTATTTCTTTAAACTTGTATTACTACATACTAAAAGATTGCAGCCAGATCCTTAATGTGCTACACAATGTATATACACTTGGACAGACTGAAGAAAGCAGAAGGAACGATTTGATGCTATAGCACTAGAGAGTAAGCTTAGCTTACCAATTCATAAATAATATATATATATAACATAATAAAATAGCTCAGGTTTTTCCGATCAATATGAACCAGCAAACTTTGAAGCAGAAATTTGTTAAATAATGCACTAATTTTGCAAACATTTGCATTAGCTTTATGAATAGTTGCATGGATTTCATTAAGGGCATGAGGTTGCGCACAAATACAACACTGAGCATTTCTCCAAGAAATGCTTAATAAACGGGTGATAGGGCCTGGATCACAGGACACTGGGACATGGCACCAGTACACAGAAGGTGACAAGCAGACCAGGTACATGCTACGAAGGGCTGTGGAAGATGAATAGCATTTGTGATGCACAAGAGAAGATAGGGAATGTAGAAGGTAAACAAAGAAGGTTAACAAAACCATAGGAAAATAGTTCTTATAAGAACTTTTCATTATGTATAAACAGTTTGGTTGAAGATGTATGCCAGGCCTCATAAATTGCTTTTATTAACTTTTAAGTGTTAATCATATGCCATTACTTAAATACTCGGGTACAATACTGTACAAGAGAACATCATGCACTCCCCTTCACCATTCAGGCCACACAATAATTCTTCCCAACTGCTATTCAGATCCTGAGAGAAGACGTACTCAAGGAGCTTTTACCAAGCTAGAGGTGTATGGTTTTTAAAGTCTTTCCAGTCAACTTCAGGAACATACATTGCTTGTATAAACAGGAGAAACACTTTGCACAATCACTAATCCTTCTGAGACCCATGACAGATTAAGGACTGACCTTCAGACCAGTCTTTACATACTACTTTACGCTTAATCAGTCCTGGGGCTTCCTACAGCCACAACTCCTAATTACTCAAAGCTGTTTGATGGCAGGCAATAGCCATTAAGTGCAAAAGTAAGAAGTATCAATTTCTACTATGCACATTCACTGCTTAAACAAAAAGCCTGCCTAAGTCTTTTGGAACAAAGAGAAAGGCTATTACTCCTCTTGTGCCACAGTGGTTCCCAATGCAATCAGGGTTATTTACAATCAAATGAGTTATATAGGTAAATATCAAATCATTAAAGTAGCAATGAATAAGCATGAATATGGATACTGTGGACTTAACAGCTATATATTGCCCATTTATTACAGTTGCATTTTTACAATTTCTTTAATTCGTTTCCTTAGGCTAACTAGAGACCTCTTAATTATGCTCCCAAGAGGTGGGCAACTACTAATTGGAAGAGAAGCAGGTGAAATAGAGGGACACTTCCTCTTAAGTGAAAATAAAAATAAAAATTCCCAACAACAACAACGAAACTCCCGCACCTTAAAAAAAAACAACTGCAATTCACCAGAAAATGTAATGTAAAACCCACAGATCTCAAGAAGGTTTGTAGTTTATAGCTACACAGGGACTTGCACCATTTTCCTCCACTGTTCCAGGAAAATGATTAGATCACATTTAGTACGTTCATGTCTTGATACACAAACACTGACTTAATGTGTTGCTCTTATACACCTATAGTACTTTACCCTCTAAGTAGTCTCCAGATTTCTCTTCAGATTACTCATTGAGATGCAACAGAACTCAATCCCAAATTTATCAGGGTAATTGATGCAAATTAGAAACTTGACTGCACAGAGCAACTACAAGAGCTTTTAGTGAGTACACAGATGTACCAGGCTAAATCAAAATGCCTACCCAGAGGCTCATGAGGAAGGAATCATTGTTTCCCAAGCAGCAGGAGTACTTGCCCTCCAGTTACCCCCTCCACCTACTTAAAGGAGCATACTGAACTACATGCAGATTTAGAAAACACGAGAACGGGAGTTTCAAAAAAAAAAAAAAAAAAACAATTCCTGGAGAAAGGGAAAACTGCACCAACAGAAACGTTTGTTCAGCAGGTGTGGCAGGGTGCTCTGAGAAGGTGCTCTCAGAATATATTAATGTTGGCTGCTAAGCAATCTATCTAATATAAAAGACTGTTTTAATCACCTTAGAACACGTACTGTTACTTCTGGTAGAAGCCCACATAATAACCAGAGTAATTCCCCCACCCTTTAATGATAGAATCAGATGGCTGAAGTCATCCTACATGCATGTATGCGGTATTGAGCCACCATAACTGGCTCAGTATCCCTAGCACATGGCATGGCATTTTCAGTACATGAATAAGGATTGCAGGTGAACATAAATATTAAATTTAAAATAAGCCTTTCAAGAGGGAAGTGGGAAGAAGATTGCCTTGTCACTCTCTGGGAAGAGAGCTATTCTACTTTTTCATAGTTCTGGGAAGATCCAAGAGTTATCATGTGTGTCCTCCCATGGAAATACAACTGATTTCACAAACATGGAGCTGAATTGGAATGTTATCAGCTGGGACCTTAGAAGCTTTTTTGTTTGTTTGTTTTACATAAAAAGGTTCTACTAAAATAATATCACAGATAATAATCACAGATGGAATATACTTTTTTTTTTTTTATCAAAACCTTTCAAAGATCACAAGTAATACCGAGTTCTTGTAACCTTTTGTGATTTCCACAAAGAGTAGAAGACTCAAAAGCACTAACAGCATAAAATAATACGCACCAATGGACAGCAAAGTCCACTGAATGAACATCATTTTTTGTATTTTTAAGAACAGAAGAACTTTAAATTTTGTTTCCATTTCAGATTTTTAAATTGCTTACATCACATTTGCAAAATAAATAACCAGACAGTAATTAAAATAAACTCTAATGTTTTTAAATAATTTCACGTCATTTCCCTTAAGAGGCAGACACTGATAAGCAATAATACTGCCTTAAAACAGACAGCATGAAGCTGATTTCTCAGTCCTCATAGGCAAAAATCACCTTTCCAAGTTCTCATGGTTACAAAATAAATGGACTCTATTTTGAGAAATATATTTATGGCACACAGATTGTTACTAAATTTATTTATCCAAACAATTAGTGTGTGAGACTACCTCTCCAATTAAAGTTCATATCAGGCTAAGGTAATCAGCTGTTGTATTTGTGAGCATGCAATTACAGCCTAATAATTATATGTTTTAAAATCATACTTCACACACTAGCTAGCTCATTTGCTGTATGGACAGGGTGTTACACCATGAAAGAATTCATTCAGCAGAGCTCAGCGACTCGTGTCTTTATTTCCTTAGGTACACTGCCCAAGTGTTTGCTTTTTGCACACCTCTGCTCCCAGCTGTGGGATCTGGACTTAGCCCCTTTTAACATGGCTTTGTCAGAAAGTCAATGAATACCTAATCTTCAAACCCAGCGTAAAAGCCTCTTGTGGTCCACATCGTTGTCCTGAAAACTCCTAGCAGCATGTACCTGAAGAAAAAACTGGCAGTAGCAGCCTTCATGTGTTAATTACACATGTGAAGCCCATTATGCAGAGAAAGGGCACCTGCTGGCAGTGCAAATGACTAGAACCTGCCCTTCCTGTGCAGTGAGTAAATTGAAGGTTCATTTCTACAGAAGATAATAGTTTTTAGATTCCTTTCCGTGTATCCTCGACATAGGCACATACTTAACATTTAAATAATCTGCAGAAGAACAAGCTTGCTTTAAACCTACATGTTTCAGCTCCTAGCACTTCCCTTAAAAATGCTAGTTATCCCTGCTGGTTCCTTACTCCTGCTTAAATGCAGAGAAAACATCACACAGAACAGTATCCCTCTTACAAAAACCACCCCAATCCAGCCCCACCCCCAAAAATCACCATGCTGAGAGCTTAAAAATATGCACTTAAAATATGATATAGTAAGGTAGAGTCAGCTGAAGTTCAATAGTTCATTTTGTTCTGACGACTTTATAAAATGCCAGGGAGGGCAGAGGCGGGCCTGTTTCTACGTTTCAATTCATGCTCCAAAGCACACTGAGCATCACACCCCACCAGAAAGCCATTTGCTAATTTCTGTGCTCTGTTTTGCCAAACTTACTAACAAATACTCATTTTAGAAGAATCATAGTCTCCTTGCATCACACGCTTATGCCACTAACACCACCTGTGTCTTGTATTATCCTACTATAGCCTCAGAATCCAGACCTTTTTCTATAGAAATGGCTCTCATGAAGATGTGTTTCTTTTTTTTTTTTCATGAACAGAGACAAATCTAAATGGCCTGTAGTTTCTAGGATCTTCTCACTTCTTCCAAAGACGTGTGCAACACTTATTTTCCAGTCAGTGAGGACATTCCTGACTGCCAATGCCTTTCAGTTATGAGCTGTGGCCTTACAATAGTATCAGGAAAGTTCATCAGCACTCTCTGATCAAATATATCTTCTCCCACAAATTCGTAAATGTCCAGCTCACCTAAGTAAGTAAGCTTACTGTCTGACTTTGTGCTAGAAGAGAAACTGAAAACTGAGAGGGCATCTTAGACAGGCTTTTGCACCACTGACCGCAGAGTCCACAAGGTAACTAATGACACGCCTATCTGAAGACCACAACAGTGAATAAGGAGGCTCCTTAAGCCACATGGACACTGTGGAATTGCAGAATTCACACTGGAAGACACCTCAGAAGGTGCTCTGAGCTCCTGGTCAAAACAGGGCCAGCTGTGTCAATATACGGCATCGCTCATGGGCTGTGCCAAAATCTGTAACATCATAATAACAAATACGTTTTTGAATGGTTTATAATCATTCCCCTATATAAGGTAAGTATGTCCTAACACACTGAGAATATTAAAAGATCGCTATAGGAAAATGAATAGCTTCTTCCCCAGTCCCAACAGAAATTCAGAAAAGCAGAAAAATGAAAGTATCTTCTCCACTGTATCTTTTACTGCTAGAGTCTTAATTCGTATTTTAAGATTTAACATAAATATGCTAAAATCAGATTATAAGTATAAAATATCTAAGTTGCAGAATTTCATAGTAACCACTCATATCAGTGTATTTCAGCATACTGATACACAATTACCTAATGCCAGGAATTTTTTTTTTTTTTACTTATTATGTTCACTGTTTACTTAATATACATATGCATTTTCAGACTAACAGTTGCATCATAAGAGGACTTAAATCTTGCAATACAGAAACGTTAAAATTGTTGTGAATCTAAATTTTATACACACACACACACATATATATATAGCCTTACCAACAGTAGTCCAATAGATGTGGGGGCAGAACAGGGATGTAAACATGTTGCCAGAACATCGGGTAGAGCATAGCTGCAGACCCATGAATGCAGGCAGTTAACTGAAAAACACATATTAAAAGAAGATCATAAGACAAAAACGAAGCTTAAAAAATTAAGGCTATAATAAAAAAAAAAATATATTTTGCTTTTATATCAACATGCTTTATTACACAATATCCAGTGTCCTCTTTAAAAAGGGGATTGGGTGGGCAAAGCATGGCTGGTTTATGGTGGCTGGCATTTGACTGACTTAGTTAAACAGCTGAGAACATGATTCATTCAACAAACAAATCCTGAAAAGAACACCCAGTGTTCTATAAAGCAACGTAAACATGGGAATGAAAACACACAGTGAAGAAAAAAAAAGTAAAGAAAAAAACAAAAAGATCCTTGCAATTACCATCCATTAAGTATCATAAAAATGAACTGAAATTATAACACAACCTGAAAAATATTTGAGTTCAGGAAGGTACAATACCACTGACATACATTTCTTAAGAATATATCATACCAAATTTAATGTTTACATTTTCATTATTTAGAAGATATTTTTATCTAATTGCCCTTCACCAATCATTTCATCCACTGATTTTCTCAGTTATATTTTTAACAACTCATTAAGAATAATTTTGACATCAGCAGGTACAGAGTTAAAAAGATCATAAATAGCAAACACAAGTGTTAGTCTACCCATGGGGAGAATCTTCACAGGGCTTTGGAGGAAATTGTGTCTCAATCCCATTTCAAGCCATAATTAATAATTTTGAAAAGAAGATAAGCAGGATATTTGTCATATTCACTGAGGATACTAAAAAGAAAACAGTGATAATTCTCAATAAAAAAATCTCTACTAAAACTATAGTCCATATGCTGTAAGAAGAGGGTATGAACGCATACACTTGAAAAAGCATAAAATAAAAAATGAATTGTAGCATACAAATAGACAGAAACTAAAAGACAAAGAGGTGATAAGCAATTACATCCACCCTGACAGCGTTTTGCAGTTTTGAGTCTCTTTTAATCTCAAACGGTACTCAATGCAAGTACTACACCATGTCTCACTTGTTAAAACTTAATTTGAAAACAAAACTCAATTAAAACCTATCAGCTATTTCAAGGTACAGAAAAAAAGATTAAATAAAGCATTTATTGCTTGTCTGGACAATAGGGAGGGGGAACACTGCTTGCAAATACCTAAAAGACAAATTCTAAAGGAATGAGGTCATTGGGGTGGCCTGAAGTTTCAGAGAGATGTAACTGAGCAAAGACGAGTTGTGACATTGATCCTAGATGCAGTTAGATCCAAAAGCAGATGATCCGAAAGCAGCTTATCAGTATTGATTTTCATAGTCTAGATGAGCTAATCATTATTTACTCCAAAGGTTATAGAAGGCTATGTGAAGGTGTGCACTAATACAGTCTCTTAAAGCTCCATAGCAAGGAAAACCAGCTACACGCTCCGGATCTGTTCTGGCTTATGCTCAACAGCAAAGCCTTTATGTAATTCCAATGCAACTTCTGTAAGTAACAGAACCCAGTTTTCTTATTAAAACTCAGGTCATTTGGCAAAAAAATAAAAAAAATAATAATAAAAAAATGAAGACAGGCACATATTTTGTCTTATTTTAGCCTCTGAACAATACAGGTCTGGATAAGCAATGAGAGTGCACCGAGACACAGATTTTGGGGGGAGAATTACTGTGGTTCTCTACAGCGTTCAGATAAGAACGAGGGTGAGGTATAAGCTTCACAAGTGGGAGTTTTTCAAAAGCAGAAAAGTGACTATAAAAATGAACAGAAATAGATTTTGCAATTTACAGCTCAAAATAGACACAGATCATTTCAAATCGTTCAGAACCCAACACCCAGTATGCCAAGCATCAAACCATACAGGACTAAAATTTCAGATATAAACACACCCTTGCTGCATTGAAAAGCCAGAAGTTTAAGCTCTACCTGGTACTTACCCAAGATATATTAGAATGCTTCATATTACTGTGGCTAAAATACACAATTTCTCTGCCTGATGATGTTTTTGAGTTCTAATTATCTGTATTACCTATTCACTGATAATCTAGATTGTAAAAGATTTTTACGATTTGATGCAAGGATTTCTTTTGCAAAGGTCTTATTTTTTCTTTCCTAATAGACTTTGTTTATGCATTCACTAGTTCTAGTCTTCTTTGTGACAGGTTCCCATTTTTTTCAGAGAAACATAGCTCCAAGAATTGTAGCTTCTTCAAGGGAGAATGCTATCACACCCAACTTTCAAACCCAAACAGAAATTTCTAAAATTACGCCTTACTCTTATGATGTATATCTTTTCTTGTGTTTCTTTTTCCAGAAACTATTTTGATCTTCCTTTCTTCAGACTTCTGTACTTGCATGTTGGTGTGGAGTAATGATGCCTCTCTACATAGAAAGCTGCTCACTTGCTGTATGTCTGTCTCACTTACCAGGACTGCAAACAAAATCTGCATGCATTCCTGGTTTCTGTCTTGTCTGTTATGTCCATTTCTTGGCCTACAGCCTCTACTAAACTGAACTACAGATAATTCTGACAATCATTTTCTTGAATTAGTGACATTCATCTGCACAAATTCATCTGTATTGAGATAAATAAGTGGGTACTTAAGCATTGCTACAATTTTGTTAAACTCTCAAAAGCTACTGATTAAATCTGGAGGCACAGTCTTGTCTGACACTTTTAATGTCCTTTAGATTTTCCTTTTTGTCTCCCTTGAAAGCACTTTTAGTTCCAGTGGAACTATTCGTAACTACAATATTGGCCATTAATTTCTATGCATCTTCAAGCATTAAGCAATCTGAAATAATATACTCTGTTCAATTCTTTGAAAGTCAATGAAAAAAGCATCCCACTACTCCCATTTGACTGAAATATTCTCAAATGAACCTCAGATTAACAGCACCATTTATAATGTCATTCATATTAAAACTACATAATCATTTGTTGAGTCCTTTATTACTCTCTCCTCATGTTTGGTATTGAGCAGCTTCACCAAGGTGTCATCTAATGATATTACAGAAATCTGTTAATTCCCTGTTAATTTATTCTGTTAATTATCAAATGGATAATTCAAATAATAAAAGCATTCTTCACTACCTTCAAAAGGGCCTGAAAATGATTTGTTTCCAACTTTCTAAATAGCTTTCCAATGTCAAATCTTAACTGCAGCAGTAATTTCTTCATCTAACAATACGCTTTCTTGTGCAGTTTCAAACACTGGAAGCTACACAGCCACTCCTTTCCTCAGCACTGATTGAATTAACAGTATTGTAAGCATCCCAGCGCTGACAATGTGCTTCCATAAATAAGAAAATGCAAGAATTGGTATTAGGTTTGAACCAAAGTCCTAAGGCAAAAATACCTTCAGAAGTAGACAGGGTCTAGCAAGTACTTGAAGATCTGAACAAGTACCAGTTCAGTCCTTCTTCTTCATTAGCAGGTGAACATTAGCTTATGGTTCATATGGGATGTAAATATCAGTATATTAGAGTAATTCAAGCATGGTTTAGAAATCACAAAATCTTGAATTTATTCTATATTTATGCTAAAGATTTATTATCTCTATCCCATTATGGTTCAACTAATCCTTATATTATTCCTACCAGAGAATATGCTCCCTTCTCACAGATTAGATGAAAGGTATAGCCTAGTTCCAAAATGTGCAGAAGAAAAAGGCTTACTTTCCCAATGCAGTTTTTCTCTATATTCTTAAGTCCTATATGCTTTCAGCTTCCCTTCTCCAAATCAAAAAGATGTCTGAAAAAAAAAACACCCAAACCTCCTTAAAAAATTAAATCTTACTTAAGAATTGCTTCTATAGGATCAAATGGATTATTTCCTGGCATTATTATATAATACGGTTGCTGCTGCAGAGAACCGCACTCAGTAATCCAAAGAGGCCCCTTCCAAACTCCCTTCCATTGGTTTTAAAACTCAGCAAGAAAGGATTAAACAGATATAATGCTCACCACTACAGACATCTGAGCAGAACCTGTCACTTATTTTTGAGATGTACTCCCACCTTGCTATCTGGCATGAATTCAAGTAGCATACTACCACGGGTAAGCACCACTACTGTCCTTCAACTCTGCCAAGATAAGGGCTCATAAAAAAAAGAAATAGCATATTTGCTCAAGACCTCACCTGATTAGTGATTGCCATATAGAAAACAAGCACTTAATAATAAGGCAGCCTGAGAAATGCCCAACTGTCAGAACTGTAGGAATCCAGCATTTTGAAATAAGATCAGTTCCACTACCTCAGCTTCCCGCAGCTGTTGCTAGAGAATGCAAAAGAGAGCTATTTAAGAAAGACACTGAGTTACTGATTCACTTTTTGCAGTTTTACCTTGAATACTTCAAAAGCCTCATTTGACCAAATTAATCAATGGGGTTTTGTCACACACAGAAAAGTTATAAACCATTTTCCAGCGTATTCTACTTTGTACTTACGCACAGACACTGCACAGTGTTACAGATGCAGTACGTGGCTGCAGATGTGCCATATATACTGGAAAACAAAATACCACCTTCCAGGCATGTGTAAGATCATTATGCATTAAGCTGGGCTAAAAACACAGCAAAAAGCTGAAGACTGAGTTGCACAAGAATTAAACAGTGAAAGCAGAGCTGTTGTAAAAACTGTGTATGAAGGTGAAAACCTATGCTGGCAGCAGGTTGTAGGGCCAGCAACGGAGCTCTTGGGAAGGAAGAATTGCTCTAGAACAGCAGTTGTAAGCCTGCTGCAGAACAAGAACAGTGCAAGCTTTTAGCTAGATTGCATCACAAAGATGTTTAGTCAATGTTATTGATCCTATGTTGTATTTTCCTAAGAACCACAATTTCCTTTCCTCCGAGCCCTCAGACATGTCAGAAACCAATCAGGAAAGAAGAGGTTGTGTATTAGTACATTCTGTGGCATGGAAGAAGTGAAATAGCAACCTCTCAACACCCAAGTACAAAAGACCATTCATGACAGAATGGCATTTTTTGCTTTGTACCAGTACTTACAAAATATAAAAATTATGCAAAGAAATTCACCTCAGTAAGATGCAGCCTAACAAAAACATGATATCACTTCAAAATTTAAGGTTTTTAAGTCATCAGGCTGCATGTACATCACCTTTCTCTGATGAGAAGCAACCTGGTGCTGCCCTTATCACACGCAGTCAGCATTCCTTCCTGAGACGGGGCTGCAAGGGCAAGTTACGATGGGAGAGAGAATACTGGAGGAAAGGAAAGCTCTTCTGTCTCATTTCTGCAACTGCACAGTCCCACCTGCAGGTGGTCTTTTGCCAAGCAGTTGTTTTATGTATTCTGATTCACATTTGGCTTTTCATGAGTAGTTAGATCACAGAGTACTTTATGTGTGTGTGTATTTAAAGTAATTGCTTTAACATTTTGAGAAATGAATTGAGTTTCCTTTTGTAGAAAAAAAAAAATCCAAGAAAACAGCAAGAAATCTTCCATGGGCTCAGTACATATGGTTTATAAAGTAGCTAATAAATACAGACTCATTTACCTCTAAATCATATTTAAATAGCCATATTAAGGACACTTCAAATCAAAATTTGAATTTCATATGCTTTAGGATACCACAGAATGCAGTCTACCATAAAAGACTTGTCTACTCAAGACTGCTTAATTTTCCCTCTTTTACTTAATATTACATTTAAGCCTTAGGTATGAAGTGTGCTATGTCTCTCAAAATGAAACTAACTGCATATAGGTCCCTTCCACTTTTTTGTTAACGTCCCCCCCCCAAAAAACAAACAAACAAAAAAAAACAAACACAAACCTAACCAAACCAAAACCACAAAGAAACCACCCCCTCTCACCACCACCCCAGCCTCCCTCCACTCTGAGAATTCTCAGTTTGGTACGTTTCCAGTTACAAGGTCTTGGCTTCCGCTGAGCACAGTTTGAAATAAAATAATGCAGCTTGTTCCTACTGCTGGAACATGCAGAGCAGAGTGTGCAGGCAAGGAATCGCTGGCTCTGGCCCAACACTTCAAACCTGTCTTACACTGTCACTCCAATCTTGGAGCAGTTTATATATAAAGTTGTAAGATAAGAACACACAGTATGAATACCCCTCCCTACCGAAGAACGAGACATGCTTTTATCTTGGACAGAGGCAAAAGGAAGAGGAAAAGCAGAAAGATAGGAAAGAAAACACAACCCTACTTGTGAAATGGCTCATTAAGAAAGGCAAAGTGACAGGTAAGTAATTCTTCTTCCCAGGCTCTGTCACAAAGAGAGAGATTAAACCAACCAACCACACATTTCGAAATACTTTGGATAACCATTCTCTTTCCTCTTCTCTGATAAGTTACTATTCTTTCCACTTTTTTACTTTTCTGAAATAAACACTTCTTTACATCTTATTTGTTTTAGTTCACTAGGGAGGACCTAGAACACATTTACATGTGGGATTAATTGTAAACAATTAAAAAATTATTAGTAGGCCCCAGGGATTACTTTAACTGGCACAGTTTTACCAACCTTTCAAAATTATATTGTAGTACTTATATCTAGTATGAAGTCTTACTCTCTTTCCTTTTTCCACCCTGTATCAACAGATCCTTCTTACACCTTTTAATTTTTGCCATCCATAGTATTTACAATTCCATGAAGCAGCTTCAAATCTCAAATACAAAGTAGGTCATGGTCAAACAGTAAGAGGCTAGGTAATACCACACAAAATGGACATGGAAGCTTGTATTTTAAAAAGGACCGTTCAAGTACTTTGTCCATAACACTAGAAAGGAACATTTATTAAACTATCTTATGCTTATCATTTATAAAGGAAAGCAATCAATACCCATTAACAGAGCAAACAGAATGAAAACTTAACATTTTCTTTTATAAAGAAAATCACAATATTATTGACTGATAAACCTTCAAATGCATAACACAAAACTTTGAACTAAATCAAGCTTGTGCTTGGTTTTGATGTGCAGTCATTTTTAGAAGAGAGCACTCTAGAGTGTTCAGTACCTTTTATCTCTGAGATACTTGATGGAGTCTAAACAGCATTAAGACAACTTTATCAAACAAAACTACAGCAAAAATCATGGATTGTCAATGTATTTTAGCCCACTCCTTGGCTCCATCCACAGAAGGTCACTAGAACATCCATCTGACAGTATCATTTATCCTTTTTTTTTTCTTTCTTTTCTGTCAAGTAAATTACAAAAAGGGACTTTTATGCTATGGCATAAATATTAGTACATGTATGCACCAACACCCCCCCAGGGAATACTGGATCAAAAAAACCTTTCTCATTTTAATGTTAGAAGCCAACAGAAGTTCAGTAAAGTCATCACCTAGAACCACAGAACTGAGCTGAGGTCACATAGCTGAGGTTGGAAGGGGCCCTGGAGATCATCAAATCTGACCCCAACTGCCCTGCTCAAAGCATCGTCAACTGGAGCTGTTTGCTGAGGGCATTGCTCAGTCAGGTTTTAAATATCTCCAAGGACAGAGACTCTGCAGCACCTCTGGACTCTTTTCACAGGCCAAGTACATTCATGCATTTATTGCTTTTATATATTAAAAATATTTTTTTCTTAAACAAATAAATCTAGTATTCTGAATGGCTAGAGGCACATCAGTATACGCTTATATATCTTCTTCTAGAATTCTAGACCACCCCATGGCAGTAAGTTTAATTATATAGATACTAATGATTATGGTTATATGTAAATGTAAAAGCAGAGCTCCATCTCTGCTACCAAGTCCTTCACCAAGCAGAGGATTTCTCACACATTTCTCTGTGTTCATTTGTATAGGAAGACCAACTTCAATTCTCTATTTTAGTGGGAAGTTATATCCATTGTTCTTCACATTCTAGATATTTCAAGTTATTGCCTATGTATGACTGTCATTCTTAAAAAAATACTTTGCATAGAAGAAATTATTCTGCAGTTTACTTACAGTGCTGAGCTTACTACAACAAATGAGGATGCGGCGTTCATACAGCATACTGGCGTAGAGATGCAGCATGTTGTTGACATCAACTGCTACAAAATACTCTGTCAGGTTTCTCTAGGAAGAGAGAGAAAATAATTTTTGATTCATGGTATTACAAAAACAAGTGTCTTTAAAACAAACAAACAAAGGCAGATTTCCTCTTGTTATGCTACACCTATTAAGTGGCTATGCACACAGTAGGTCGTCTTGTGCCAGAGCAGTTTTTAACTGCGTTTTTTTCCCCCTAACTTTTGGGCAGCTGGGTCTTGGATTAATAAAACTGATGATGTTTCATACACAGCTTCTAAAATGCAAGATATTTCTCAGAGAAAAAATAGGTTTTGTCACTTCTACAGAAACCTCAAAGCCACCTGACGACGTACAAAACTCATGTTCTAGTATGAGACTTCTAATATGGCAAATTCAAGTTCATTAAGGAAAACAATCTAAGCCCAGTCTACGCCAGAACAATTCTGATCACAGGAAATACACACCGGCATCTAACACAAGCTAAGCACAGTTACACAGGTCATCTGCTCTCCTCATTTTGTACACTCAACATTCAAACATCCAATTTTACCTGCGACCAATATGCTTATGTAGTCTAAAAAATAATCACAGCATGAGAATATTGTAAACAAAGTTCGCATGCAAACTGCCTCTAAAGCACAGACAGAAAGACCAGGACACAAGCAACAAAGGCTAGTAAAAATTTACATGCACACTTCCTGAGCAGCGCAGGGTTCTTCCACCATGTTTTTGCTGCTCAGAAACAGTAAAAAAGTACCTATGTAAAAATTACTGCAAGTGACTGTAATTCAAAAATAAAAAACAAACAAACAAAAAAGACGACACAAAAGGAGGAAAGGAAACTACACAAGAAACTATGGCCACTTCATCCCATGCACCTTCCCATCAGCCAGCAGTGCTACCCGTGCATCATTCTCAACGTAATGATGCTGTGCACATACTGCAGTGGCACGACTCAGTATTATTTGCTAAAGTATTATGGCGTTTTCTAAGAACTAGCAGAATAAATACTTCCTAAAATCTTCACCAACAAGACTAGGAAGCTACAAGGTAGATAACCTGACCAAAACGTAACACGTTCTCCTAAAATAAAGGGGCTTTTCTGCCTCACAGTGCAAGACAAACAAAGAAGGTCTTTTGTTTACAGAGGGTATTTTCACTTCTTAAACCGCTGAAATTAAAGAGAGCAGTGGTGCTGGGAATGTTAACACATCCCCAAAATGCTGAATTAGGGAATTTGTTTCCAAGTAGCTTATGGGTACGAAAGGGTTGCTATATGATAAAGACAGCCTTATACAAAAAGCACATGTGAGAGGAAAACTGGATTAGTCATGAATTCAAGCGCAATCTTAATCATCGTTAAATAAAAAAGCGCAGAAAAGCAAAAAGCAAATATGATTTAGAAACTTAAAGAAGCTCAACAAAGCCCATTAGCACTTTTGACAGATCCAAAGATAACTCTAAAACCACCAATACTTGGCCTGAGAAGTCTGCCAAGATGCTTCATACTGTGCAGAAATATGTTCCACAGCTTGCCATCCAAACACAAAGAGCTAAAGAAAAATTAAGCATTGTATTTGGAAGACTTTTGTACCAGCATCTAGATGGGTAAAAAATAAACTCATTACAGCTAGCTTCAAACATTAATATAAAACAATCATTCAGGTTTGTTACAGAAGACCAACAGCGTCAGACAGGTATATTCAAAACGAAAAAAAAAACGAAAAAAAAAAAACACAACAGCCAACACATTTTGCCAAAAACCTATTAAACTATCATGTACTTTTTCTGTATTTCTCATCCCATCTGTGCTGATTAGCATGATATTTTTGTCTAAACATAAGCTGTCTTCTCTACGTTTCTTCTTCCCCCTCTCACCCATCTTTCCACGACGCCAAAACACAGTGCATGACGACACAATTACTGCAAATAGTGTGAATTAAAAGAATTTTCAAGTAGCACTGAACTCCCTCTGATGCCACCCAAATTAAGGGCATGACAAAAGGAGCACTTTATCTCTACATTCTGCCCAAAGAAGTAGACATGCATGTGTGTGTACGTGTTTATAAGGCAAAAGTATCGACTAGCGAGAGGGAAAACAGACACAGGGAATGGATTTGCAATTATTCTTTCAAGTTTACTGAAAGTGGCTTTGACAGAGAAACGTACTTTCAGATGGAAAGATTTATAAGGTTTTAGTCTTCTCTGCTCTCAGAAATTTGCCAACAACACCTGCGAAGCATGTGGGCTGCATGGGAATATATTGATACTAAGGAAATTCACGTGTTAGCTCTAAGTTTTATTTATAAGAAAGCTGTCATCTTTGAAGATGAAATTGGGACTTACACATGTATTTTGAAAGACATGTCTCGTAAGTGACAAAACCATGAATGAGTTAAATAAATACAAATGAAAGTGTTCCAATTTGCAGTATAATTGTTGTGTATTTTGTGTCTAGGATTTAAACCTTTCTTGAGAGAGTAAAGAGTGGGATTTTCATAATAAAATATGGGAACTGGTAATCCCCACTCCTCTCAAAATTCAGAAGGAATGGCTACAAAATTTCCTTCTGTTCCTTTGCAAGTTAATTTCTAGATCAATCGCCTATTTGATCATTTGCTATTTAATACCAGTAAATGCACATGCACATTGACTTCTGAGATCAAAAATATTCTTCTCTTCTCTGTTATCTAACGAAGAACTTTTCACTGAAGGAACAAAAGAATGAGCTCGCTCCTCTGGAAAAATAAGAGGGAAGTAATAAGAACGTGTATTACACTACACACATTTTAGGCTGCTGTTGAAAGGCACTTACATGACTTCAGTATATTTCTTATTAGGACAAGTCATCAGAAGGAGACAGGTTTCCTTCTTCATCCTCCCACTGGAAATCCCTGATCTTATTTAGAAATTTATTTACTTTGAAATATTACACTTGCAAAATCTAACATGGATTAGGTCATTTGTTATGCAGTTAACATACTTTTATAGTGCCATGCAGCTGTTCCAGAGACCAAAATAATGAAGACAATACACTTTAGAAAATGGTGTAAACAGAGAAATTAAAAATTTAAAGGACAAAATAAGGAAAACTGGCATCAAAAGATATAAATCATAACAAGTGAAAAAATAGGCAGCGTGAAATAAGAGCTGGAATGAAAAGAATATAAACCATAAGATCACCACCAAGAGTGTTTCATCATCCCCGGAAGTGTTCAAGGCCAGGTTGGATGGGGCTTTGAGCAACCTGCTCTAGTGGAAGGTGTCCCTGCCCACAGCAGAGGGCTGGAATTAGATGATCTTTAAGGTCCCTTCCAACCCAAACCATTCTATGATTCTATGGTCATCTCTGACTGCTAATGTACCCATTAACTCTGAAATAAAACACACACTACTGGGAAATTTACACACTTGCACTGTATTTCCTGAACTGAACCCAGTATCTTTCTGAAGTCACAATGCATGTACAAATATATTTACAAATATTTTAAATGTTTTGAAAAAGTGAATGCTTAGCTGTTACATCAAAGTGTCTATGCTAAATGTTTTGTGGCTCATGAAACACATTGGTCTGACACAAAGTCAGGTAACTGCAACAAGCACGTTAATATCCCAAACAGAGCTCTCTGCAGGTCTCCATTCATCATTACATACAACTTCAGTGTGTACACTGAAACTTGCTAATATAGGTTTTAAAATGTAATTACTGATATGTAGAATTTTGAATAAAGCAGGCCAATTGATTAAAATCTATGGAGATTTATGCTCATTTAATATCCTTGAACTATTACATCATATGCTGCAATTCTACATGAAAGTTACATTAATGGACAGATAAAATTCTCATAATGAATTATGTGGTATTTAAATACATAAAATATACCTGAGCAATAGAAGATGATGAACTGCAACAAGAGTTAGAACAATGGATTTGATTTTTAATATTTTTCTTTCTTACAAGCCCTGTCTTTTAAAACTAGGGTGTGCAGATATGGGTACAGATACGTGTTATCTGAATGAAATGTTCTTCCAGTTCTATTCCCAGAGGTGCCCTGGTTCACCCCAGACGCTGCTGAGAGTCCATCCTTCACAGTGACATCAGGGCAAGGGATACCTACAGTGAAACAGTCACGTTCTCTCTGAGGCACATCAGCACCACTCAATGATTCAAAGAGGACGCTTTTTAGCATCACATGGCACTCCTTCCCATGAAAGCTGAACATTCAGCTTTCAAAGGGTTTCCAACTCCTTCTGGCCCAAGGCCTCTGCTTTTATAACAGCCTTTGATTCATGAGCATTCATCACGTCTCCTGCTCAAATGTTTTGGGAAGCTGACTCATACCTTTGAATATAGAGCGAACATCACGAGCAGACATAACCAACAGAGCATAAATACAGCTATACTTTGTGAAGCCTTCACTGTGTAGTGTGTATGTTATTAAGCTGCTCTGTATCAGTTAAAGAAGGCACAAGCCAGAAGACCTACTTTTAAACCCTGTCACTGGTTACTTACCATTACTAGCTCATTTCTCTCTGCCCTCTAATTTACCAGCCTGTAAACTGGAAATTAACTTCATTCCTTATTCTCCAGGTGATTTGAGACTTAGCAAACAAAAACTGTTAAAGTTTGAGATGAGTAGTATAAAAGAGATTAACATAAAATATTCCCCCTATAAACAAGTAACCATGTCTGGATTAGAACAGAGAATACACTAGATTGATAGCTGGTTTAGATTTAAGAACTGACTCTGGAACTACCTCTAA
Source organism: Aythya fuligula (assembly GCF_009819795.1). Classification (NCBI taxonomy): domain Eukaryota; kingdom Metazoa; phylum Chordata; class Aves; order Anseriformes; family Anatidae; genus Aythya; species Aythya fuligula. Next base: position 1,624,464 of record NC_045577.1, on the reverse strand, counting down.
TGTATCGTATTTCTAGAAAAATAAAGTGCCTTAGAGCAAAACCTACATCTATTGAGTTTACTGAGAGGATACATGTCAGCACGAAAAGTCTACAACACAGAAAAGCTAGCAACAACATTTTTAAACAAAAATAAAAAGCCCCAAGTATAATCTGTTATACAAACCATCCACGAATGAGAAATAATGTCTTGATGATTCCCTTTTCTTTCTTTCATGCCATAAACTGAGGTTTATGGTGCTAAGACAGACCTCAAAATACTCAGGGAAGAAAACTGAGATGTCAGACATAGAAAATTGGCTAAGAGACATGGCAGGAGCATATTAAAGAATATCTAAGAGAAGCAAATGCCAGCACTGTCTTCCCACAGGCCTATCATCTGGTTAGAAATCTGAGGCATGCTGAAAAGCATACAAGACAATTTTGTGATGCTTAAAATGTCTCAGAAAAAGTGGCCCTAAATAAACAGGTATGTTTAACATTTTCAGAAAACTACCTAACAAACAAACTATATTTGCTGGTCTCCTATGTCATTCTTTCAGAAAGGTCTCACTGAATGACTATTAGATCTGTTTTTGGTTTTGTTTCGTCCATATCAATTTATAAATTAGTACTTTGTCCTTAATAAGTTTCAACTTAAAATCACAAATACAAACTTCTGAATGCTGATGTATAAATATGATACAGAAGGAAGATGTTAATACAAAGAAAGAATGACAGCCTGAGCAGTTCCAGCTAATAACATAGCTTTGAAGCAGCAGAAGAGCCTATAAACCTACATGTTCCTCTGAATCAATACAAAATGGTTTAAGTAAGGATATATGATATCTGAATTCTGACAGCATCTTGAAGAACAAGCCAAGTTAATACCAAACTTGTATTTGATACTCCATAATTATTATATGTTTGAAACATTGAATTTTTTCACTGAAGATACCGAGTATCTAGATTATATCCTTGATTGATTTTAATAAGACCACTTTAATAAATAAAAAAATAAAAAAGCAATAAAATATTGTTCTGAAACATTTTTTTTTTAAATAAAAACTATTTCAAACCAGTATGTTCTAATAGGTCAAAATAATTGCTTTCCAGATTTAGTTTTTAATTTCAGCTTCTAACATATCAAGAAAACCAATGAGACTATGGAAACAGCATGAGGTCAAAAAGTAGAGAACAAAACTTGAGTCTGGATGCAGAAGATAAAAATTATAAATGTGAAATCATTCAGCTTATTCTGGTCATCTTGATAAAGGGATTAAATTCCTTTCTATCCAAATTCTACATTTTTATATAAAGGAGGACTCATGTAGTACTCACATAAATGGTAACCAAAACTGTCTTGGGATTATTTTCAAGAATATTTCATAGACTTATTGTAAAGAGCTATCTGTCATGCAAATTAACACCATCATTTTTCTCTCATTTTTTTTTGAAACACCACAATGCCTTCACATACAGACAGTTACCAAATCCATGTTCTTTGCAAATTTTGAGCAGGCTAAAACTACAGATGTATAATTTAAATTTTCTCATTTATTACGACCAAGAAATTATGGAGGCAGTAATAATAGTGATAGTAATAAATGGCTTCATGTTTTTTGTATAACTACCTTGACTTATAGCTTAAGATAATTATTCTGTCAATTTCCCAGTCATGGGTCAAATTTGGTCATTTGATATCTTTGCTTAATTTGAATGGCAAATATTAAAAACTCTCCTCTGTTACAATGTACTTCAAGAGGCCTTTTACTTATGTACTTCTGCAGTTGGAAACACAATTCTCCCCAAGACACACTACTTAGTATAAATTAGCCACTTAAAATCTACTTCAACAACTAGCAATATTTTACAGAATACAATGTATTACCAAGCCAAACAGAGGTAAGGCTAGTCATTTATTTTACTGCTGATATTAAAAAGAAATGGCAAAGTGCCTGGTCCTCTGCAGTACTCACATTTTCAGGTATACTAGGAAGCTCTCTGATGTCAGGCACAGTAAAGTAGGAGTGCTATAAAAGAAGAAAAGAGAGTGATTATTTTCATACTGTCAAAAGCAATCTGAATTTATTGCTTCATATTAGTAAGAGCAGTAATAGTAGTTGCTCAGCTAAGTAAAATTGATAGAACATTTGTTACCAACTACCAATATGACCTGTTTGTCCTGGATTTCAAAAGCTGGAATCTCAGATCACAAATGCAATACAAAATGGAATCAGATAGGATGTACCAAATGCTCCTGAAAAGACGGATTCCATTGTTTTGTTCTGTAGAGACACTGCCACAGACTTGCACAATGTATGATATATGCCAAGAAAATTCTAAGGTAGTCCATAACTCAGACCAACTTCCCTCAGACCACTGCAAGTTGCATGATGATCTACAGGAAACAACGGCAAGCAGGTCCTTTTCTGACGAACAGCATTAGTAGGTTTGATTAAAGACAATAGTGATGTTATGGAAATTTACTGAGAAATACTTCTTAAGTTTTAGCCTATCTGAAACATATTAGTGAAGTAATACATTCCTTAAAGAATTTGAAAGACTACCAGTTTCTCAGTTTTACAGCCGATTATATTGCTACTTGTTTTAAGTGTCTGCATTCCAAGAAACCAGTTTTACTCTAGTTCCCATTCTGGTAACACACAACTTGCATGATTCTTGGTTATGGCGCTGGGAAAGGAAAAGAAAGCATATAACTAAGGTGTTTCTGTAAACTGATGTTTATGCAACTCACAGTATGTTCAACATTTTCACAATTTGTCTTAGGACTATTTATTAATTACTTGCTGAAACTTTAAAGACTGTTACAGTCCTGGCACAGTTCCAGAGTTGGCACAATTTTCTTTTATATACATTTCATACATTTCAGAGCTTCGTGAACAGTCTATAACCTGCAACAGACACTAGATGTATAAACACAAACTTTTGCTTTTTGATATTTTATTGTTTTACTTTGGCTGGGAAGATGCAATGAAAGGACACAGCAAGAGAATACACAACAACATCACAAACAGTGGCCTCACCACAATTGCAAACAGGCTTGCAAACAGCCAAAATAAAACGCGTTAAGGTATCGCAGCACACAGTCCCTTGGCTGCTTCTCCATATCCTTTCTTGCTTCATTGCCCACGAAATGTCTGGGGGCAAGGGGAGACCAGCAGCATTCCTTGAAACCACTGGTATGAAAGAACTGAAATATCCCAAATGATCCTCGGCTTTCAAGACAGCTCTTCCCCTTGGTCAAACAGAAACACTGTTCATAAAACAGCCAGCCTCCAAAGGGCTGGGACATTTCTACTGCCAGCTGGTGACCTAGCAAGGCCAAACAACTGTTACCTGTCAACTGACATTACAGGGCAAAGTGATGAGAGTAAGCTGCTCGTTGCCAAAAAATACTTTAGAAGAAGGAGTAAAGGAAATGAGAGAGGGAGAAGAGAACTGCAGCTACACACACCGCTAGTTTCACGCGAACTCTAAATACTAATTGGCAACTGCAGCAATGTGCATCTTTAGTGTTTTCCCACAACAACCTGGAACATCAGGTTATTGTGCAAAACTTAATCTGAATAAAAACAAAAACAAAACAAACAACAGACTAACTGCAAAACACAATCCCATCTATAAAATCCCACCTCTATTCTTTCAGTGTTCTTAAAAGATACAAAAATGAAATAAAACCTTATTTGGGTGAGTCTTTTTCCTAGAGGAAAGAGGAGTAAAAGGAAAATTTGATAAAGTTAATACTCAAAATGCTGCTATGGCAGGTACATGACTGCTCTCCAGTCTTGTCCCCCTTGCACACTCGCAGGGTCTGAGTTCTGCAGAAGTGTGGACAATAAATGTCATGCTGCTGCTCTGTGACCTCTAGCAGGTCGCAAATGATCTGGTGAGACATTTCCATGGGGAATACACACACTCTTCCTCCAGTCAAAGAACAGCATTTCAAAGACATTTCAGGTTAAGGAAAGGGAAACAGAGGGCCCCAAATGTGAAAAGGGGAATTTCACAGCTCTGAGTCCTCACAGGAAAACAACATCTGTATACCAAGTTCCAAAAAGGAAAATTGCTTTTGACATTCCTCTATTATGATATGCAATGAAAATTACACACCTTACTTCACGTCCCTCTCACTTCACTTACCACTCCAAGATGAACAGAGGTTCCCGGCTCAGGGATGGTGAGCTTATGTAGTGTCTCAAGGAGCTCGCTCCTTTGATTATCCTGAAAAAAGAAGAAAGCAAAGCAAAGCAAAACAAAACAAAAACAAAGGAACACTAAGTAGGAATTGCTACAAGCTAAACCCCAAGATGGAAGGACAGTGTTTGTGATTTGGGGAGCTAGAGAATTTTGAGGTATTGGAATGGTCTGACACATCTGACTACAAACAGAAATAAATGGAGTTTCCTCTGATGGCTGGTTTTATAACACAATTCATTTATTTTTTTTAGATTTGTGAATGCAGTTCAGGTAATCAAAGGTGTGTGAAGTATGGACGGCTGCAGGAAGACCATGTGTTGGATCCATAGTTATATTCTCGGATGTTATAATCTAAAAGCATATTTGTTTTTCATAGACATTTGTGAAACTTTCAGCCTAGCTGAATATGGACTTCCATGTTATTGTACAGCAGAGATTCCTAATTCACTCAGCCATCTCTGATCTGAGCACTTCTTAAAACAGCTTGTTTGTTATCCTCTCTCCCTCATTTGATATTGGGGCAGGGAAGAGAAGGGTTAGTACTTTAGAATAATACCTGTCCTTTTGCTGAATAATCTGCCAAGACATTGAGCAGCTTATAAAAGACTTCAAACCATGGGAGGTAACTAAAACAAAAAACAAACAAAAAACAGGAAGAAAAGGTATACATTCAACTTGTTGTATTTCAATTAATAAATCCAAGATTGCTAGCTTATATATATATATATTTATATATATACACACATATATATACATCCTCAACAACAGCATCTACTGGACATGACACTATAAATATCTGTTAGGAAAGCCACATTGGACCTTTTGTCTGAAGGAGAAGACAGCCAGAAGGCTGAAGCATCCCTTTATTTTGGGAACTGAGCATCAGCAATTACTCTTTCCCCGAGTTTCCTGCCACTTATGGCCACTAGGCTTAAAATAAAGCACTGGCTGTAAATAAACTTTGGTGTCAGGCAGGTCAATGCTGGAAGTCCACAGGAATTTCTTCTCACCCTATTTCCAACAAACACACAGTCCAATGGAAGTTTTTAAACCTATAAGATTTAAGTAGACAAATTTATCTGTGTTATGTATGGTGGAACAATTTTTTTTTTTTTATTTCCCAAAATATATGATTAATAACTAGTATTCAGTACAGTTCCTGAGGATCTAGCAAACTGAATATAAGCAGTTGTTTTGGTTTTGAATCCTGGTATTACCAGATTTTCTTTTATATATAATTATTTTTTTACATTGCATAACCAATACTTTGACTTTTTAAAAATAAAATGCTGTAACTACAGCTGTCAGATCTTATTCCACATCACATATCACCGTATTTACCCCAGTTACCTTAGTTAGGTAGAACAGAAACTAAGAAAATTTGCACGCAACTTATAAAAGTAATAGAGAAAAATTTAAAGACACAAAAATGCAGAAAATCCTATCCTTTCCATTTACTTTACTTTCCCATTCTATACAATAAAACAGCTAAGAGGTTACTTTTCATGACAGTATGCTCGGTATGACTTTGTACCATTTCTTCATGGCACAGTTCTTTATCTCCATTCCTTTCTAAACTGAGCAAGGAATTTCCCCTCAGCTGTAGCGAATAGGAAGAAGTTTGCATGACGCACAAACTGCCTCTTCTTTTAATCACAGATGCTTTCTGAAGCAAATGGATTCTATTTTGATATAGTTAGACAGGATTTAAAGTTTGTATAAAATATGACTACATCCTGACATCTCTGAAGAACCGAGTGCCCCATGGTTCCCGACTGTACAGCTTGGGGTGATAAATGAGGTGAGAAGCTATATACGAGACAGATAAAGTGAACGGCACTCCATCACGAACAGTTGTTTGAAGCCTGAAAATGCTACTGTAAAATGTAAGTAGCTTATCAAAATATGCTGATAAGGAACTTAACTTTTCATGTTATATGACAGTATTATCATTTAAATTAATATGCTCTAAGCATCTTTACAAACTGTGTATTAGAATAGAGCAGAAAGACAGACAATTACCACTTTAAACAGCATTTAAGCTTGGCATGTATCGTAAACATTCAAGAAGGATTAGTCAGAAGATAAGTTTCTTTCTTTCTGTTTAGTTAAATAAACTTCAGCTGAGTTAAAAGCTATTACCAGAGTAACAAGAAATCCTTTCGAAACATATCTGCTAAGTAGAGATTAAGAACTTGGTAAACAAAGCCTTGCAACTATCTAACAGAAGACAGTCTAAAGATGAAAAAACAGAAAGCCAAGATGACAGAAAGCTCCCTAACGGTACGTAAACCTAACCTTATTTCAGGAAGGCATATTTAAAGTTCTGCTTAATTGCTCAGGAAATCAGTTGATATTTGAAGCAGACTTCAGCACAACCCAATGCACAGGGGGATTTACGCAGCTTTTGCTTGAGAGGTGCACGACAGCACCAGCAGCAGCAACAGAAGAAACACCCCAAAAAGCCACAAAAGCTGCTGTTTCAAGTAGAAAGTTTATGAACAAATGAACTACAGCCAATACTAAGTAGTTTTGCCAAATAAATGTATTTATAAAAGATCTAAATATTTAGTATGGGTTCATACAAAGCATAGGGTAAAAGAAGCAAAAAAAAAAAAAAAAGCATTTATGAATTTCTGCAAAGCTGCCATAAACCGACTTTAACCACGTGACATAGCCAAAATTTCACATCATGAACTGCTATCAGTTTAAGCTCTAACACCTTGCCCTACTGTAATATCCACATACTTATCATGCCTATTACAAATGACTTGCATAGAAATGTATTAGTACTGCAAGAAGTCACACTCCTAGAATCAGTGGGGGGGGGGGGTTCATTCTGCTTTTAAACAACCAAAGGGGTGTATAAGAAACCTTAGAAATAAATTAAATAGATTTAAAATGTTAAAGGCCTAGAGTCCTTAGGGCGTTTAGGCAACTCAGTATCCTTTACAGAATTTGGTGGAAATCTGAGCAAAGTATCTTGGTGGACTGCACTATAAAGAATGTAGACGAGATTATTTTCCTTAGTTACTATACAGGTTATATGTGTACAAATATATATACAGCATAAATATATATATATATATCTGACGTATTTCCTTATTACTCCTGAATTGTGACTTCAGTTTTCAGTTCTTTTTTAACCTTCTGGAAGGAACAATAACATGAAACTCAAAACATACTAGTACAGTGGTCTCATTTTAATGACCATTGGTATTTGGAGATCCACACACATTGAAAACTTGGTTCAATAGGGCTGTAAACCAGGCACCTTAAACAACTGAACCAAACCTTCCAGCCCTGAAGGGTTCCAGCACGATTTTCACATGAAAGGGAATCCTTAGGAATCCCATCTTACTTCTAGATTTCTTCAAACGCGATGTTGTTACGCTTCTACATACATACTTATTTTCAGAATATATTTATTAAAAACCACAGAAGACTACAGTCCTCAAGATGTCACAAAGTTATCTGGCAGTTCCAGTAAAAGAAGTTCTGCTCCAAGAGCAAAGGAAGTCCTCTGCAACCCCCGTGAGACCTCCCGGTTTCACATCCCTCCTTCTCATGGCAGGATTCAAGACATCTCTCATCCCGAAGGCTTTGGGTTTCTTAGGAAACTAACTTCTGCTTCTACACTAACTTCGGAAGTCACTGCATTTCAGTAACCGATTCCATCACTTACTAATTTACCACTCTGGAGTGGAACAGTTCTGCTTCTTTTGGAGCCCACTGTGATCAGCTAACCTTGCAAAGGACCAAGAAATAGTTATCTGGAATTCCTTCCAGATATTTGCCGAGAGGAAAAAAGGTGTGGATTTTCTCTTACAAAAAGCAACTCCACGAGGCAGCCTTAAAACACCCGTCCTGCAGGAGCGGGAGAACCGAACTCGTTCTGCACGGCGGCAGCGAAGGAGCACAACTGGTAGCAGTGCTGCAGATTTATGGCTTATGACTTGCTCATATTTAATTTGTAACCAAACACTTCCCCTTCCTCTTAGCGACCTTAGAAGTTTTGATTAACTCTTGTTTTCACAGGTCAGAGGTTAAACAAAGGAAGGGAAGCACTCTGGAGTGAAATTGCCCAGAGCACCGCAGCGTGGGAGCGCGCCCCAACGCACCCACATGCACGCGCACCCCGTGCCTCGCGCTGCCCCAGAGAGGCATCAGGCTGGAGGCTCTCCGGGGAGCCGGAGTTCAGAGCCCCCAGTAAGCGTGAATCAGAGCACGGCTGAAGAGCAAACAAAAATAAGCGGGCAATAAAATTTATTTCAGTTTTACAATTTCCTCACCAAGACGCGTGAGGTGGGCGGGTGTATATCCCTATCTGTAGAGCAGTGCATTCGCCACAAATCACAAAAATTAAATCAAAGCCTGAGCAACGTGGGCTTTAGCTGCGGGACCGTTCAGCCCTCGGCCTTCCTCTCCGCAGAGCCTTCAGCGAGCAGCACGGCCCCGGCGCTGGAGCCTGGCCAGGCTGACGGGAAGCAAACCTGGGCACAGGAAAGCTGCTTATTGTGCTACATAAGGCCTGCACAACCTCCCCTGCACCAGTTGCACAGTACCTTATTCAGTAACTCATATGTCATCACCTTTTTAGTGCGCTCCTTGAAAGTACAAAACATCATTAGTTACATGTGTCATAGCAATTAGGGTCAGTCAAACCCTTAAGACAACAGAGCTGCGCTGCAGCTTGTAAATACAAACGTTTCCAAAGCGCAGCGCTCACAGAGCACCGGTGCAAAACCAACAACTGACAGGCGAGGAGGCTGAGACAACAGGAAGGATCTTTATTTCCAAGATGTACAAAGAAGCGAACGAGCATGGTGCCACAGCGGGGCTGGATGGTTGCCCTACGAGAGGTCCACGTCCACCAGGGCTGCGAGGAGCAGCAGGGCCATGGGTGCCCAGCCACGAGCTGGGGCACTGGGGCAGGGGGACACTGGGGGGCTGCAACCCCATGCCCCACGGCCGCAGGAGCAAGGCACAGTGCCCAACGCTGCTCTCCGCACCCAGCCCATACTTCAAAGGGGACATGGACCAGAAAATGTCATCACCCAATACGAGCTGCTGCACAGATGAAAATGCTGCGCTGCAGCCAACTTAGCTTTGAATTTCTCAACATATTAATCTGCTCAGGTGTTTTAACATCTGAAAGGAAAAAACTACAACAGCAGCACATGGGAGGTCATGTTCCCTGACCCCCCGAAAGGGCGGCAGCCGGAGTTGGGGAACATCAAACTGACCTTCCTGCCACAAAGGGACTGCGCTGAGCTGTGCACACACACACACACACACACAAACCGTGTGTAGGCAGCAGATGTGCACGCACACTCATGCCACAGCAAGGCTGTAGCTAGGCTGTCTGAAGAGAACTTCCTCCAGTGACGATAAGTTTCATGATTGCCAATGAAATTAGGTGGAAAACTGCATTTCCAGGATCTTCCTACTCTCAATGGCTTAAAAGACAACAAACCAAAAGGTAAAAGCACTGCTTGTAATCACTTTTTTCTTTTTTTTTTTTAACTAAAAAGAAAGCCCACCTCCACGTGGCTCACGCTCCAGAAGGCAGGGACACTTTCCACTAGACCAGGTTGCATTTTTGCATTATTCCCAGATTTGTTTTAAACCTCCCTTTGATTAATACCCACAGGTGATCTTTTCATGATCCCATGAGGCAGTTTTACAGTTCTGTAGGTTAAGCACGGGATTCGCGTGCATTCTTTAGAAGTATTTAACCCCAATTTTTAAAAACTCGGCTCACACAGAAGTTACAGACCTTATGTAGCGTCTTCAGCCTTCACACTTGTCATTACCAAGAGCTTACTTTGGTGACACGCCACTGTGTGTTAGTAATAGAAGTCAATCAGAACTCCCCCTTTCCTGTTTTCCTACCCAGTGTGACCCCATCTAAGCAGCAGTGGTAACTCTCCCTCACACACAGACCCCAAGCTCACCAAACACCGACCCCTCACGAACCCGAACGTTCCCCAGATGGCTGCAGTGGCTCTTGCAGCAGAGTGGCAGTGACTCTTTGGAGTCTGGGGACGGGTTGCTGCTTTGGTTTTGTTCATTGTTTTTTGTGTTGTAGAAAAGTTACAGATGCTAGTGGCAGTAAGTTTCCTGGATAGAACAAAATAGTTATGAAATGGAGCAGTTTGGCACATGGGGCTTGATTTCAAAAAGGCAGGATGCATCGGACAGTGTGGGAGCCCAGCGATCACCACTGAAGCTACAAGAGGAAGGATTCCAAAGTCTGAGCCTGTCAAGGAACCTCTCTTCTTAAACCATGCTGAAACCTATAAAGAAAGTGCTGGAAGAGAGTTCTAGATGTGGCAGACAATTGGAGTTCCCACTAGGTTTGAGACATCTGGCATCAGTTGAAATCCATCACATTTCATTTGGGGATCAAAGACTAGTGTTAAGTCTATCCCAAGTTGAAACAGCAGATCCTGAACACCCTTTTCATCCCGACACAAATTAATCCTTTTTCCTTGAGCAGAAAAACAGCTCCTTTTCATTAAAGCCCAATCGTCTATGCTTACTGACCTATGTACTCTACTACTACGTTTGAGTGGAAATTTCAGGACAATTACGAACTTTGTATTATAAATCAGAAGTGCTCCCTATGAGCAAAATAGGAGCCAGCTCACAATCATTTCATTCTCCGAACACTGAAGCTGCTGAACCAACATAAACTAATTCTAAAGCACACTGAGGTAAATAATACTTGGATTGTGTAGATGTGGAGGAAGCTACACTATCCTTGTCTCTTATCAAGAACACTGATAAACAGCTGGGGTTATAAATTTAGGATTTTATCTCAGATCCATACACAATCCAGATAGCACTACCTCTATAACACCATATGAAGTCTTTCCTCCTATTATTTCAGTGTGGCTGAATTATGTTTCCTATTGAAACAACATGCAGAAGTCAACTCACACAACTTCTCATCACTCTTACCTCTAAAACAGTCCCTGCTCCTCCAAGTACTGCTGCATAACCTGAGGGTCCCTGCCAGGTCTTGACTTTCGGAGGAAGCTGCCATGCAATCTTATTTGGGGAAATTTGTATTCATCTGCCAGCCAGTACTGGATGCTCTCATTCCTGACACGCGTTCCGTGAGCCATCCCAGAGCACCCCAGAAGCGATCCACTTGTGGAAGAGAAGGCGCATCCACCCGGTGCTTCAGCCACCTCCTCCCCACCTTTCTGATGCCAGGGACCTGGGCTTTCCCCAAGGTGATGCACCAACTCATTTTGTGTAAGCGCTACAAGGGAAGCTTCCAAGCCAGTCAGCCAGGGCCAAAGGTAATAAAAAGTGACATGATTTAATTACTTCTGTTACAGTTGTTCAGCAACTAAAGGAGGTGTGACATGAAGCACTAATTAATTAAGTAAAATTGCTTTCTGGTCAGTAGGCAAGACCAGTGAACTAGCTGGGCTAGCATGCAGTATTCTTAGCTTTATCTAATTCCACTGGTAGCAATACATTGTATTATTAACACTTGACATTTTTTGTTGTGATCCTTATCACTGATATTTTACAAAAGTGTTTTGACTTGCAATCATGGTTAAAGCTTTGGTAAAATTCTCAAAAAACTCTCTTTGACGTGCCTTCGTTATTCTTTAAATTCACTAAAAACCAGTTAAATTAGCATTGCCCTGCTTGCATTTTGGACTCCACAGGCAAGACCAACTAATAACACCTTTAACTTTGAATGATCGCCTAGATCCAAAGTAGGTCTCATTACAACCAACGAGGTGAAACACGCACCTTCAGAGGATTCACCTGGCCTCTCAGGTTTGTAGCATGAGTGTGAATCATATTCTGGAGCCTTGTCCTAGTTTAACTCATTTCTAGTTTTCCTGTAAAGACTATTACCAACAGGGTTCACAACTTCCTGCCCCCTCCGGTGAGCCTGAATCCCTCCCACCCCACACAGGCCTAGGTGAAGGCGCTGAGCTCTGCACACCAAGCTCACAGTGCCAGGACTGCTCTAACTTCTGGAGCTGTACAGACAAGTTCACAAATTTTCTTACAGGATACAAACTTCAAAAACATGGAGGACTACATGCATTTAGTTTAACTGCAATCTCAGCAAGACTTCTGCTTTGACCAGAGCTGGAAAACCTGACAAATAGCATGGACGTGGAAGCAGCTCATTGTGGAGAGCATTAATCCACTCCTGTAGATTTGGGAGCTTGGGACACATCACCTCTGTATTATCAGTGTTAGAATGGGAGTTCCCCAAACCTGTTGCTGCCTGCCTAAAGCATTTCCATACTCAGGTTCCTTTCCCTGTTCTCCCTACCCCTCACTCCCACGCGGCTCCTGGCAGCACAGCTCCGGGCAGCGCCTGCGGGACAGGAGTGCAGGGGGGGCCTTCACTGAGAGCACTCCGCTTCCCACCCGGGATCATCAGAAAGGCAGAAGTAGGAAGCAGTGAAACATGTCACGAGTTCAACTGAGATGCATGTTTCAGTATTGCAGAACTTTGAACTTCAGAACTACGATGCTTTTTTCTAAAGAGCTTTGTTGCAATAGCGCTGCAGAACAAGCTTCCTTTGGCACCCTCCCAGCAGCGACCCGTCGGTGCAGGTTCTAGAGTGAGATTTGGAAGCATTTTACTATTACGCTCCTCATAATTCAAACTCTGTTTTGTGTCTGCTTTTATAGGTCATTGTTGGCCAGATGGAAAATATTAAGGAAAAAGGATTGCAACTAAATCATTCGGCTGTAGTCTGCTGCCAAAAGGCCCCAGGCTAACTACAAGCAGATTTGCAAGCAGGCTCTGCTCCGTTACAATCTGAGATCTGGCACATCCTTTGCCCTGACTAACAGCAGGAGGGCACAGGGCCAGCTGAGAGCAGCTACTGTGCCAAACAGACTGTGCAGGTCTTGCTGCTTGAATGCTTCCACAGAAAAGGAGAATCGATGGGACTCTTTTGTAAACAACTCCCTGTACTTTCTGGCTGCTACCAACTTCAGAAGTGGTATGATTTTATCCCTCTACAAAATTAATGTGAACGCACAGCTTAGACACGTTACCAAAATCAACACGTAGAAAAATAAGCACCAGTGTTAAAGGATAACATCTAAACTTTCAACTAAGAATAGTGATGTATATACACACATACAAGGAAAAACTACATCGAAACATTTTTTCTCCAACACATCGGACAATAAGAACAGTAACTAATGGCTAAACACTAGCCGAATAAAGTATTCTTAGTATATTCTTTGCAACCTCTCTTTTACAAGAAGGGACTGCAGAGCTGATGACTGGAAAACTTAATTTTAATGCTTATTTCTAAGATATGTATTTCCCAGGAGACACCTCATCTGCCATGCAGCTCGTGTATTCGATTATCAGTCAGCAGGTCCTGTTTGTGCAGGTAGCTCAGTGAAGAAGGATAAAAAAAAGGAGGGGGGGGCATTTTCCTAATACTAAACTTAGGCCTTATGCTTTCAACATTTTTCCCCAGATGCTCATTCTTTCAGTATCTGCCCCAACTGGACCAGATCGGGTATGGCTTTTCACAAGGGACAGGTTGGGGGTGGGGGTGGCAGGCAGGCAGGTTGGCATTAACATTTAATACTATTTTATAGCAATTTTTTCTTGCAATAAAAGTCAAACCTCAAACCTGATAGATGGGTATAAGTCATAGCTGTTTCCAGTGGAAGGTAACTGAAAAACTGATAGAAACAGGGGAAACTTCCATTTCAAACAGCAGCTGATCACATGCATTAAGCATCTATAGCAAAGACTCCGCATGTCCCGTTCAACCACAAGGCACGAGAAACGGGAACAAAGGTGTGCATGACAAGGCAGAAGACAGCCAGTCTTTTCATTCTTGGCTTCTCTCAATTCATTGAAAAGTCATATAACCAGTGTCCTTCCTTTACCTAGAAAGACCCTGAGCTCTTTCAGATTATTTGTTATTACAGAAAAATCTGGAGTTCAGCACTTGTAGCGTTTTCTGTCTTCTTTAATCTTTTTCTTCTTGCCATTAGTATCACACACGGCGGCATCACATCATTTGCAACCACAATTTGCAACCAGTGCAAATCAATAACATTTTTGAAATGTACATAAAAATAAAACAAAAAGGCTCAAAAAGCCTGGGAAAAGAAAGTACGTTATTTCTGATAGATTTATTTTGCTGCTGTGAAGAATTACATAAATAGAATTTAATGTAGTAAGCCTACTATAGTATATTTAAGCCTAATGATGCCTACTAATACGAAACTTGTCCATTTCTGTTAAGACATACATGGAGCTTGCCATTTTTGTGTCTACGATGATGAGGTAGGTAGATATGCAAGGTTCAACCATATTTAAGTTTCAAAAAAATATTTAAACCAAATTGATAATGCTTTAAAGTTTCAGGCTCAGCTAGCAAAGCTTTTAATCGATCTACTGACACCATAATCAAAACTCCAAAGCTTTTCACTCAGTATCATGTCATAAGTTCTCTATTGGCTTGTTATTTATTACTAAATCTAGTTGAAAATAAAAATTTAGGAATGCAGTGAAATCAACTCCTTTCAATGTTGGTCTTAAAACTCAAAACATCAAAATGCATTTCTATAGCTACTACTAGGATGTTGCATACAATTTCAAAGAAAAGATACAATGAAGGTGAAATATTGCACACACTTCACATGTATTAATAAAAAAGAAAATACAATCCACATGTAGAATCAACAGGATTCTCTAAGACTTCTCTTGGTTTGTGACACTCCTCTTTAGAGAGATGCTTACAGACAAAATATTTATATACAGCTTGCATATATTGTGCCCATATACATAGATGATTGCACATTCTTATAAAATACATATACCATATTAATTTTGAATGAGCATTAATAATGACATCTATAAGAGGACCATGAAAAACAAGGAATAAACTTCCATTGAAGTTTTTTAATGACAGGTTTTTTTGGAAGAGAAAAAAATGCATTATCAAATGCTCTTCTCTGTTTAATACTGTTTTAGTACGTGTAGTTTATTCATATTGCAGATAATATCATTTGAGAAAGCTAATACAACTCTAGAGACACTTCAAAACTTAAAGACACTAGAACAAAAAGAGACATTAAAGCAGCCTTACAGGCTCTCTCACAGACTCTAAAAAAGAGAGTCTGGAAAAGGTTTAATGAGAGAAATGAAAATGAAAGGCAGCAAATGAGCAGATAATAAAATTTTATTCCTCTTGAAACTTTACTTTAAAATAGCTCATCTCTATCTTGTAAAACTTGTTAGGACAATAAGGAAAAAACTACAGGAAGTTTAGAAAAACTATACTGGAAATAGTATCAGAACAGAAACACAAAGCAGATAGCTAAATTTAATTGATGTCAAGCTCTCTTTTTACTAGGTTCATCACTTTTCCATACAGATTCTGACAAGTAACTGAAAATAAAAGCCAGTGTCTGCTTAAGCAAATCAGTGGGAGTAAAAACCCTGAACTTTTAAGATGTAAACTGTTTTATAAATACGTCAAGTTAAAGTAAAATGCCTGCAACAACTGGAAACCCCTTCCACCCCTACACACTATATTCATGGAGTTCTCTCATTTTCTAAGCCACTTTAGATCAATTTCCTCTCAAAAACAGAAGAGGAGGTCTAACTGTTTTGCTATAGCTATAGCTTGCAATTTCCATGAAAGCAGCTCAGACTTTAGCTCCAAGTCATGCTCTCCTCTTTTCTCTATGAGGAATGTGAAAAGGAACTGACAAATGTCTGCATCTTCAGCTCTTACATTGAAGGTATGTGTTGAACCCACCGCTAAAAGAAAATGTATAAAAAAAAAATCCATGAAGAAGGCAGACAGAGGCTCAATATCAACATTTTTATTAGGTACAATTTTGTTGTACTGTTGAATCAGAGGGATCCAATTTCTCATGATTTATACATGTACTTTTTGTGGCCTTTGCCAACGTGTAATAGAATCAGTTTGCTATTTTCTTTCATCTCTGAAGCGTTTTAAGAAGTACAGGGATTCCAGGGTCGATACAGCACAAAGACCAAACAGACTGTCCAAAAAGTGTTTCGTATCATTTGCAGCCATTATCAAACATCTTTTTGGAAGGCTTAAAAGTATCATACAGATACATATGGAAGCAAAACATTGATTTTTCCTTATTATCATTTCATTCAACATACAACTACAGTAAATCCTTACAAAATAAAGACTGGACTTTCTTTCTAATTTAATTAGACAGTGATATTTTTCTGTGTCTATCCAGAAACCTAACAGCAAAAAGGCAAAGGAAAAGAATCAGGCTAAAGATTTATTTATACATACACGCACACACATATCTATAAATAAAATAAAGTAAGTCAAAAAATAAAAAATAAAGCCAAAGGATCTCACTGCTCCGGGGTTATCTACAGTCACTGCTTGCAGCCTGGACTTGTAATTGCAACATTCAAACCAGCAAAAAAAATTCTTCCTCTCTTGTAGGCAGATTTCATTATCAGTTCTCTACCTCTCCTTTCAAAAAAGTGGATTATATATAAACTTTTTAAAAAAAAAATCATAAATCACTAAAAGATCACTAAAAGCACTAATCTCACACAGGTTGCAATGAACTAAACGTAACCTAATCATATCAAGACAAAGCACACCAAACATATTTTACTTGGCTTACCAGAATAAAAGTACTGAAGGTAATGGTCATGAGACTGCACATTCACTGCAACTAGTCTAAATGATGTCAAATGTGTCTTCTATCTAACAACTGTACACACGGAGAAAATCCACATTCCTTTTAAACCTTGTCTACCAACTCAATAATAAACCCTGACTTTACTGCTTGCACTTCAGACTGAGCTTATTTCTTTCCCGTCTACAGTTCATTCCTGGTTAAGTAAACTGATGCTAAGCAGAGTCACAGCGTTTACTGGAAGGGGCATTTCACAATCTAGATTGTCAGCAGAAGCAGCACCAGACACAGCAACCTGTCAGAGGTGGCTACCAGAGCCCCTCTCGGTGAGGTTATTGTTCTTCACGGCTGTCATTCCCGGTGCAGGTTGCTCTAGACCTCTTGGCAATGAAGGAGATGAAATCACCAAATTTACTTCCACACAGACTGGCTGAGCATCTTAATATTTATTATGTCTTGACTTTTCTCACTTCCTGCAACATACTATGCTGTAAAATCTGTTTTACCCAATTGAAAGAGAAGTAAGATGCCAAAAGAAACACGAACTCAATCCTTTCCATTAGATTCCTTCTATTTGCAGCTCTTATCCGTGTCTAGAAAAGCCACAGTGGGGGAGTTCGGCTTCCCCAGTAACTTCACGTAATTGTTACCTTCCTCTGCACCATGTTCTCATTACAGGAATCCTCATTTGTTTGAGAACATCTCAGCACTCCATATAGCCACATGGAAATAAGACAACCTTAAATGCTTATTGCCCATTCGTGAACTACTAATCTACTGCTTCAGGACACCGAACAATCAGAAATTACTGTGCACTTGAAAAAGGACAAAAGAACACTGGGAGGTACAATTTGCTTTAGCAAAGTGTCTGCTAATTCAAAATGGTGTTTAAATGATTACCTTAGTGTTTCAGGATTGCAAAGAACTCTAAATGTATATTGATATTTATCTGGAACATTTACGTTTCAACCCTCTAAAAGTTATTACATTTAACACAACGAAGTATGAATGTTGTTGAATAAATGAAAAAGCAAAGTGCTGAAAACACAGATTGTTAATATAAAGTTAGGCCAATGCAGCACCGTATTATCTAACAATGGGCAAGTGACATCTGCCTGACGAGGCACAGATATTTAATGGCAGAGAACCCATAAATTCATTTCCATGTCCTGTTCTAAATCACATTTGAACAAAAGGATCTGTCTGGCCTTAAACAAAAGCAACTGCTTTCTGCAATTGCACAGTACTTTTTCAGTGGACAGACAACACTGCAATTGCTGAGGACTGGGACTTCTTTCCCCTAAAAAAGGTCTGAACACAGTTCCATAAGGTACTGTCCCAAGTTAGCACTGGATACAGAACTCAGCAGTCCTGGTGCCACCTTGTTCTCCACGCTAGATCCCTTCTCCATCGTCCAGTTCATTCCAAGATTCTCTAAATACAGTTTGAGTTGTCTACATATACCAATGGTAAGACTACAAGGGGAGGGAAAGAAAAAAAAAGAACAAATAGCTGCAATCTGTTCTTGTTGAAATCAATGCTTGTGAATAGTAACCAGGCAAAAAAAGAAATGAAAAACCCACAAGTAGGAAAACAATAAAAGCTTAAACAATGTTTTGGGGTTGTATCTCCCTCAAAGCAGCACACAGCTAGACAGCAGGGTTTTTTTCCTGCTGTGCATTAAATAAATAAAAGGACTAACTGCTTTCTCACCAGATACAAAATAGACTTCCTATTAAACTACTTGTATGCATGCAAAGGAGAAACTCACAAAGAAACTGTGACTTGGGTAAGAATTTTCAGTTAACAAGAAGAAACGTAGTGATCACCCTTCCCACTTCTGGGAAAAATATGAAATTGTTAGTTATTATTGGGACAGTCTGTATACTCTGCAGAAGAAAATTCCTATTAACAATAGGTCAGAGCATGCATTCCAGATATGTACTTTTTTAATGTTCCAAACTTTCATCCAGATAATGTGAGAAAGGGATGTCCATCCTTATTCACGTGTGAATACTGCTTCACAAAAGCTGTAGAACATTTCAGAATCACAGTAAAAACAACTGCTCTAGCATACCCAGTAATTTCCATAGGTTAGTAAAGAATTTCTATAGTCTCAAGCATTTGCTGAGCTGAATTACTCCAGCCTGACTCAGCACCACGAACAAAATGCTCTCTGGCACACACAGGAAGGCAGCAAAGTCAGCTCTGGGAGGTGGGTGGAATCCAGTAATACTCACATTGTTTCCGCTGATCAGAAATGAGTTCAGTAGGAAGTCCAGCCCCCAAGGCTACAAAGGCTGGGGCTGCAGCCCAAGAAGAATTCAAGGGATGGTAAAAAGTAAGAAGAGGGCCAGAATCTCATGCCTGCAAGTGGAAGGAAAGGTCTACAGGGGCAGAGCACTTTCCAGTTTCTTCCACTCCCCCACTTCTCCGTCCCCAGAAAACAATACGACTATTAATGGCTAACGTTGCCCTGTCCTTGGGAGAACTGAAGTTGATTCACACTTGCATTTATTTTTTCCTTAAAAAGCAAAACTCCACAAAAGCTACTCCAAAGGATGCATCAACCTCACAAAGTGTGCACTTTTACAGTCAAGCCTTAAAGAAATACCTGAATCAAAACTGCAATATTTGAGTATTTTAAAAGTGCGTGGTATTGAATTAATGGGATTTTACCCTACTGTAGAGAAATAGCATAAAGTTTACTTGTAGCTCAGTTAAGGATCTCTAATCCTAGTTTACCTGCTATCTGCTCCGTGATTCTTCATGAAGATAATTCTTTTTGCATACTTTTATTTAACTTGCAATTAAGCAAAATTTGTATTCTCCTTTCTGCATTCCATTTTGTAGCTATTCTATCATTACACATACGTAGCAGCAACATACCTTATTGTTGTGAAAGTACATTCTACTTCCAAAATATAATTTAAATCAGGTGAGCCTTCATGCAGACCAGATAATGAATCATATTACAGAATCAGCTGAGCACACAAAATCCACTAAGTGGAAAAACTTGTAAAGAAATGAAGGCACAAGGAGAAGGATTTGTAAATTCAACCATTTTATAGTGGGGTAAATACAATTTTTTAAGTATGATACAGCTGTTAAAAAAGAAAAAATTCTAAAAATCAAAGTGTCGTTTTTTCCCCCTCAAGCATAAATATTCTCCTGTGGCTTCTGGCCAGATCAGTGGAAAGGGAGAGCTCTAGAAGACAACATGGCAATTCTTTTAAAACAAAAACACAAATCTTCAATTTCTTTCCCCCAAAACGATTGAAAGAGACATGGAAATAAAAGCAGTGTAATGGGTTTGGGATATTTTTTCTTTAGATTAGAAGGTATCACAACAGAAGTGTGTTACACTTTGGAGGCACATACACAAACAGTAGTATCCAGGCCCTTAAAGCTGTTTGTCCCCTATGCATCAATGCCCTGCCAGTTGGCAAGCCTGAGCCAGGAAGCTGTCAATTCCAATCAAGTTTAGGCGATGCAGTCCTATTAAAGAAGTCTTGCTGGTTAAGGGGCGTCCACTGTTTCCAAAGCATGGGAAGAAAAAAAAAAGGGGGGGGGGGGAAGAGAGAAAAAAAGAGCTCTGCTTTCCTTAGATTTGAGCTGGCAACTTTCACTGACTAGAGTTTTCAAGGAGCTATGAATGAGCTTAACAAAGGAGTTCTGTGGCTAGTTTCTGGCTGAAATCCATGTCAACAGTTTTTAAGGTCACAGGTCACACTAACTAACATTTATTCCCAGCAGACCCCGCTCTAAACACAAGCTGTAAGTAGTACAAATTTGGAATTTTTCTGTAATCCCTTGAGATATTCCTGATCCTTCCACATGTTTCTGCTCAATTAAAAACAATTCTCACTTTGCACCACAAGAGAGGCCCCTGCTCAGAAATCTTATTCTATCCTAAGAATAAATGGACAAAGACTGCAATCAAAGGAAAGGGAAGGGGGGAGGAGAGGAACTCACAACAAATCACACCAAAAACCTCAAATAACTCCATACAGAATCACATTCAGTTAGTTACATTTTCTGCCATCTGTCACAAACTATTATAGATTCATTTCTTTTTATCTTAGAAAAAGAGTGGTGCAGAGCTTAGCTATTTTGGCCGAAAGGGATTTCCACACAAACGTTTCTGCATTTCACTTCAGAAGAATGATTTTCATTTTGGGTACAAAAGCTGAATACCCGCTGAAAACTTCAAATTAAGTAAAATTTAAATCAGAGTTCCACGTGGTTATCACCCAGTAAGTTGGTGAACCAAAGCAAATCTATGCAACGTTTTCTTATTTTCCACTTTCACAAAACTTGAAGCTAGACAAAAGTCATTAACTGACATCATTATGGTCTGGCACCATTTACCTATCACCTCCCAAAGTCGTTTTTATATTATTTGGAAAAAGTAAGTATTTCAAATTAAATACGTGATTGACCAAAATCATGTTAGTGGAGAAACTACTGTTATCGAGGCAACGTATTTATCTGCAGAGGTGGTATCTGCAAGTACAGTGACTTCCCATTGCCCCAGCTTTTCTGGGTTTGACTTCTTCGGAAATGGAGAACCCTGATGGACATCCTGCCCAGCTTTACAATTTAAGAACTAATAAACCGTAAGGTTTTAAAAGCTTAGTGACATCCTGGAAAAATATATTTAAACACAACCAGTGAAGAATTGCGCATAGAACAATTTAGAGATTTTGATACTGTGCCACACCGATAATCCAGACTGGATTAACAATTGAGTCTTTTACACAACCTGGTACACGTCTTCAAAAATACTGAAAGCAGTTTTATTATGATTGTTATTTTGTACTGTAGAAGTGTTGGCAGTGGGGTGGGTGTTGTTTTTTAAACACTTTTTAATTTCAGAGTATTTTAAATTCAGTTTTGCATGTTATTGGCCTTAGAAACTTAACTGAAAAATAAGGGAGCATACAGCAAGGACCTCACTACAAAACTATTCTGCTGAATGGTTGAGAATAAAATTACTATTCTAAGCCTTAAACCTACTTATTACAAGAAGTACAGTTAATGCAATATGAAAATATTATTTCTTAGCTATTTTTTTTTTAAACCTCAAATACACATTTCCAGTAAGAGAAGTACATGTTTAATATAAAGGCTAACTTGGTGAACATACGTGTGGTTTTTAGCTATGTGAAAAAAATGGAGCTATCCAAGTCATCATTCCATTGCTACATAAACTGAAGTGCTTACACTGACACGTTTGAACTACTTCATGCACTCAAATAGTTAGCACACACTCAACATCGCCGTTACGAAATATACTAAGGCGAAGTAACCTCAGCTGTGAGGTTTTTAGCTGTCCCCTCTATGAGCAGACCATAAACAAAATTTTCTCAACGTAGCCTTCAAGAAACCAGACTGCAAAATAAAGCGCTCCACTACTTTTGGTACACTTACTGATACTAATACAGATTGTTTTCTGTATTACTTTCCCATCAGAAGAATTTTAAATCCATCGATGTTTGTGTTGTTAGAGTTCTAGATCTCAGGGGTTAGCTGAAGAGACGAAATGGCTGAGTCACTGAATACCAGCATCCCTGACATAACCAACAGGCCAGCTTCAGCAGAATTTTAGTATAGCTAGGGTTGATAGACATCTGAAAAGATGATTAAGCTAGTAAGAGAAGATTAACATTAAAGCAATGAGTAAATTAAAATTAAGAGCCTCGACATGCAAATTTTTAAGAATCATAAAGTATTTGTATACTTCAGGAATATAAGAACGCAGAAAGAAAATTATGCTATTTTATTTCTTATCCCTGAGATCATACCTGTAGATTAGTATGTTTGTCGTCTTTCAGTATGCTGCAATTAGTGGGAAATAGCAATCAAGAACAAGTTCTGTACCTCTTTGAGACCATCAAGATTCTTTCACCCTAATGAAAGAACATTGCATCTACACACACATAAAACTTAGAAGAGATGAGAAGAAAGAACAAACAAATTCCAGACCAAAAGCATGGGATACGCCTGATTAAGGGGTTGAAGAAGACATCTCAGAATGTGATGTGAAACAACAGCTTGGTAACATCTTGTTGTGCATGCTTGCTATTGTTTTATTATTTTTTAATAGAATACTACATCTCTTCAATAAGCTCAGAATTATGCATTCATCATTTAGAAAGGAAAAGATCTTAAAAGTACATCTTCAGTTTTGTAAGGTATCGCGTTGAAAAGGTAGCACAGAACACCAAGTTAACCAGATTTTGATGTATGGCAGATGATCTTGTGGTTTTGCTTTTTTAAGGCACGTTACTGTTTAGAACCTAAAAAAATGAAAACCTACCACACCAAACCATCTGTGACAATTGTTCTGTGCTTTTGTCCGCCCTCTGCTGTCTGAAATGCAGAAAGTAAGCTCCTATACTACAGAGAGCTCTATATAAGAGAGCTCTACAACTCGGTGTTACATGCATTATTTGATCACTGCAGTTTTGTGATTAGCTAGAAATCAAGCGAGGAAAAAAGGAAAAGGAATATGAGAGGCAGAGTCGGTGGTTCTGCAATAAAAGAAAATCCTAGAACACCCAGACAATGCAGTTTTTAATTTACCAATCAAAGATTTCCATAAATCTGTGTGGTATCCACAGCAGGAACAAAACTAATTATGGAAGTGTATAAATAGTATGAAAAATTAAGTTGCAATTTCTTGAAACAATTATGAAAGCTGTCTTGAAAACAAATTTCTAAACTGTACTGGTTAAAATAGCCACAAGACTTATTCTGTAAAGCAGAATTCTACTGGCCACACAAGGTACATCCACATGGGTAACTGTACTGCAGTTGAGCTCCTTTGCATCCCCACAAAAAAGTCTCTGGATCACTTTAAATCTCAAGGTGCAGACCTTGACTTCTGGCATTCTGAGGATCGTCTCAGCTTTCAACTGTTTCCAGAGCTCTGCTGAAATTTTTAAAGCACAGGCTGAGTGAAAAGAATTTCCTTTTCCTGTTCCTCTTCAATGACGAACCAAAACTTGTAGTGATTTTCCACCTCCAAAGCCTCTCACCATGGCCAGACCCATAAAACCTTTGGCTGATAAACATGTAATATATCTGATGACAAACAGCATCACTTAGTTCTTATACTGTTGCTGAGCATAACAAGGAATACTTGAAGCTTGCTGCCATTCTTTTTCCACTGAGTATCCAGTGGAGACAAAGCATGTACACCTATCAGAGAATGCTGCCAGCAATCTCCAGTAAGTACATTGAGGCAATTTAATACCTTTAGCTCAGAAACAGTTTCGTGGGACAAAATTTAAGCAATCTAGCCAACAAGTTCTTAAAATTAACTTATCTGAAGCAGGCAGGGAAGCTGAAAGTAGAGGAAACAAAAGAAAGAGGAAACAGAGAGGAAGCTAAGAGACCGAATTCATCCACTGCTCTAACTGCATTATTTTTTTATTTTTTTTCCATTTTGGTTATGAGTTGAAGCAGAAGGCATTTAACTACAACATAACTCCTCCATTTCTTCTTGCCATTCACTTAACATAAGGGAGCTGACAGCAAAGTACTCTTATCCAGGAGAGATCAAGGAGGGACTCATACTGATCATTCAGATTTATTTTTTAAATGGTGTCTCCCCTTTGATTTGTCATTAATCAGCAAAAGTTACTTTAAGTAACCAGACACTTCACACCTGACAGTGAATCAGCTCCCCAGCTACACTGAAGCAGCTACGGAAATACCTTCCAATCCTCAGGATGTGGGCCGTACTGCTGGATCGCCACCCCTACTAGTTGAAATCTCTACTAAAGAAAAGACAGAATG
Organism: Aythya fuligula; assembly: GCF_009819795.1. Classification (NCBI taxonomy): domain Eukaryota; kingdom Metazoa; phylum Chordata; class Aves; order Anseriformes; family Anatidae; genus Aythya; species Aythya fuligula. Next base: position 1,599,782 of record NC_045577.1, on the reverse strand, counting down.
AAGATACTGACACAACTCCTGTCATCCTGCCTCCCACACAATTAATTAGTAATTCTAGTAGGTTTAACACTAATTTCTCCAAATATTAGACTTCTTCAATGACCGCCTGGTTAGCGGGACCCTGTCCCTGTTGTCAGTGCAGTGCTGACAACGAACAGTTGATATCTTTGCCTATCTACTGCAAACACAAATGGCACTGACAAACTCGCTGTACATCAATCCAAAGTCAATTCCATGGCATTGCTGTATGTAACTCAATCAAGGGAGAAGTGTCCTCATACTTGATAGCTTGTTAGTATTTTGCAACATTATCCCCAAAACTCTCCGGAGGGATAGTTTTCAATAAAACATATGCAGAAGGTCCCACTCCGCCACTTGCAACGCACAGTACTTGCAGGCCAAAGACAAGTTCTTCTTGTTCATACACTGGATTCCCTCCCATGAAGAGCAAACCAGAGACAACCGAGACAGATGGCTACAGTCGCTAAGAGGAAATTGTCCTCATTTGGGATTGCCTGGGACACTGTCCAGTCACCTAGGTCATAAGTTAGATCTCAACTACCTTTACCCAGATCACTGGTCCAAAGCTTCCAATTTCTTATGAACTTGAAAAAGCAGAAGGCAGACCACTGTTAAATTTGTTCAAATAACATATTACATAATAAAATGATAGTAATAAGCGAGACGTCATGTAGAAATCTTTATTTCCACAAAAGTTCTTAATGGAACTGATATATTGGTAGATATGAAACCCGATTTTGTTTGCATCATTTCTTGCAACAAATATAAGTAGAAAATCACAGGCTGTATTTCAACAACTTCCACCATAGGATGTCATCAAAAACATTCTGGTAGAGCATATCTTTGCCTGTTCTATGTGAAACGCATTGCTTCCAACTTCCACCAGCCATCTGTATATGACAAACTCCACAAAACCCTCAGCAGGACAGGGTAAAGCTCATACACACAAACTTTAAGATGTGGCCAGCATCAGCTCGGAGGACATTCCCCCAACTACCAACAGATGCTTTGTTAATAAAGCTTGCATATACAAATATCCACAAAATGCCTTAACAAGGTCAGTTGTGACAGCTAAAGATAACAGCTACAGTTATGCAATATTGTAACAAATTACTGCAGAGATATTCTTTTTTTTTTTCATTTTTCCACATTGTTAATTCAAGAACACTGCCTACAAGCACATACAGTTATCTATAGAGGAACTCAAAGTGCAAGATATTTTGCATCACTTCTGCAGAAGAGCAGTGACTTTGAGGACCAGATAGGAAAATAATTTTGAACAGCTGGAAATCATAATTGCAGTGTAACAACACAAAGTCAAACACTGTTTCCCAGAGTCAGCCAAAAGCTAAACCATTGACTTACCTTAAGATACAGAAGCAGCTCTTGGCCCCAGAAGATAAGCGACAGAATCCAAACCTCTGTTTGCTGTCAATGTCTGTAAGGACAAATGTAAAGTTCTGTCCAACTTGGCTAACTGCATAGCTGAAAATAAAGAGAATAAAAAGGAAAAACTTAATGCTGAGCTAACTCCACATCAAAAGTATCTAATCTAAGTTATCGAATCTATAAAATTTCCTCTTTCAGCAGAAGGGTTGTTTTGGTGGATTTGTTTGTTTGGTTTGGTTTATTTGTCTGCAAGTGTATTTTGTGTTGTTTTGTTTGTTTGTTTTTGAAAAATTAAACAGAGTATACACCCTCTAGAAACCTGCAAATGGTTTGGTTTGGGAAAGATGTTATTTTTTAAGCATGGTTGGATAATACAAAATAGAATTTATCGTTAAATGAAAAAGAATGTAACTACAAACTTTGAAGCAGTACATACTGTATGAACCAAAGCCATGTTCTCTCATATAACACAAAATATTTATTACTCTTCATTTGAGAATTTGTTTACTCAAAGAGCAAGAAAATGTTTAACAACATACTTGTTCAACACTTGGATATAGACTTGTTGAAGCCTTACATATCCATCTACCAATTTTGTAAGCGTGCCACATACATCATTACAAGGTGTTCTTCAACCTGAACCATGATCAGACAGATGGCTCTGTCCAGCTCAGAAAGCAGAAACCTTCAGGGGGTTCCAAACAGGGAAGGAAAAAGACGCAGTGATGGAGACTGAGAAGTACTCCACATTCACAGATGAACAAAAAGAAAAGACATTTAATAGCATTTCAGCAGTCTGAAAATTAGACAGCGTAAGTACTAGCATCCTACTAAATTCTAAATGTCAACAGAACAACCATTTCCATAAAGCTCACTGAGCTACGAGGGTACCCCCAGAAATCCTTTACTGGTGTTGTGTTTTATCTGTATAGCTTGGATGTAATGTTACTATGGTGATTTTAGTATGGTGTTTTAGAAGGGGATTATACGCTTAATTTTAACAAGGTTGAGAGCAGACTGCATGCGAGAAAAGCATTCTAGCTGACAATTAAAATTATGGAATGGGGAAAAAACATGCTTCACTTGCACAGGGAGAGGCTTGGTTATTAAACACTTGCAACCACTTGATAAGTTCCTCCCAAGCAAGCGAACCTAAAAATTCTTACATTTATGTGATTTGCACAAAACAGATATGTTGATGAGCAGGTCTTGCTCAAGTTTCAGTTGTCAGCTCTTCCTAGCATAAGGTAGCCTATCCAGTCACTACCCTGTCTAAAGATGTCATTTCTTCTGCCTACCCCAACCAAAGTGTTTTTGCAAAACCCCATTGGAGGAAGGGGGCGATACACTTTGAAATATCTTCTCACTGTGATATTAAGAGACTAAAATATTTTAAGTAGATAAGTAGGTGCTATTTCATTCACATTGTTAGCTAAGAAAATTTAGAACCGGACACTGCTTATATTACATTATATTGCTTGGAAAAAAAATAAAAGTACAACAAAACCCTAGGTATGGTAAAACTACACACAGTAACCAAAAATGTGTCCAGTAAAAAGGCAGCTACCTTAAACACGTATGTAAGAAAAATATATACACATCTACTTCTCCACTCCCTTCCTTAAAGAAAGGAAAAAGATCAGCAAAAAGTGATTCCAAATTATCAGGACAATCTGTGGCTTTTGAAGGTCACCTGAGTCAACCACATCATCTGCGTGAGCCCTTCAAGCTTTCAGCTTCCTCCAGCCCCAGATTACGACGTGGGAGGACAAAGCATAGCACTGGTTTTATGGTGGGGACTCCCATCTCCAGAGAAGCTTAGTGAGATTTCACCACAACTCAGAGAAGCTAGCGTAGAGCATTTCAAGATTACTTAGAAACACCTGCTAGCCTAGGGGGCAGGAGGGGAAAAGTAAAAAAAAGAGAACAATGGTTCATACAAGAAGCAATATTATAAATGGATGTTGATTTATAAAGAAAATCAATTTCTGCTGTAAATGTCTCAAATTTCACCAAAACAAGACTTTTTTTTTTTTTTTAAATAATCTACTCATAATTAAGGTCAATTTTATCAAACACATCCATTGTGTTACATGTAGCTGACCTAAGACAACTGATGCCAACCACTTGAATGCTGCTGCTGCAGGACACAAGCAGAGTGCAACCTTTCAAAATTTGAAGGCCTTTTCTCACCATGAAGTCATCACAAATAACTTAAAACCAAAACTAAAAACAAAACAAACAAACAAAAACTTTTAAAGTTCTGGTATTTTCTATTGTAAATTTTAAATATTCTCCAACAGTTTGCTGTATCCACTGGAACTTACTCTACAATTTTTCCAAAATGTAGAAGCTGCATTAAGAAGTCCCCAAAAAGCACCAGAATTCCAACAAGATCCAGAGGCCTTTAAATGTAAAGCACTTAATTATTCTGCCTAACTTTTGGCAATTAAGAAATACAACACAGATGTACACAAAGTTCTGATGTTAATATGCACATTTGACAATTACTATCCAAGCATTTTCATGTCCAAATATTACATAAAAGTAAAACAAAGCACACTTTTATTGCTGCCACTGAACAGCACAAAGTTAAAACTTTTTTTTTTTTTTTGATGGTGCCCATAAAAACCCCAGGAAAAAGGGATTCTGAGACTATAATTTGCACTTAGGTGCTTTAAATCACAGTCAAGCAGACAGAACATTAAGAACAGTATGGTTTTTATTTTCTACAGTGGTTTTATTGACAAGCTTATTTTCTTGTAAAGTTTGAAAATCTAACACTACCTGTCCACATAGAAGGGGAAACAAAACTTGGTCAAAGTCTGTAGAACTTCCTGTGGAGAGAAAGAGAGATAATTTATACATCTAATGGGACCAATAAATCTAATATTAACCACATCACACAATTTCACAACTTTGCCCTGAAGAAAGAAGAGACAGATGAAGAAATATGGGCTTTATCAATTACATGGAAGGAGTACCAGGCAGTCAATCATGTGAAATAATAAACATGATCAAACTTCATTAAAAATGAAAAATTAATCAAGATTCACACATGGGCAGGCAGCAGGAGCCATCCAGCAATTCTCCAAAGGGTAGGAGGAGGTTGGGTTGTTGAGTGTTAACACCTCTCCGGGGACACTCTCTACCCTGACCATATGGATCATAGTGAATAACACCAAACCACATGGGCTTGGCCTGGCAGGACCACTTCTGCTGGCACAGCTTTTGCCTGTTACCTAGGAACAGAGGTCTGGGGGATTAGAGAATACTTCCTAACATCAGCAAGATAAATAACAAAAGATAAAGCCAATAGGTCTCATAGCAGGAATGTTTAACATTGCCTACTGCTATTAGAAAGAAAATCTGAGCGTTAAAAGACCAATTAAAATAATGTGTATTAAAATAAATACAAATTGTTTCATGTACAAACCATTTTCTAAAAGTTGCAAAGCAGCACCACACACAGAGAAACTTTGAAATATAACCTCTGTATGATCTCAAATAAAGAGCACGTATGTAAAAACCAAACACATGATCGATGTTTTTAATTAATAAATCATTTTCAACTTTAAATAAATACAGGCATTAAAGAGGCAAAAATACGCAAGTACCAAAATAGTTGTGTGCAGAGACAGAAGTAATCTGCTTACCTTGTATCATTCTATAATATTCAAATTTTGAATTCTGCAATACAAAATTCACCATAAGGGTCAACCCAGCTTGTAGACCTTTACTACCAGTTATTGTCCATTCACCTGCACAATGAAATTTCTCAGGGCCCAAAACAAAATATATTTCTGCTCTCAACTGAAAGAAAATCACCCTGACTAAATGACAAACCTGATAAATCCAATGCTTTTCTGGCCAATAGTAATAAATTATCACCAATAACTAAATTGATGCTTCTCGCTTCATTTATTTCCAAAACCAATGCCATCATTCAGCAAATAAACTACATCAATCTAATAACCTATTCAATGAAGCAGAAAACATATTGACTCCCTTGCAAGAGCATGTTCCTCCTACATAATTCAAGCAAGCACATCCCATCCTTAGCAATGGTTTCAGGCTCAACTGCTCCTAGACTCTTCTTTGGAGGTTTCTTGACAACTAAAATGTGGCAAGTTCTTAAGATTTCAGGCAGAAACAGATAAGGAAACTTTGACTTCTTGACAGTTTATTGATAGATTATTTAACAACCTTCTGTTTTTAAAGAACAAGAAAGAATCTATTGAAGAATGGCATGTAAAGCAACGAGCTGTCCTCCTTTCAAATTCAGCAGGAAACTTGCAAAGCAACTATACAGGTTCCAGAGCAAACTCTGCAGGAATATGTATTTTGATACAAAACAAAGCCTTGATAGTAAAGACCTCATTAACATGATTGGGTTCATCCTTGTGCAGCCTCACTGACTTCCACTAGAATCAACAGCCTCCTGCACAGCACCAATTGCTTCTGCACAAAAAGTACACAAATTTCAATTATTCCATGCTTCCCCTTTACCCATTACTGAAATCTTAAACCATAAAATAGAAAAAAAAAAAAAAAACAAACAAAAAAAAAACACAGCAGAATTTTAAAAATTATAACTACAGGAAAGTAAGAAATGCCTATATTTTTATTGGCCTTATCAATCCACATTCTCCTCAAAGTACCAGCACTTTTCTGTTTGTTAAGATGCAAAGTAGCCACTACATGCAGTTCTGAAAAAAAAAACAGTGTTGGAAAGTCATCAGTCACCTCGAGGTAGGACAACAAATCCTCTTCATTATTTTGATGAAGATTTTAATAATTACTGTAACTACGAGTAAAAACACTTGAGATAAAACATGTTACCATTTCATCAGCATCATGTTATTGTAGGATAATAAAATACATTACTCAGAACTTACTCTGCAATTGTTTCTTAATATTTGTGGCTTCCTAAACACAGAAAATTAAATTCTCTTTTCAACAGGGAATATATTGAATTTATACCACTATACAAAGCCTTGCATTTCAACAAAAGGCTTTGCAGTGATATTATTATGTAGCTTTTATGTTCTTGGGCATATTTTGCCTCTTGTTATATACCATTATCTATCTGTCTTGTTTTACAGCTGAAAAACTGAGACTAATACAGGTTGATCAGACTTATTTCTAAATTTTAACTATTAAAAAAAATCACATACAGAATTAGGTTTTAATTAGCAAAACTGCTGATCTTTTGCATGTAAGAAATACAATTACTGGATACCAATTCAATTGTTGCTCAAGTTGCAAGCTCATTACTATAAAAGTGTATTTTTTTAAATTTAAGTACTGTTCAGCTTGAAAGATTAGCACTGCCTACACAGAATCCAACTTCCTACAAGTTGTCGTGAGATGGGTGGCTACTCATGTCCTAGAAAAATCATTCCCTCTTTAAGATCCCAAACAACAACAAAAAAATATCAAAATAAAAGCTAGAACCCCTCCATGCAGCATCTTATAATCCCTTTTGTTTTTACCTGACATGAAGGATAGCAGTAGTATCACTAGAGTGTTTTTTTATTTTATTCCCCTAGGCCTATATTCTTTAAGAAAAACCTACAAAAATGTCACTAAAACAACCCCCCTAAAAAGAAAACCAAAAACCAAGCAGAGAACAACAACAAAAAACCAGCCAGGGCTCGCAGCTGATAAGCGTAAATTGCCCAGGAGCTGAAACCCTTCTCTCCAGGGTATCCCTTGCCAGTTTTCTGGATCAATCCCCAAGTTTATATTTTCACAAATCTTTTTACATGCAGTTTGATTTTTAACATTTTAATGAGCAAAAAGTGCATCTATAGCAGGCAGTCACCACAGCTAAAGTGCAGGGCATGAACCGTGTCCCCAGAGGGACGGAGCCCAGCCGTGTCACCGGCGGCTGGAGGACATCCACCACCTGGTTCCGGGTCCCAGGGTTCCGACGCTTTTCATAATCAAAACACTGCTGACATTATAAACCCCACATGGGTTTTCTAAAATCCTTCCCAATCAATAAAGCCAGCACATAACTTATCGGAGACAACACAGAGCTCATTGATTAAGTTTGGTTTCAGTAGCAAAGTTTTCAAAATAAATGAGCCAGGAAGAGAGCGCTCAGCCCTTTGTGTCACACAGCAATTTATGAAGGTGAGGCAGTCTCTGAAACGATTTCTTCTCCCCTCCCTCCCCCCACTGATACACTTTAAAAGCGTATGGAAAGCAAGGTTGTTAAATACACTCCTGGCTTATGCGCTGAATTATCTCTATATTGAGGAAATAGTACAGAAAGCTCAACATGGCTGAAAAAAAAATGTTTTGTATTTTTGCTTGTGAATTTAATATGCAAGCTTTATTTTAAATCTGACTCTTAAACCTTTCACTGTTTCCACCTTCAAGTCTAAGGAAGAAGTTCGGAACCTCTTGAATATCCAGGGCTGTTTTACCACTGCTGTCCCAACGAGCAGCAGCACCAACCACCATGAGCAGCAGCACCAGCCAAGTGCAACTGCTAAAACCAAACGCAAAGTGATGGCCCAATGCAAGGACAGCAGGCTGGCAACACCTCTGCCCTCAGAAAGATGCCTGACACAGCAGAGAGAGTCAAAGCAAACAAGAAGGCTGGGTAGAGGTTGCAGTGAAACAAAATTAAACACAAGCAGAGATCCCTGAGAAAATATTAATGATTAAGGCAAGACACTCAAATATTGATGCGAGTCAGAGCAGGGAAACAACACACCACAGGAAACACCAGGTTGGGGATCTGTATTTGGAAAACCTACTGGGGAACCTGAGGAAAAACATGGCAAAGTTGAAAAGGCTATCCAGAACCCAGAGAAGAGGTTTAGCTGAGGCAATGTCACGGAAAAACAGCCTTCCAGAAGCACGTGCATTTTCACAGGGCAATTCAAACCCTGCCAGAGGATGGAGCATTGCAAAGACGATGGGGTTTTGCATGGAGAGACAACTCAGTGAGGAAAAAGCTGCCAGAAGTCGAACACCAAACAGAGAAAGGAGGAAATACAAATAGTCCTCATCTTATGCAGCCAGAAATACTGTCCCTGTCCAAGGAACCAGCAGAAAGGCATCCTCTTTGCACGGATGCCACCAAGAGGGCCCAGAACACATCCGACCACTGCGGGACAGAGACGACCCCGAGGGCTGGCGGGAGCCCTGGTGGGTTTTGTGACACCTATTTCAATGGGTAATTAGAGAACAAAGCAACTGAGTTTCAGAAACTCAAAGCTGCCATGAAGTGAAAGTAGGTACTAACAGAGAAACTGACCTTAAATGTTTTGTGTATTCATTATTTCTGCTCAGAAACACCACCAAATCCGAACACAGCCCAAGTGTTAGTACAGCCCAGAAGTGGATGTTATGTGAAGCAAAATATTCCCCGTTTGTTTTGAAATTTGGGCTGGACTTTAATCTACCTTAATACCACAAATTGGTTGACTGCTTTTATATTTTAATTTATTTGCAAAATTTTAAGCTAACACTTATTTAAATCATCCACTGCAATAGAACAACAGGATTAAGAATTGGAAAGAGTTGCCAGTGCACCCAAATAACCAGCATAAAGCTAGCAACAATGCTACTTAAAACAGAAGAACCGTGAAAGAGAAAGTACAGAACAGTCTAGAACCCCATAAATCCTGTTACCTATGAGCTAGTCAGAAATTCAATTCAGTTCCCTAGGAAAGGGAACATCCTTACACACTAAAATAATAAGCACCTCAGTAACAAGTTCTGCTATTACTTTAAACAACATTTTACAAAGCAACTACCTACAATGAACAGGAAAAGGTAGTCACATATCATAATTTTATTTAAAGAATATAAGTGTAAGAAGGCAATGCTGGTCACTAACGAAGACAGCTATGAGTAACCATCAGAGATCAATAAATCTTGTGTTTTAAGATTTAAAGCTCAATTTCCATTTATTGGTAGTATTGGCTTATATTATCTTACATTAGATTTTCCTGAAGTTATCATTACAGACTCTCATCAATTAACAAATGCCATCTAATTATGTACTTAAAATTCAGAAGCATTCCAATTCAAACAGCTTATAAAAATTAATTCTCAAATTAAAAGAAGTGCACGGAGAGGCTGGTGTCACACGGCCACAACAAAATGCTGAGGTTTTTGCATGATTACAAAGTACAGGAAGCAAAGGAAAATAAACTTAAAAGCATAACTTCTCTAGATTTTAAAGATTTTTTTTTTCTTTTAAAGCAGAGCTGATATGACAGACATTCTTTATAAATAAATAAATAAAATCTTGTCTGTGAAACATTTGTATCAAATTTCATCTGGAATGCATTTTAGCATGGAAGTATTTTATATCTCATAGCAGTATTGAACAGTATTAGATTTTACGACAGTCAAAATATTGTAAGAATAAATTTTAATCAGTTCTCTAAACAGCCCTTCTACACCCAATAACCAGGTGCATAATTTGCTTAGCAATATTAATTTAAATTGCCTTAATTTAGTTTTATCTTGACTTTTGTAATGCTACTTGTATCCCAACACAACTAGAAGCAAATAGATGAACTGGTCCTGTAGTGTTCTAGGAATTCACTACCTCATTTTGAGCAACTACAAAGCTTGAATTAGACGAGTTTTTTCCTACAGAAGTTGCTTCTTCCTGTATGGAGGCCAGGGGCAGAAGGGTACCCCATATGAAATGCTATCATTTCACTCAAGGTGACCACTTGTCCTCAGGAAAATGCTATTCTTTAAAAATAAAACAAACCAAAAAAAAATGCTTGTAGACAAAATCACTGTAAGAGTATCAGCATGAAATAAATAAGATTTCCTAAGCATATTGAGGCCTGCTATCATTTAAATATTTTAAACATACAAAATATGTGCACAGATGGGCAACTTTTCTACTTGCATTACTAAAAACATATTTCATGATAAAGCTGAAAATCCCTGAATTTTTTAAACCTAATTGTGACTCTGTTTCTTAGAATTCACACCCCAAGGCCAAAGCTTTCCTGCCACCAGTCCTTCAAATCTGATTTGGACATTACACGGGAGGAGGCTCCAAGCCTCCCTGAGGTCTCGCTCCTTTTACAACACACGCAAAGCCAGCAGATAATGGGCCTACGCTGAATTCACCGCTCCACACAGCTCCTCCTGGGACACAGGCCTAGCAGATGTGATAAAAACTGTGGCAGAGAAGTAGCTCTAGTTTTTGCCTTAATGACAACTTCAACCTCTCAACTAACAGAACAAAAGAACAAAACGACTATTACTCTTTTTTTTTGGTATAAAAAAGCTGAAAGTAAAGCTGAACTAAATATTTAAGCAGTCTTGCAAAGAGATCTCCTCACTAAGTGCCTTTAAAATCCCTCCAATGAATTTCAGATTTAGTTTTCCTCTAAGACAAATGGATACTAGCTAACATTGAAAAAAAATCTACAGCTGTTGTGGCAAGAATCATTGTTGCAGTCTTAAATCACAACGAACTGAAAAATTATATAAACAAGCATAAAAATCAAGTCCAATTACATGCATAAACATTGATCTATTGGTGCAGATAAGAAATGTTAATATCGGAAAGCTAGAATAGTAATTGAATTGAATTTATTTTAAACATATAGCGATTAAAGATGAGGAATAGTTTCATTTCAACATTTAGAAAAGATTAGGTGTGAAAAGATAATTGCATAGTACTCGTACTGTAAGCCAATTGCCCAGGTATATCACATCAAAACCACAGCTTTAAATATATACATTGGTTAGCATTTGTTAAATATTATAATTCTGGCTTAAGATGACTGGCCCTTTTAGGCATCGCCTCAAATGCTCTATTCAGCTCCCACTGCATACCCACTTAATCAGCAATCATTGTTCTCTGAGGCAGGACTTTGTTGTCAAGACAAGCACTGAAACCTTTAAAAAATTTCAGAACTGGCATAAGAAAAAAGTGATCTTTGTCAAACAAGAACAAATTTATGCAAATCTTTTATAAACATTCACAAACATTTATTTAGCTTTTGAAATGTTGGCCTCATTTGAGAGCATGAAAATGAGGGGGAAGTAGGAAGATGCAAAGGACAGCTTAGAGGCTGGCACACTACATAAATATTCAGAAGGAAGATTATAGGATTCATGTTAGGCTGTCTTAGGTTTCTCCAAAGTCCACATAGAATACCAAAGAACAAAACTAACGAGAAGTAGAGCAGATGTTAGACAATGCAGCAGCCCTCTTTTCCACACTCACTTGGCTATACTTCGATGCTTTCATTTTTTCTTTCAATATGGTTAGGTCATTCAAGGATTCTCCTATAGACTCTGTATTGTGGCTACAGAGCTATAAGCTGGACCTCTGTCAGCTTTCCAAAAGTTTGCAATGAAAAGGCATTATGCAAATTCCACCTCTCTTACTCTTTCAGGAAAAAAGCCTCCAGTATGCAGTCATTGGAGTATTGGAAGTCCCAGCCTTCATTTCTGTATGGTTGTGTTTGCCTTAGGGCCATGCTGCTTGTTTTGACAGTGGATCCCCCTAGATAGTTGGGATTAGTCGAGCTTGTTTAGATAAACTTGAAATCAAGGCCTTCTCTAGGTAGACAGCTAGATGTAGCTACTGAGTTTCCAGCTGCCTTCTTCTTTCATCCCAAAACAACTGCAGATTCACAGCAGAGATCACAGCCACAGGCTATGTCACATACATAAGTACAAAATTAAAGGCTGCTAAAGGAAGCCTTTGTAAGTCTTAGTGCTAAAATAAGGAATCTGTACTGCGCAGTTTAAACAAATTATTCAAGGAGCACCAATAAAGGTCTGCAACGGAGAGTTAACAAGGTGTGTTCACAAAAGAAATACCCTGTTTACATAAAATGGGCTAGATCATGATTTTTAATCATTTCTGCTTCATTCACTGTCCAATCTTTTTAAAAATAAATGCAAGTAAAAATGCTTAACCAGTATCTGCTAGACTGTCTGGAAGTGAGCTCTGTTTATCAAATACAACCTTTAGGATCATAGAAAACCATTATGAAAGTATTATTCCAATCAGATTTTTATTTGTATCCATGAGAAGAATGGGCCAATTTGATCTCTATTATAAGCAGATATCGCAAAGCATTAGAACTCATCCACACAAACATAGTACATTAAAAGAGAAGGGGCAGAACTCCAAACCCAAATTAAAAACTAAAAGCAAATCCCACCTATGTAACCACTTCACACCTTTGTAAATCTGCATTGTACTTTAGCCCCAACAGGAGATTCATTTTCCAGTAGTGCAGGAAAAACAGTTTTGACTTTTAAAGATTGTAATCTGTTGTAGCTGGGTGCAAGATTTCACATACACTTCTGCAGCACCCAGGCACAACAGGAAGGAAGCTAAGTTAACAGAAAAATTAATTGTGATGATGTTTTAAACAACCAAGCAGCTAAAAGAAAAAAAAAAAAAGACAAATTAAAAAAAAAATAATTAAAAAGAAATTTAAAAAGACAAATACAAAGAAAAAAATAGTTCAATGAATTGTAAATATTAAAAATCAACTCCTGTCCTTGGTTAAAGAAAAAAGATCTGAAGAAACTCATGATATTGAAAGCAAACAGTCCAATTAAAGACAACGGCAGAATTCTATGGTTAAGAAACCAAGGTAAGAATTTGCCATCAACAACTTCTTCACCTTTGTGAAGAGGAGGACTTCAGCACCACTTTTCTCCCACCTGCATCATTACAGAAATTCTACCATCTTTCACTGCAAAATTAAGTCACTTCACTGACAATATTTTTTACAGAAATTCAAAGTATTAAAAAGCATAAGAGAATAACACCAGGCTCCAATTTCTTCCTTCACTGATTACCAAAGAAAATGGCTGAGTGCATACCGAATTCAGTTTGTTAATTCCAGAAATTCATCATAAATTCAATAATAAATTCTCCATTATCGCCATCCTTTTGAGAAAATAAACTCCAGATTAAGAATTCTAACCAACAACTGAGCAAAATACATAATTCCTGAGAAGCAATAAGAAAAAGTTTTATAGTGGCATTGTATTTAAAGAAAATGGAAAAACACTCTTAGAACAGTCTTCAAAAAAATTAAATATGACTGCTAAGAAAAATGCTACAGATATACCAGCACAGTGCTATCAAACACCATAGACTGATGCAATTCCATGGATTTGCCAGCTCACAAATGTCTTCCATCTGCGATGACCAAGATCTTCCTCAATGCTGGAGAGAAGAACATGTAGCTCTGTAGGTGCTTTAAAGCTAGTCACTAATGGAGTTAATTATCGACTGTGTTAGCAGGTGTTAGCTACTTTTTACTGGTGAGGAAACATATCAAAACTGAATGACTATCCCAAAGGGGGCAACAGTTGACCAATTTTTAAAATTCAGGAGATCTCATTTCTCAGGCTTATACTCACATCATACCTCTGATAATTCTCTAAAGGAGAAGGAAGGAGAAAATGATGATATACCATGAGGACACTGGTGCCTCCAGGGACAAAAAATCTTTTCTAACATTATATTTTCAAGAAATGAGATTCAGTCAGCGAACACCTTAGATAACCGAACATTGTGAGAGGATACAGTATTTCAAATTTACTAATATTTTCACAGCTTTCAGATTTCCAAACATGAGAATATGCTAGATGAAATACTGAACCAAAACCTGAAAGCTATAAAAATGTTTTTATCTGTGGAAAGCAGTTTTCGCGTGGGAGAGGGCTGAGGGAGGAGACAACAGATACATAAAAAGATGGTGAAATGTGTATGTGGAAATTAAGTTTTCCAAGTAAAAAGCTAAGAACTTTGGACTTCCCTGTGTCAACAGAGACTAGTTTCCAACTTTTCTTTATAATATGCTACCAGTTCTAAGCCGCTATGCAGACATGTGTGAAAATTTGAGCATGTGAACAGCAATTAATCTCATCTATCAATCACCAACAAACCCTTTCTTTCAGGCTATCTTCCCATCATTCCTCCAGGAAGAAGAAAGAACAAAGAATAATACATGCAAAATAATTTGGGAAATTCAATTAACATATCACACAGTCTAAATACTTTGTACTGTACATTTATGAAATTATTCTGACATACTAGAAAGAACAGCAAGCATGCCAATACAGGCCTCATGTTGATGGCTCTGAAAAATGGCAGCATCGGGAAATTATGTTAAAATCTCAGAATTCCAGTTACACACTCTTACACACTAGTTCTCTTTCACAGCTAGGACAGCAAAGTATTAAAAAGATATATCCCTTCCAGAACACGTATTCTATTATTTTTCTACATTAGAGTAACTGGGAACTGAGTACACGTGGCATTTAGCACCCTTACTTTCACTAGCACTCCCGCACGGGTTCTGCACTATGTGTTCTGCGGGGCACCCCATCCCTACAGCCCCCAAACTATACTGGGCACACAGGCCTGAAAGCCGTGCAGAAGACCACAACTGAATACTTGGTGTTACTGAAGAAGCAAATCACCCGCTGACTTCTTTAGGAAACAACATTTTATACTAAAATTCTTTCTCCAGAAAAGAAATAGGCAGATGATGTGATCTTAGAGCTCAGCGTTGTAGGGGGAGCCAATAAAAAGTCATGCCTAGACATTGGCTTGCACCACCACTCAACCCAAACTCTAGGAAGTCCATCTGCTGTCAACAATAAATCACAGAAATCTGCTTCCACCTCAGAAATCAACAAACCCCATGTGACAGCAGTCTCCTAGAATTCCCTTTCACAGCCTCCGCACCTGGCTACAAGAATTCAAGATGATCCATTTAAATAACAAAGCACAAGCTGTTTTGTGTGTTTTGATGTTCTTTTACGTGCCACAGAATGCTCTGCAAATAAAAATTGTACTTTTATTTTCCGCTTGCTTTTTGTCTTTACAACACCATCAGCGAAGCTTTAGCTTCACTTTTTTATGCATTTATACACTGGGGTATGGGTAGACAAGTTGCAAGAGCAAGAATCCAAAGAACAATTCCCTCCTCCACATACACAGGAAACTTTACAGCATTAATGACTACTTTTGGAGCTACAAAACAAAGGCTCTCCTTACTTCATTAAACAAGAGGCTGAATAGTACAGCTACAATGAAGTAGCAATAGAAAACATTAAGGAAGAGAAAGTGCTGCAAGACAAAGCAGTAACAATGCCTGGTGAGTAGTTCTTAAAAATAAACTTAGCCATCAGCTATTCAGATCTTTAAGCTAGAGAACTAACTCATCCCACTGAACTCCTGATTTAAAAGCGGTCTCTTATCAACTGAGGTGTTGTTCAACTACACCACGACAGTTAATATAGACGGGGCATATCTGAGATGAATTCCTAACCCTAACCTTGACCACTCCACTTACCTGCTGGTGTTTATTTTGATCTTGTTTCTACATTCTGCTGTTTGCAAAGGGCAGCATTTCCCACTATTGCTGTGCATGCAACAACCACCATAACAAGGCCGACCTAGTGCACTAACACGAGCTGACACTTTTAATATGCCTATATTGACCCTATTATTAGAAGCTTGAATTTATTCTTATTTTAACAAAACAAAGATACTTTCTACATATTACTAAGATTAAAACAACATTTTAAAAATTGTTTCTATACTAATCTATAGCACCAGCAGAGAACCGCGTAGTTTCAGAAGATTGAAACAAGAAAAAAATCTAAATTATTTTGATAATGTCCAGGTTAAACCAAAGTAGAATATTATTTCATAAGCATTTCCCATTTTAGAGAATCCCATCTTTACTTGATGTGAATATTTTATAGTTTTATCAATAAATTTAAACATAAGTGATAATGATTACTCACTTTAGGCCTGATCCCACAACCTTTACTCACACGAGTAGTCCCACAGGATTTTAATATGACTACCTCAACGAATAAGGGTTGTCAGGACAGGTTTTAAATTATTCATATATTCACAGATTTTTAAGGCCAGAAGGGACCATTATGATCATCTAGTCTGACCCCTTGTATAACAAAGGCCAGACGATTGTATCCAGTAATATTTGCACTCAACTGAATAATTTGTGCTGAAATCAAATTGTGTTTACTGAACTTTGAATATTGATTCATATTTTACATGAAAGAAAACTGAAATTGCTTAGAAAGGGGCTTGAGTTACTTTTCCCCAATTACTCCTGCATTTCTATCCTCACTTCTGGCCCCTGGCTTTCCCACGCAGACTTTGGAGTCCAGCACTATCTCAGGTACTCTCAGACCAAAATCAAGTCACCTTCCGGGTTCCTTCAAAAGATAAAACAGCAACGGATTGTGATTTGTTTTCTCTACTTTCACCACTGCTACCCTGCCCCATGATTTCTGAAATACAGACATCAGAACAGGAAAAACAAACCACTGATGTTCTCAGTGATACAGCAAATGGGGAAAACCGCTCAAGTCTTTCAAAGACAAGAACAAACGAAGTAACTCTTTAGATTAAGGACAAAAACGATACAGTTATGAGTACTTTCTCACTCAGCATGCCTTAGCCTTCAGGACTACCTCTTCCAGGTACTGATTACTATTTTGCTCAACACAAATCCACCGCAGTCACTTTTGCAGCATATCACCTGGTAGTAGTAAAACAAACATACTAGGAAATAAACAAAGCTGGACTGTTATGATGCTACGTGAAATCTGCTCAGGATCTGAGGGAGTACTTAAAAGCAGCTACTCTGTTCTCTGCCTCAAGTCTCTCATCATTCAAAAATTTAACTTCTATAATCCCTAGATTTACTAAATTCAATTCTTAAATGGAGCTTGGATGAATAGATTGCGTGAAAGGTTCTATTAAGATGCAAATCATCCTTACCATGTATTTTTCAAGGTTAGAACAAGGGTAGTATACCCTACTACACACACAAAGGCAGTAAAAGAGG